>NC_056739.1:1292468650-1292621150 GCF_019279795.1 Protopterus annectens
TGAAAAACTTCTCCAAGGCTAACTTTGGGCTCCTAAAAACAGAGGTGACTAACTTCACGGCATCCATGCAAATGGCAAATAGTTGCATGACCGTGATATCATACACCAATGCACTGTACGAATGTACACAAATGCATGGATCTCACCATACCCATTAGAATTAAGACGCTCTCCTCAAAAAAAAGGAAGCCAATCTGGTGGTCCTCTGCCATAAACAAACTCTAAAGCAGAAGGAGGAAACTGATGCGGAATAAGGTGAAGTCCCAAGACTGGAAAAACTCCCTTATCAGCCTCAGCAAAAGGTTGAGATCCCTTATCAAATCATCTAAAGCTAGTTATGAAAACAAAATTGCAGCAGATAGTAAAGACAACCACAAGGCCTTCTATAGTTATGTAAAGAATCTCCATGGCAATACCCAGATTTGCTCTGAGCTACTGTACAATGGTATCTCCTATACCGAGCCAACAGATATTGCAAATATACTGGTGAACAGATTCAGTGCTAACTTTTACCCCCCCCCCCCCCCCACAAGACCAATCACAATACCAGTAGATTGCCAGGCTCCCAGTATTACTGCTGCACAGGTTAAAACAGGACTGTCCAAGGCCAAGAATACAGCTTCTATGGGACCTGACAGTATCCCTGGCTGTGTTCTGCATGAACTACAGGGTGAAATGGCACCTCATCTGTGTGCCCTGTTCAATCACAGCCTCACCTCAGGCTTCCCCACCGAATGGCACACTGCTACAGTCATCCCTCTCCACAAAGTAGGAGCGACTACAGACCCTGGGAACTATCGCCCCATTAGCCTGACAAGTTTGATATGTAAAGCTATGGAATGCATCATCATGGATCTAATAAACAAAGATAAAGGGAATCTCCAAACTCTGGATCTGACACAGTTTGGTTTTGTAAAGGGTAGATCATGCCTGCTCAACTTGGTTGACTTCTTTGACTCAGTCACCAGAGCTGTGGATGAAGGTAAGGTGGTATATACAGCCTACTTGATCTGGTCAAGGCCTTTGATACCATTCCCCACTCAGGAATCATGGAAAAACTTACTAAGCTAGGCAGCAACCCCTATATTCCTAGGTGGGTTGCAAACTGGCTCACAGATAGAACCCACAGTGTTAAAGTAGTTGACTCCAAGTCAGACTGCCAACCAGTCACAAGTGGAATCCCACAGGGTTGGTCCTGGGTCCTCTCCTGTTTGGTATCTACTTCTCTGAAGACCAGGCCAACACAAAGGGACTCTGGCTGACAAAGTTCACAGATGATTGCAAGTTGGGAGCTATTATTAACTCCTCAAGTGATGCTGGCATCCTACAGAAAGGCCTCAACGAGACCAATGACTGGTGTCAAGACCATGGCCTTAAGCTCAATGCCAAAAAATGTGTCTTCATCCCCTTTGGTAAAAACCCAGTTCCCTTGAATTACCATATTTATGGTAGTCCACTAAACACAGAGGGCGTTATAAGAGATCTGGGAACACAGGTTGACAGCAATTGACCACCACATGTCTAAGGGTCAGCTTCCAGTGATTTCTCCTGTCTACCTGATGAATCTGGGCATCTTGGGGCAATGCAGCAATTGCCTCATGTACACAGACAACCCTCTCCTCCTACCACCCAACACTACAGCCTGTGAGAGATGCACTTATATAGCCAAACTGGAAGCAAAGCTCTCTTCACCCAAGACTAGACAAGACAGTCAAGAGGAGAAGGTAAATACTTGCACCACACCACACTCATCACATAGTCCCTCAAAAACTACACCACCAAAACACAAACATAGAAACACAAAACACACACCTACATTCACGGAGGCTCTCAATAAAAACCTGCTCAAGCATCAGGGACCTCCAAAGCAGAAACGCAATCAAACTCCACCCCCCCAACACAACCAAAATGACACATAGCCCACAAACTCAGTGTGCCACTCAACCTCAGCCCATAAAGCATAACAATGTACCCAACACTCTAGTCATAGGTGACTCTATAGTCAGGCAGACTGATGTTCCACTCACCAGGCTAAACAAGGAGAAAGTTACTGTCAGCTGCTTGTCAGGTGCCAGGATCCGCCACATAACGCACGCACTCAGGTCACTCCACAACAAGTACAAATATGACATTGTCATTGTCCATGTTGGAGTGAATGACCTGAGACGTACCTCCCTGGACTACATGAAAAGAGACATGGAGGAGCTCTCCAATCTTGTAGCCCAGGCAGGTATGACCCTTGCCCTGAGTAGCATCCTGCCATCACCCAGAATGATACCACAGTACAAGGACAAAATGATTGACTTCAGCAATTGTCTAAGCTTCTGGAGTAATTCTAAGGGGATCCAGTATTTGTCTGCCTGGGACGACATGATCGACAAACCATGATGCTTTGCCAGAGATGGCCTGCACCTGTCGCCCTTGGGATTCCAGATACTGGCTAAGGCTCTTGCCACCCCTATAGTGCCTTTTTTAGGCAAGTATCAAATGACAAATTCACCACCATAACAGGTAAAAGCAAGCAAAATATGAAGGTAATGCTACTCAATGCTAGAAGTCGAAACCTCAAAATGCACTCACTCAAGGCACTCCTTAAAATGGAAAACATCGGCATCTGTGCAGTGACAGAGACCTGGTTCAAAGCTCCAAAGAGCAGCCCTGCGTTACCAGGCTATAATTCATACCACACCTTTCGGCCACTTAACCTGGAATGAAGCACTAAAGGTGGAGGCGTGTCCATATTCATTAAGGATATCCACACCTCCAGGCTAGTTGCACAGCATAATGCAGCCGTGATTACCCAAGTGCAACTAACTCTGGGCAAGACCGCAATCCAAATTGTAGCTTGCTACAGACCCCTCACCATGCCCCAGGATTCCCACTCCTCATTTCTTGATACACTGGAAAGTATTAGGGTACAACCTAACACCCTAATAATGGGCGATTTCAATTACCCCACCATTAACTGGGAAAACTACTCCTGTACCAACTCTTTTGCTCAACATTTTCTGGAATTCATAAATTACAATGTCTTGGATCAACTTATTCACACCCCCACCAGGGGCAGCAATATCCTAGACCTGGTCATTACCAACATGGGCAACTGGTGTTCCACACTAGAGGTCAATTCCTCTTTGGTCAGATCCGACCACAAGCTAATCACCCTAGACATCCACATCCCGCCTCCACCCCCAGTTAGAGAAACCACCGTAAAATACTTCTCCAAAGCCAACTTCACACTTTTTAAGACAGAAGTGGCAAACTTCATGACACCCATGCAGACGGACAATAGAGGTACGACTGCTGAATCCTACACAATTGCACTTTATAAGCACTTACACGAGTGCATGGATCATGCTATCCCTAATAGAACCAAGATGCTATCCTCCAAAAAAAGGAAGCCAATCTGGTGGTCCTCTACCATAAACAAACTCTACAACAGAAGAAAGAAACTTTTGCAAAAAAGAGTAAAATCCCATGACTGGAGAAACTCCCTGGTCAACTTCAGTAAGAAGCTGAGATCTTACATAAAATCCTCCAAAGCTAGTTAAGAAAACAAAATTGCCACTGACTCTAAAGACAACCACAAAGCATTCTATAGCTATGTCAAGAATCTCAATGCCAACACTCAGATCTGCTCTGAGTTACAGCACAATGGCACTAAATATACAGAACCAACTGATATTGCCAACATCCTGGCAGATAGGTTCAGTGCTAACTTTACCCCCCTCTCACCCCCTAGAGGGCCCATCTCTATACCGGAAGAATGCAAAGTTCCTGTAATCATGGCTGCACAGGTAAAAAACACACTCTCCAAAGCCAGGAACACAGCATCCATGGGACCTGGCAACATCCCAGGCTGCGTTCTACACAAACTACAGAATGAACTGGCACCCTACCTAAGTACCATGTTCAATCATAGCCTCACCTCAGGCTTTGTGCCCACTGAATGGCACACCACAACGATTATCCCACTCCACAAAGGGGGAGCCATGATAGACCCCTGGAACTACTGTCCCATTAGCCTGACAAGCCTGGTCTGCAAGACCATGGAATGTATCATCATGGAGCTCATAAACAAAGACATTGGTAATCTCCAAACTATGGACCCTACCCAGTTCTGGTTTGTAAAAGGCAGATCATATCTCCTAAACCTGATTGACTTCTTTGAAGTAGTCACCAAAGCCGTAGATGAGGGTAAGGTGGTTCACACAGCCTATCTAGATCTTGCCAAGGCTTTCTACACCATCCCCCACTCTGGAATTATAGATAAGCTCACTAAACTAGGTATAAATCCCTATATCACAAGATGGGATGCCAACTGGCTCACTGACAGAACCCACACTGTGAAAGTAGCAGACTCCAAGTCCAACTTCAGACCAGTGACAAGTAGAGTATCACAGGGTTCAGTCCTGGGTCGTCTCCTGTTTGGTATCTACTTCTCTGAAGTACAGGCTAACACAGAAGGTCTTTGGCTAACAAAGTTTGCAGATGACTGCAAACTAGGAGCCATAATCGAAACTCCTAATGATGTTGACATACTACAAAAGGGCCTCAATGAGACAGATGCCTGGTGTCAAAGCCATGGCCTGAAGCTCAATGCCAAAAAGTGTATTGTCATCCCCTTTGGTAAAAACTCTGTACCCATGATCCACCACGTAAGTGGTAGTCTACTTAATATCAAAAGTGTGATAAGAGACCTTGGTACACAGGTGGACAGTAGTGTCTCCTTTAATAATCACATCGCCACAGTGGTCAGGAAATCCTTCTACATGGCTCACCTCATCACAAAAGTTTCTCATCCAGAAAAAAAGAGGTCATTGTTCTCCTCTACTCATCACTCATTAGACCCATTATAGAGTACAACGCCCCTTTTGGTATGTACCTCACAAGATATCTACAACAACTGGAAAGGCCACAGAAATACCTCACAAAGAGGATTACTGGCCTCAAACAGATGCCCTACGCAGACCGTCTCAAAAAACTCCAGTTTACTCAGTTGCATATCGTCTACCCAGAGGCAATCTCTGCGTAACATACAAAGCTATGTCAAACCCAGAGCTGTTGGACATGCTCCACTTAAAGAAATCCCAATCCCTCTGAGCTACACGCTCTAGGGACCTAAACCTTGTCACCACAATAAACAGAACATGCTGGAGGGATAGATTCCTGTCCTAGAAACTTCCCATACTCTGAACAGACTACCTATCTATGTCAAACAGAGCTCCTCATTAGCACTCTTCAAGAAAAATCTTGATGATTGGATGGGAAATAGGAAATTCACCCCAGGGATCACTTCTGTGGCTCTGCTCGACAGGGGCACAGGAAAATAATTTTCTTGGGTGGCGAAAGCCAGGGTACCTTTTTGGCTAGGCTTATATAGGCCCTAGGGCTAATAGCCTAGTACCTACCTATGAACATTGCCACTGTGGTCAGAAAGTCCTTCTGTGTGGCACATCTCATTACTAAGGGTTTTGCATCCAGGAAGAAAGAGGTCATTGTCTCCCTCTAATCTTCCCTCATTAGACCAATCATCAAGTACAACGCCTCATTTGGCATGTACCTCACTAGACACCTGCAACAACTGGAGAGGCCAAAAAAGTCCCTCACAAAGAGGATCCTAGGCCTTAAACATTTGTCCTATATGGACAGACTCAAAAAACTCCAACTATTCTCTGTCTCATATTGCCTACTCAGAGGCGATCTCTGCTTGACTTACAAAGCCATGTCTGACCCAGCTCTGTTAGAAATGCTACATCTAAAGAAATCACAATCCCTTCACATCACACGCTCCAGAGACCTCAACCTCACTATCACAATCAACAGAACATGCTGGAGGGACAGGTTCATAACCCAGAGACTGCCCATGCTATGGAATAGACTTCCCATACATGTCAAGCAGAGCACTTCACTGGCCCTCTTTAAGAGAAATCTTGATGAGTGGATGGGAAATAGAAAATTCACCCCAGGGATCACTCCAGTGGCTCTTCTCAACAGAGGCACTAGGAACTAAGGTTGGGTGGTACAATGGCAGGGTAATCCTATGGGCTAGGCTTGTAAAGTTTCCAGGGCCATTAACCTAGTACACACCTATGAACCTATGAACCTATGAACATGGTCAGTATAAAATTCAGGGTACTTGAGGAAATATGATAAAGTACAGTTGTGTAAGTTGAATTTACCATAACTGTAGGTGTTTGAATGATCACTGCTGCACTCACCTTAGTTATATGGTTATATCCTGCCAAGCATATAACAGCCAGCCAGCTTCCAAAAGTTTCAGGTCACCTTCCACGAGCCCAAACTGTCAAGCATGAGCTGACTAAAAGACAAGCTTCACTGCAAAGGTCTTCAGAGCTTTCCTACCAGCATAGAGGGGGGGGGGGGCTGAGCCCTAAAAAGACAATGCTATAATAAATATCCACATCTTGGCATAAAAATACACCAAAAAACAATGGGATGGGGGAAAGGAGCAGCTACTGCAGGAATGATCATTCTAAAATTTACTGTTATGGTAAGTTCAGCTTACACCACTACACTATGTTGATCACTGCTGCAGCAGCCTTAGCTATATGGGTAGATTAACATAGCTAACTATATTTGGGAGGAGGAAAGAGAACAGTCTAGGAGTCCCTGGGGATGACCCTAGCTAAACTTGATCTAGAACTAAAGAAGGAATCAAGCTAATAGTACTTTGTAAAAGTACATACAGGGGACCAAGTAGCAGCTTCTAGAATACTTCTAGAATCCAACCCTTTCCAAATGCCAGAGAAGAAGCAAAGCCCTTATACAGTAGGTCTTGACTCTGCCTGGAATACTTTTATTGTGGTGAGTACAACAAAAAGTAATAGTGACAACAATTTAGAAATAGTCTATTTTGACACAGATTGCCCCTTCTTCTTACCTTCACAAGAAATAAGCAATTGATCCAAAGATCTGACGGATTTAGCGAAGTTCCTACTACAGTTATTGAATGCCATCCTGGGTCAGAGCCTTCTAAATTGTATAGGGTGGATGTTCCTTTAAAGAAGAAACAAAAAAAATAAACATGTTTCTCTTGCTGCCAGGGATCCACAAAGTGAATGGCAGGCCTTTACTCAGGGTTTGTTTAATGCTTTGATGGCATTAAAATCGTCTCAGGGGGTCTCTTTTACAGTGCCTCCTTGGTCCTCTACTCCCCTTAAAAGGCCCAGGGAACAGGATTCCTCTGAGGAGGAGTCAGATTCTGAAGAGGGATCCCTTGCTTACTCTTCCCATATTCCGTTTCCTTTGGACTATTGGTAAGAGTACAAGTAATCTAATAGTCCTGATGCTCCCTTTAAAGAAATTTCCTTTGGGAGCACAATCTCCATGATGATGGCATTTTTTTAAATGGGATTGTGCTCAAGTTTTTGATATCCATAAGAGATACTATGAGTTGCTGCAGATGGAATCCCTGAAACTTTCTTCTATTCCTCCTGTTTTGGCTACTTTGTTGGATTCTTTTTGCAATGCTTCTGATTCTTTGCCCCCTGCTTCCAAGAAGCCTGATAAGTTTTATAGGATGTCCGAGGATTATAACTTTTTGTAAATGTGTCCTTATGCTGACCCCTCAGTGGTGATTGTAGCCACTGACAAGCCTTCTTAATTGTTCCCTTCGCCCAAGTTACTGCCTTCTGATAAGGGCAGCAGAACCATGGAAAGGCTAAGTAAGAAGGTTTACACCTCAGCTACTCTGGCATTTAGGACTATTAATTATCAGACACATATGCCCAGCTATCTGTTGGCTCTCCTTTCTCAGGCTTGTAAGTTTATTTCTGATCTCCCTGACTCTGAAGGTAAAACTTCTACTCTTTGTTAGTGACTTCATCTCAAGTGGTTCATCATTCTATCAAGTGTAGTTATTATGCACCAGATGCCTCTTGTAGGGCTGCTGTTTTTGGCTCAGTCATGAGGTGGTATTCTTGGCTTAGGTTTCAGCCTTTACCTGATGATGCTCCTCTTGATGATAAACTCTCATCTGAGGAAGCAGCTGCTGGTTTGTTTATGTCTCTTCAGGTTAAGGGGAGAGCCTTGCAGGAACTCAAATACATTTGTATCTCCTATGCATAAATTACTCCAATAAGCCAGCCTTTGTTCACAGGCAATCTTGCCCTCCTACTAAGGGCAAAAGGAATGGCAAGCGGGCTCCTTCTGCTAAGGCTACTAAGACTTCAGGAACTCAGAAATCCTCCTTTCCACATAAAACAGGTACTGCATGACTATTCATCTCTTCCCAGCCACATTGCTCTTTCTCTTCACCTTTCTCTTCCTCTTTGGCTTTAGATTACTCAGGATTCTTGGGTTCTGTCCATCATTCATCAGGAGTATCTCATGGTGTGGAAATTCTGTCCCCCTTTTATGGGCATTCCTCAGCCTCCTTGGGAGAAACTTCCTTTTTTCCCAGAGATTCTTTGAGACCTTTGACTCAGGGTTATATTCAGGAGGTACCTGTGTCCCAAAAGGGGAGGGGTTTTTATTTAAGAGAGTGTCTAGTCCCCAGAAAAGAGGGTACTTGGATACCAATTCTAGACTTCTCTCATCTAAACACTTTTCTGATGGGGACCTCCTATCAGATATTGTCCCTTCAGACTGTTTCCTCTTTTGCTTCCTCAGGGCTATATGCCATCTCTGGATCTCAAGAATGCTTATCTTCTTATTCCAATCCACCCCCTTTTTAGGAAGTTTTTACATTTCTCTGTTGCTTCCTATCATTTTCAGTTCTCTGCTTTGCCCTTTGGTCTTTCTACTGACCCAGGGCTATTCACCAAATGCCTCTCTTTTTTGATTGCTTTTTGCAGGCTTCAGGGAATCCACATTTTCTCTTACTTGGACGATCTTTTGATTCAGGCATCCTCTCCAGAGATCCTGTTGCAAAATCTTCATTTTGCCATTTTCCTTCTTCAGAGCCTGGGGTTCACAATAAACTTAAAAAAAGTCTTCTCTGACTCCTCAGGATCATGTCTTTCTGGGTTGCAGGATTCAGATGGTGACTATGCTGGCATCCCTGTCTCCTCCAAAGGCCTTACCTCTTATTTCCTTCTTTCAAATTCTTTTTCCTCTGTGCTCCATTACAGCCAGGGAGTTTCTGAGAGCTCTGGGTTTCATGGCATCCACCATTCGTATACTCCCTCTGACCAAACTCCACATGAAAAAGTTTCAGTGGTTTCTGAAGTCAGTTTGGCTTCAACATACTCATCCTCTAGAATTTATAGTTCCTCTTCTTCCTTGTCTCAGGAAGAAACGTCATTGGTTGTCTCTAAATCTAGGGGTCCCTTATCACCCCCCTCTTCCCTCTCAGGAACTGTTCACAGATGCTTCTGACATGGGATGAGGAGCACCTCTTGGCTCCCTAAAGGTGCAAGGAGTATGGTCACCTTTTCAGCAGAAGGAGCACATCAGTGTCAAAGAGATGAGAGCTCTTCTGCTGGCTTTTCAGGCTTTTCATCCTCTCTTCTCTCTAGGATCTGTCAAAGTGTTCACAGACAATACCACAGTGATGTGGTATATAAACAAACAGGGAGGATAAGATCTTACTTTCTTAACCAGTTGGGTCTCCTAGTATGGGATCTTGCTGTCAAATATCAAGTGCTCTTCAGGCAGTTTACATCTCTTCAGGTCAAAACATTGCAGCAGACACTCTGAGCAGGTCCTTAACTCAATCCCACGAATGAATGCTTCACAGGAATGTGTTTCTGGACAATGTCCACCAGTGGGGTACTCCTCAGTTGGATCTATTTGTCTCCCCTCTGAACAGACAACTTCCTCTATTTTGTGCCAGAGTCCCAGGTCCTCTGGTATGGAAGGTGGACGTCCTCTCTTTTTCTTGGAAGGGGATATTTCTTTATGCATTTTCTCCCCTTCCTCTCATTCCAAAATTCCTGTTCAAAATTCAACAGGAAGCTCCCAAAATCTTGTCGGTGACTCCCTCTTGGCTGAGATAGCATTGGTTCCCTCTTCTTCTGCATTTAGCCAAGGGCAGTCATCACAAGTTACCACACAGGGTGGATCTACTCACACAGGGCAAGGGATCTCTCATCCATCTTCAACTGACATTGCGATGGTTAGGATTTTGATTCCACATAGGCACCTTTATTCTGAGGATGTGCTGAAGGTCCTGCAGGAGGCCAGGAAACCTAGTACTAGGAAATCCTCCTTATCCAAATGGAAGAGGTTTTCTATTTGGCGTTTTTCTTGCAACCTGGATCCACTTACTGTGGATGTTTCTTTGGTTCTCTCTTATTTGTGTGAGTTGCTCAATGCTGGTTTGGCCTATTATTCTATTAAGGCCCACTTGTTGGCTGTCTTTGCTTGCCTGCCTTTATCTCCTCCTTCAGCTTCAAGATTTGAGGCTAAACAATTCCTTAAAGGTGTCCTTCATATGAGACCTCCCAGGAAGCCTGTTTCTCCTCCCTGGAATCTTAATTTTGTTTTGGAGAAGCTGACTCAGGCTCCATTTGAGCCTGTTGCTTCAGCTTCCTTGCAACATTGTTCCTGGAAGACAGTTCTGTTGGTCTTACTTCTTCCAGGCAGGTGTGTGAGCTTCAGGACCTTATGGCTTATCTCCTTTTTTTGGTATTTCATAAGGACAGGGTGTCCCTGTCTACTTATCCTTCTTTTATGCCAGAGGTGCTTAATGAGTTGTCACTTAATCAGTCTATTAATTTGCCTACTTTTTCCCCCTCTTCTGCAATCTGCCAGTGAGAGGGTGTTACATGCTTTGGATGTGTATAAACAACTCAGAATTTATTTGTAAAAGACTAAGGCTATTGGAAAATCTGATCAGTTGTTTGTTTCTTTTCATCATAGGTCTTTAGGATTAGCTGTATACAAGCAAACTAGTTCATCTTGGATTTCAAAGGCTATTTCTTTTTGTTATTCCTTTTATGGTAAGAACCTTCCTTCTTCTGTAAAGGCTCATTCTACTGGAGCTGTAGCTTCTTCTAGTACTTTTTTCAAGGGTTTAGATACTGATTCTATTCTTGAAGCAGCTACCTGGACTTCTGTACATACTTTTACCAAGCGCTATAAGTTGGATGGTATCGGCAGAGCTAGAACTGGTTTTGCTAGGGCCATACGTCATGGCTTCTTAGAGGGCTCTACAACCCCTTCCTCCTCCTCCCTAGTTTCTTCTTGAGCTTTGGCACTCTCCCACAAGTAAAGAATACTACAACAGTGAATGTAAGGACATAGAACAGTTGTGTAAAATTGGTTCCCCTTCACAAGATCAAATGGATTGAAGCTCGAAATTCATAATCTCGAGACCAGAATCTCGAACTTCCATTCACTTGAAATTGTGAATGGGAGCCTTAGGTTTAAAAAAGTAAAAAGTTAACTTACCTTATTGTAGGGGGGCAGGTCCCCTGTAACCTAGCAGTTTAAATGTGAATGTTCCGTGACCACACTATAGCGGACGAATGGAAAATCTTCAGTTTTGCGCTTACGCATATAGCACGGAATGGGAGATTTCCCTTTCCTTCACTATAGTGCGATCTCAGAGTAGGTATATTTAAGTAGGGGGGGTGTGGGAGGTGCATTTGAAAGGTGTTAATTTTTTTTGTCCCTTTCATATGTTCGAGTTTCTCTAAATTCGAGATTCTGGTTTCGAGTTTACGACTTTCGAGTTTAGAGAAATTCGATCATATGAAGGGGAACCGTAACATCTTACCATAACAGTAGATGTCCTTTCCTTCACTGTTGTAGTATTCACTCCCTCCCTCCCCCAGACCTTTTCCTTTCTGGATGTACTGGTCACCTCCTGGGTCTCCATAACGTGGTGTTCCTACTGGGGCAATCAGTTCTGAGGATGGTACGTCCAGATGTCACCTTTATGTCATGTGCTGCATGCGGAGCAGACATGTGACATTCGGTGTACCTTAAAGCAACAGTAGGTTTTGGTATACTGGGTGACGTCAGGCGTCCACGGCAGGGAATCCCCTAAGTAACGAATACTGCAACAGTGAAGGAAAGGGGATCTACTGCTATGATAAGATTTACACAACTGTACTTTCAGGAAGGAAAATGGGGAGATGGATAATTTGGCTTAAAGTAAACTTGGATACCACATTAGGCATAAAAGAAGGATTACTTCTCAAAGAAACCCCATCCCTAGTGAAACTGAGGTAGGATTGACTCACCGTAACAGCTTGCAACTCAAATACATTTCTTACAGAGGTCAGAGCAATCAGTAGAACTGTTTTCCATGCTAAGAACCTCAAGCTGGCTAGATTTGCTGGTTCAAAAGGAACAAGTGTTAAGTTCTATAACACAGAATTAAGATCCCAAGGAGGGGGTCACAAGTGTATTTGGAGGCCTCTTATACAAAACCCAACAAAACTGTCTTGAAAGAGGAGGATCCATGGGCAGTCATGCGGAAATGGCTGATAAATTAACCTTGATAGAGGAATAAGAAACGCCATAGTATAGTAATTCACACAACTATATAAAATCGAACAACTAGCCCTGAATTGATACTGTTTATGTTGTTGGTACCAACTGGAAAACCTTTTCCATTTGCTAATATATGGTTTTCTTGTAGCAAGCTTTCTTGCCTCCATTAGTACCTGCTGCACATCCTCAGAAAAAAGGTGCCTAAAGGAAATTAAGACCCTATCATCCAGGCAGTCAATTGAAGATTACAGATGTCAGGGTATATTAAACACCCCTGGTCTTGTGTGAGTAGATCCATTCCATAAGGAAACTTTAGGTAATTGCCCCTGTCTATTTCTATAAGAAAGAAGCATGGTTGCCTGGGGCAAAAGAGAGTCACCGTGATGGTCTGGGGGTATTCCTTCTGAATCTTCCGAAGTACCCTGGATAATAGTGGAAAGGGTAGAAAAGCATTCAGGAACATTCTTGTCCAAAGAAAACAAAAGGGATCTGTCTTCCAGGCCTTCTTGCATGGAGTCTTGCAATATAATTTTGCCATTTGATTTTTTGGAGAGGAGGCAAAGAGATCTGCTTGAGGAACTCCGCACAGATGGATCAAATCTTGGAAGAAACCCTACTCTAGTGTCCATTCGTGAGCATCTGCCCTTGTCCTGCTCAGTTTGTCTGCCACACAGTTTTGCTCTGATAGAATGTAGGATGCCTGTAGAGTGAGATTGTGCCGTGAACCTATATCCCAAGCTAACATGGTTAGTCTGCAAAGTGGGTATGACCTGGTTTCCCCTTACTTGTTGCTTGCTTATACCACATGACTATGGTATTGTCTGTAACTACTTGAGGAGGTCCTGGGGACCAAAGATGGTTCATAGAGTTCAGTGTCTTGATCAGGGCAAGCATTTCCTTGATATTTATGCACTAGCATCTGTCCTTGATATCCCACACCCCCTGCAATTTTACCCCTCCAGAAACTGTTCTCCAAGCAATGTCCAAAGTGTGTGGTGACTGACTGCCTTGGAGTAGAGATGGAGAAAGGGTGTCTTGAATTTAAGTATATCTGTTGTCGCCTCCAAAAAAAAAAATCTCTTCTGACGAACCCTAGTATTGGGATATGAAAAGATAAAGGGTGTTGATGCTGGGACCAAAGAGGTTTCAGGTACTGCAGTATCTTTCTCATGTGAAGGCTTGCTAGGGGTATCAAGAGAATCACAGATGTTATGAAACCCCAAATCCTGCAGTGACTGAAGTGTGATTGAAAAACCTTAGAAATAGATCTATATAAATGTTGGTTTTTACTGTACCAGAAAAGCTCTTTGAACTGAGGGGTCTAGTTGACATCCCAGGAACACATCCTGTGTGAGGGAGTCAAAAAAAACTTGAATGTTCTCTTGGAATCCCAGCTTGTGCAAAAGTTCTCTCACCCAAGAGAGAAATTCCTGACATTTTCAGAAAATACTCAGCAAAGATAAGCAACTCACCTAAATTTAGAAAAATGTGAATAGCCTGTAGTCTGGTATGAGTCATAATTGCAGCTAGACATTTGTGAACATTCTTGGTGCAGTGGATAGTCTAAAGGGTAAGGCAGAGAACTGATAATGTAATCCAGATACACAAAACCTTAAGAAACATCTGAAGTCTGGTTGAATAGGGGATGTGATGATAAGCACCTTTTAAGTCTAGTTTTACCAGGAGGCTTAACAGATGAAGAAGATGTAACAGGTTGATTGAAGTAATATAATTTTGAATTTGGACGCAGTCACAAACAAGTTTAGGGTCGAAAGATTCAGAACTGGTCTCCAAGTATTTTTTTTCTTTGGCAATGGGAAAATCCTTGAATAAAACCCCTTCCCCACCCAGGAAGGAGGATCTGGTTCTATCACCCCTTGGGACACCATGTGATGAAGAACAGGTGGAAACAAGAGAGTCTGATCTGCAGGAGGAGGAATAACCCTGTGGAAAGGAAGAATTTCTTCCCACTGCCATCTGTGACCCTGATGAATGATTTTCAGAACCCATTTGTCTGAAACAATCTGTTGCCAAAGAGAAAAATGGAGATTCAAACTTTCTGGAAGAGAAAATTGGCAAGGGGGCCAGGGTGGGAAGAGGTCACAGGGTCTCTTGAATAGTTAATTCAAACTTGTTGGACTGTCTTTGCTTTTGGGAAGTTTGAGACTTTTTTTGGAACCCCCTTACAACTTATTCTGAAATGTCTGTTTAACTGAATTCTGTTGAGACTGGTTATTCTTTTTGGCCAAAATTGGATGAGGAGAAAGAAAATCCCTTTGATTTGAAACAGAAGGACTGGGAGATCTTAGAGAGTCCCTGGATCAGCTTGGCCCTTTTGCCACACTTTGTGATCATCTCTGCAGCAGAAGGGCCAAACGCTAAATCTCTATCTAAGGGAGAATTTTAAAAAAATCGTATTTTTATATGATCTGGGAGGTTCTAAGAATGCAGCCATGCAAACCTCCTTAAAAGAGTAACAGTGGCCATAGCTCTGGAAGAGGGTTCAGTAGAGTCATATACATGCTATAAACAATACATAGTGATGTGTAATAGAAGAAATTAAGTTATTTAAAGCAGTTTTTTTACAAGAAAGAACTGTAGATAAAACATTCCTCATACTTTCACAATATGTCAGAAAAATATTAACATATGAGCCTAACAATTTCAAATTCTGAAAATCAAAGTTGCAGAAGTATGCACTTTTTCCCCATACCTGTCAATAATTTCCCACCTTTATTAGCAAGAGATGGATTGAAATTAACTAAGTGTTTAGCAGCAGTGGAGTCAACTAAGGCTATAGCTGCTAGGTCAGGTTTAGAAATAGTGTATAAAATTTAAAAGGCTGAGGAACTTAACACATCCTATCTGCCTTTTAAGGGACAGTTGGCTGACTATCAGGAAAATTGCAGGCAGTAAGACACACATCCTCTAAAGCAGACAGGGCAGGAAGAATATGTGTAGGTTCTGGAAAATCTTCTGAAACAACTCATAATATTTTCTAAGGGGCTGAGAAACCTCAGTGTTCTCTCACTGAAAACACTGGGACATTCTATCAATAGTCTCAGAGAAAGAGAGCCCACCACAGTGAGAATCAAAAACTGAGCTCTCCTCTGATTCTGAATCAGAAATCTGAGGACAAAACCCTAAATCTGTCCCTGCATCTTACCCTTCAGATTGAGAATCTTGAATCTCTTCAGGAAAAGAGGTCCCCTCTCTCTTTTAACATAAACTATTCTACAAGGATCAATGGCCTGAATTAAACCCTGAGCCAATTTCAGTAAACCACTCCTATCCAAAGAAATTTGAGGAGGACTCGATACTTGCTTGGTTTTCTGTTTCTTTTTGACAGGAAAAATGGGACCAACAGTGTCACTAATGGCAGCCACTGCTCCTGACACAACAGGGGAACCTTCTGTATTCCCTCTCCCAGTACCAACAAGAGTTGGTCTCCATTGCCCACTGAGGGGACTCCAATAACCATAGTAGATGTGGCTAACCCCAAGTCCCTAATGGCTGTAGGTGCTACACCAGAGGGACTTGGGGTAAAAGGTGAGTGGTCTGCGGTACAACAAATGGCCCCAGGAGAGCACCCACCTGAAATGAGACAAATTGCTAGCCTGTTGTGGTGGTAAAGGCTGTCTGCTTAACTTTTTCTTTTTGTGGAAGAAGGACCGACCTTGGGACAAACAGTCTGTTCCATGGTCAAGCTGAAAATGGAGCCTCTTTCCCATGGAAAACAAGCATCAAATACAGTAAAACTACTAGTTTACAAGAGTTATTGTTTTGAAAGACAAAACTGTAAAAATCACTTGCAAACACTATGGCAGCCCCTCAACAGCAAAGTAAACTCCACAGAAAATATGTTATGAATTCATTTACACTACTTTTAAACTGACAAAAAAAATGAGTACTCCCCTTAAAAAAAAACTTCACAGTCTTGAGACAGTCCATTAAAATAAAACACTAGCTTTAAAATAACTTTTTTGAAGAAGAAAGTAATAAAACATAAGTAACTGTAAGAAAATGGAGGTTTGTTTCCCAAACAGAACTTACCTGCCCAGCAAAGGAAAGCACAAGGCAACTTGTTGATTCTCGAAAGCCTTTGCGGAGTGTACACTTCGGTGGCAATTAAGCTCTGAAGAGCTTCATGACCAAACTTGTATTTTGGTCAGCTCAACTCCAGCTGCTTGACAGTCTGAGCCCATGGAAGGTGCCTTGAAGCTTTGGAATCCGTCCGCCTGCTACATCCTTGGCAGGATATAACCCATATAGCTAAAGCTACTGCAGCAGTGATGAATATGATGGACAGCTGGTTTAAGCTTTGAAAAATAATACCATTTTATGTAATCAATTTATTGAAGGTGTGTGTGTGTGTGTGTGTGTGTGTGTGTGTGTGTGTGTGTGTGTGTGTGTGTGTGTGTGTGTGTGTGTGTGTGTGTGAGCTTAATGTGGTAGGTTGAAACAAAAAGAAACTCAAGAGATGTGTCTTCTTAGAAATAGTAATGTGTAAATTAAATGTTTAATGACGAGGTAGTCTACTTCAAATTGATGGGAGACTTTCAGGAAGGGTTGAACCAACTACATGACCTGGGCATGCTGAATATTAATAGCACATACAGAACAGACATGAGTGCATGAGTGGGCATGATAAACTGTACTAAACATACACTGACAGATTAACTATAACAGACTGAAGTTGGTTTGAGTATAAAAATTATCACTACTTGCACTTGTAAGCTAATTACACAGACCACTAGTTCTGCCCTTGTTACTATATTTGTGCATTCACAGTACTCACAATGTGTAGTGCCGCAGTGGTGCAGCGGTAGCGTTGTTGCCTTACAGCAAGAGGTTCGATTCTCAGCTGGAGCACCTTCTGTGTGGAGTCTGCATGTTCTCCCCGTGGTCGAGTGGCATTTGAAAGACGAGTAGAATGGGCATGCCTTTGTTGAAGGTTGGGTGTTGAGTTAGCACCTCAGCACTTGTAAAAAATCTACTGCCAATCATTAGCAGACCAGAGTTCTGCTGTGGCAACCCCTAACCAGGAAAAAGCCAAAAGAACAACAACAGTACTCACAATAAGTGCTACGATTCTGCACAGTTCTTGCCTTGCAGGAGTTGTGGAAATATGTGACATTGAAGTAATTATATCAAAGTAGTTACTGAGGTCATTAAAATACTACAGTCATTTTTACATTTCTTTTCTACATTAGATATTGCTTTCCTTAAGAGGCATGACACATCCATTTAAAAACTGTTGATGAGCAGTTAAGCACAATGTATAGGGAGACAGGAGGTTATAAAGTAATGGGACATTAAATGGGAGAACTGTGGCAAACAAGCCACTTAATTTCCTTGTGCTTCTGGGTCTTTGCTTGTTGTCTCTAGTAAAAGGAACTTGAGAGTTTTAATCTGGTTACCTATCAGCATGTGCATGTGTGAGCATGTGTGCATGCATGAACACACACACACACACACACACACACACACACACACACACACACACACACACACACACACACACACACACACCCACAGAAAACACAAAAAGAAGAAAATATATTTTATTTATATGTGTCTAGCTATATATTTGTATAGATGTGCATACTACACACAAATATACATGTTGTCTCATATATCAGCAGTAGTCTATTTAAAAAGAATTGTCTATGCACTGTATTAATGAGAGATGCCTCATTGTTTACTGTTTTCCTTTTACTTGCAGGTAACACGATAGCAAGTGCCACTGAACTATTTAGCTAAGAGGAATTACTGCTTTACATCCATGTATTGTATATTATGGGCAAATGTTGCTGTGTAAGAATCAGAATGACATCAGAAATATTACAAGAAAAATGTCTGCGTCTTCTTCAAGCAACAAATAAAACAGACAATGATATAGTGGAATTTATATTATTCTTACTAAAGCAAATGCCAAAGTTAAGAAGACACCCATCATAAAACAAGAAAAAGAATAACTAATGAACTACTTAAAGAGGTATGGATAAAAAAGGAACAGAATGTGGAATGTGGAAGTGCAACTGCCCGATATGACTTATAGACACATGATATACATGAGATAAGGAACCGCAGAATAGAATAATTCTCTTTAGAGATTTTTGTGCTTTTGATACTGTTAAATTAAAGATCTGGAGACAGCATGTCCATATTGGATCTTGTGAAAAAGAACTTCAGGGAATCTTATAAACTGTAAATGATGGCTTTGGTTCAGAAAGTAACATGCTAGTCACCTTATTAAGCAATGATTTATACAAAGTAGCTGATATGCCGACAAGCTCAGATAGACTTAAAAAATGTTTAGAAAACATTTTAGGAGCAGATAAAAATACTACAATCTATAACACAACATGCTATGATAATTAATTGTATAACTATCTGTGTATAAAATGGTATTCCTATTGGTCCATTTGTGTTTGTTTTTAAATTACTTTAATTTAGTTCTGTGGTATTATTTCCCCTCTAAATTATGTTTTTTTTCAGAGCAAGACATCAACACAGTTATTATTGTAGTTGTGAATATTATATAGAAACTGCTTATCAGAACAATGGTTTCCAAATCTTATTTAATAATGATTATGCTCTCCTTTAAGGAAGGTGGTATAAATGGATAGGAATTCTTGTTACATTTTGATTAAGGTACATTCATTAATTTCATATGTACAAACACAAAAATATAAAAGTTTTAGGGTATGGAAGGTGATTCCTTAAATTTTTCCATTTATGGGGAATAAAAAAATATATCGCTTTAAGCTACAAAGTTGCTAGTTGTGGGACAGATTATTCTAAGTTAGTTTTATTGACCCTTAAGTACTTAACTTGCTGATTTCACATTTCAGAATATGTAATGTTAAAGTTCTCTGAAGTGTACATATCTCTTATTGTTTATTCTTTCTTCTAAGCAGTCCTGCAGCCTGAACAATTCACAATAAAAGATAGCAGTAGACAAGCATTTTTAAGTTTTTTGAAATCTTTAAATCATATGTTTTTTGTATAAATGAAATTTTAAGCTAATAGCCATTTGTGTTGGATATAATACTATAAATGTAATTGACACTTTTATATGTAAAGACATGCCAAAAAATAGTTGCACTACCAAACCAGTAATCCACCTTTTCTAAAAGTGCATAGGAATGTGCAATATCATTTGTATTGCACAGACATAAACATGGATTCAGCTTTTTCCCTGTCAGTAAAAGTATGTATAGAGAAAATTAGGACTGTTGTTTTATTGGATATGACTTTTTGTATGTTACTGAAAGTATAAACCGAATCATTGCACTTATTATATTTGTTTCAATTTTTAGATAAGCAAACATATTTTTGGTTAATTTTAATTCTAATTAAAATTACACATACATATGCACACAGGCATGTGTATATGTGTATATATATATATATATATATATATATATATATATATATATATATATATACACACACACACACACACACACACACACACACACACACACACACACACACACACACACACATATATACATATACACATACACATGTAAAATGTATGTGTGTGTCAAAGGGGCACATGGGGTGTTCATATACTACAGTCCATTCAGATGGCTAATTAAGAAAACTGCTGTCTATCACACTGCAACCATAGATCAGTGATGTAGTAAAGAAAACAATCTGGCCTATATTTATTTATTTATGTACTTATGTATGTATGTATGTATGTATGTATGTATGTATTTATTTATTCGCTCAGTCATTCATTTATGCTTATTACTGGTTGGTTTAAGACCCTTCTGAGACACAATCCAAGCCAAGTGGCTTTCAGATAAGTAGGACAGTATTGTATAGACATATCATTATACAAAACAATGTACAGCCAAATAAAAATAAATGGACTTATGAAATACAGGAAGATGTAATAAACAATAAAGTGGGCATACAAAGGAATCAACAACTATCTAACACATAATGAGATCATCCTACTAAAAATGTCTGTGTCCAGTAACTTAGCACTGCAGGCAATAACTTTCTCTATTCAAATATTCTGAGTTGTTTAGGGCAATATGAAGGCTGTTAGGGTCCTTCCCTATTTGTATCTATGTTATTTGTCATTATAGTTTAAAATATTGTAGTTCCACATTACTGGAACCTGCACTTATTTTTCTGAACATGTTTTGCCCATACTGCAGCAAAATGAGACAATCTACTACAGTATTTTTAGAAGGATGCTGTATATGATGACAGTTTGCCATCATCAAAAATACTTTGAAACTTATATAGTTGAACCAGCTTTTGTAGGACTAAGTACCCATGACTGGCCTGCAGTAAAACAGGCATTATGTATTATGCATTAATCCTCTGTACTAGTCTGTAGTTTGATAGCAATATGGAGTGAATAGCTGATACAGTTTGTTGCTAGAATACCAGTGACCCAGATGTTTTCCTGTGCAGGCTATAACATTAGCATGACATGCTGTTTATAACACACATGCAGATGCTGTGCCAATATGAACATTAGTGATAAAACAGGGTTCAGGAGAGTTATATCTGGTGTGAATTCATCTTCACTGTGAGGCATGAAATTATGCAAGGAAACACAACATTTTTATGTAAATTCTATAAATGCATTCAACAGGCTTTGCCAGTTTTAGAGAACAGTTGGTTTTGTTTATTACATCTATTATGATGACAATTAGCCTAATTGAAATTCTGCACAGCAAAAAAGGCTAGCAAACAGACCACTTATGAATGCCTTGCATGTATATACTTTATATACAACACAGTACCTCATTAAAACCTTATTGTGCACATAGCTTTGATTTAATGTTGGTATATTAGCAGTTCACAGAGCAATAGAAATGCAAGGTCGGTATAAATCACAATTGTCTGCAAAAGTATTCCATTACAAAAGTATATTCTTCTGTCTCTAACCTGAAACATGAGGCTAATGGCAACATATTAAAAAGAAAGTGAACAGGCTGGAAAATACACATGCATTCTAATTTTAACTTTTGGACAGTCCATCGGCATTTAAATATTGGATTGATGTCAAATATTTGATTTTTCATGATGTCTGCATCTTACTTTGTTTGCAAAGTAAGCCCATCAAAATATCAACATGCAACATTTCTTTCCAAAACAAGAATGCAGATTAACTGTTAAATGAGTGGGGCCCAGTTTCCTATGTTCATACTTGGCAATGTTTTGAAACACAGACATAAGCCTATATTTATAAGATATTTTGTTCCATTTCTTTGGTTATATGGGTATGCTTTTGTTACTTAAGTGTTGTTTTGTGACATCCGCTGTACAAAATGAGGTTATCCAAGATGGCATCCTATGTTGTTTCAGATTATAATGATGCTGTTTAATACAGTTTTGGCAGCAGGATATATATTTTTACTGTTCTCCATATTATACCATCATAGAAAAAGCTGTAAATAAAATTCTTAAAATATATAAATACTACTCTCACTGCCTTCTTGATTTGATTTATAGCCATTGTGTGTCCCAGTCACCAGTTGTTTCAGAACTTTAAGTGCATATTATTTATGCTAATTGATGTGGGTAATCTTGACTATCTTATATTCACCATTATTTTATGTGCAAAATATGAATCAGGTTATATGTTCTATAATTTTCTTCACCATTTTGGAAACTAAGGATCAAGTAAGTAAAGCAATATTTGGTGTAACAGTCTAAAGAGTGCAGCTGAAACAGCACTTTGGAGACACATAGAGCTGAACTTCAGGCTTTGTGGTTTACAGTCATCAATACTTTCTGGTACAATGAAATGCAAACCCTTAAATGTCACTTATTATGGGTAAGTAAACCATTAGGTGTATCTAGTATGTTGCAAAAGCATCTAGCATCATGCATGGTTGTCTTAATTGCTAAAAGTTGATAATATGCCTCTCACTGTTTGACTCCTTCACTTAAGATAATTGATTATGTAAGCTTTACAGATGGTGTTTATGTACTAAGCAAATATAACATCAGTTTCGAATGTCTGTAAGTTTGTACAGGATTATGAGAAAACAGCACATTATTGTGTTTTAATTATGTTTCTCAGTGTGCATTGGCAGCTAGGCTCCTCGCTAACGTCTGGGGGCAACTGGAAGGGAAAGGAAACATTTTCGTTATTCATCTCACTCAACAAGGAGTCGTGTAACTGCTTGAAAACTGACCATGAAAATTCCACTTGGTTACAACTAATTGTATCACCTTGTGGGTTTCCAAAGTCATTACATCCTCCTTCTCAAGGAGTACCAGATGCAGAGTTAAATATAATTAAGGGGAGTAACATGGGGCCTCCTCAAGCATGGGGATGTGATGCAAGTCATATAAAAAAGGAACATTTTCCTTCTGTAGTTCATGGAGATATGCCTTTGGACCACCCACCTCTCTCTCTTTTTTGGTCTTTGATTGGTTGGTGTTCAAAAGACCAGTCTTTTAACAGTATGACATCCATTCATTTGGTATGTCTTTCTTAAATGTTATGAGATGGCTTTTGCTCTAGATTCACTTTTTGCTTTGACATCCCTTTCATTACACACAATTATGCATTGGTGACAATAAAAAATCCAAGAATTAAAATGAACCAAAGTTTAGTCCACAATCCACAGTGAAAGCAAATCAGATCACTTAAAGAAATTGGGGAAACAGCACTACATCATGCTAACAGTAATCACTGAATGGCATTATATTGGAATGTAATTTCCCTCATCTACAGCTTTTTACCATCTCCTTTACCATCAGCTTTTAACAAACACAATGCAGTTCACTAGGAATG
This sequence comes from Protopterus annectens, assembly GCF_019279795.1. NCBI lineage: Eukaryota > Metazoa > Chordata > Ceratodontiformes > Protopteridae > Protopterus > Protopterus annectens. The sequence goes on from NC_056739.1 coordinate 1,292,491,845, forward strand.
AATAACTGCAACTGGGACCGATGTTTCATTACTAAATGCTTTTTAACTGTTCCTGCTGGTAAAACATTGCGTTTTAGAATGATCATTCATTCCGGTTACTATAGAAATAATCCACAATGAATGATCATTCTAAAAAGCTAGCTGTTAGTGGCAGGAGCAGTTGATAAACGCTTATTAATGAAACGTCTGACCCAGGTAGTGATGATCTGAATGTAGCAAGTTTGCAAGTGTAACGATCGTGCATGGAAGGCATGAGACAGATGGCAGGTGTTATGCAGAGTTCCTTCTGCTTGCCAACAGATCTTCTGAGGCGCTTAGAGCGCAAATCTAAACAAAGTCTAAACTAGTGGTGGCTGGCAAGGGAAACTTGGCAGCAGAATTAAAAGAGGGAAAGATTTTATTTATTGACCTAAAAGCCTAACATAGTAGCAGAGAAGGAACACTCATGAGAGGTAGGATTTTGCATGTGACATGAATGCTGGAAGTATGCCTCTTAACTTCTTAGAGCAAGAAACCTAGACAAAGCCTTATATAGAAATGAAGACTTTTTTAAAATATTACTCTTACAAACTTAGTTCATAGAATTACAGTTTCTACATAAGTATGAATTTATCGAAGGGTACGAAGTCGTAAATACAAATGCACATATTGCCCAACTACAGTTCTTTAGGATTCAACTCTAATTTGCTTAAAATGCACAATTTAATGCTAAACAGACTTGGGAAAATAAGCAAAAATCATGGACATTCTGCAAAAGTTATCACAGTTAAGAAACATGGCTGAAAAACAGTCAATGCAAACAGCAGAATGGGACCATTCAGCAAGTATAAGTGAAACTGCCTCTCGGGGATACAGTTCAACATATCGGCATGTAAATAGAAAAAAAATATAAAAAATACGGTTAACCAACATAACATATGTGAGAAACGTCACAGATTTTAAGACCAATAGCACCGAGACAGGAACACAAAGTTAAAGTGCAGGTGCGGTTAGGAGCCAAACCATGATTGGAAATGAAGCCATACAGGATGTTTCCAAGCTAATTGACACTGTGGGTGGGAATTTGAGTGACGTGGTTGAGTGGGCGTTACTTTGCTCTGCTTTAGAGTGGACCCGAATTTTAAACGCTGGGATTGTCCCTTTAAGACACTCAAAGTAGTCAGAGAATTAGGGGCTGGCATTAATTTACATACCTATGCATTAAAATAAACTATTTCAACTCCTTTCTGAGTGAAAGTACCTTGATAGAAAAATAAAGTTCTGGTAGTACTTAACTAAACTGATATAAAGAATCATTGCTCATAATAACAGTGAAGGGCCCAATAACAACCCCAAAATCCCAACTACATAAATTCTTAAATAATAAAGTTAATGGAAGTACCAACACCATCTATCTGTAGGATTCTATAATTATTTGACATATCCTTATAGGTTCATATGTTCACAATCCTAGTATCCTTGGACTCTGTGCAGATGCAATATAATATCCAGTTTTAATAATCAACAGAGCCATCTGTGAAGGCAGATTCCATGGATCCTGAAAAGCCTCACTTGTGACATCTTGCCATATATGTGCTCACTCAGTAGACCCTTGTCATTATACCCACACAACAGCCCCCCCCCCCCACCGAAATAACTGATCACTTGCCTGATAATCTGCATTCTTTGGTTAGCATGGTCTTAAATCTTTCCACATCAAGTAAATGAGCTAATATAATTCACAAATTGCTTAAGACAACAACTAAATTTAAACTACTGTTTTGAAATCATTTCCTCCACCTGTCAAAATCTTTTGATAATGTCACGTAAAGCCTTCCTTGGTCTAAATTATTAAAATGCACTTCAATTTTTCTGCACTTAACTGGTCTACCAGTTAGCGTACTGATGGTGCCTAAGACAGTAAAATGATCCAACTTTTTTCCCCAGTTCAGCTTGGAGCACCACAGGCATTAGTCTACAGCACCCTCTTGCTTACAGTCATAATAAACAGTATACTTAATACACATTACCAAATGAGCATCACTCAGTACCCTGATCACAGCACCCTCTTGCTTACAGTCATAATAAACAGTATACTTAATACACATTACCAAACGAGCATCACTCAGTACCCTGATCAGAGCACCCTCTTGCTTGCAGTCATAATAAACAGTATACTTAATACACATTACCAAACGAGCATCACTCAGTAACCTGATCACAGCACCCTCTTGCTTGAAATCATAATAAACAGTATACTTAATACACATTACCAAACGAGCATCACTCAGTACCCTGATCACAGCACCCTCTTGCTTACAGTCATAATAAACAGTATATGTAATACACATTACCAAACGAGCATCACTCAGTACCCTGATCACAGCACCCTCTTGCTTGCAGTCATAATAAACAGTATACTTAATACACATTACCAAACGAGCATCACTCAGTACCCTGATCACAGCACCCTCTTGCTTGCAGTCATAATAAACAGTATACTTAATACACATTACCAAACGAGTGTCACTCAGTACCCTGATCACAGCACCCTCTTGCTTGCAGTCATAATAAACAGTATACTTAATACACATTACCAAACAAGCATCACTCAGTACCCTGATCACAACCAAACAAGCATCACTCAGTACCCTGATCACAGCACCCTCTTGCTTACAATCATAATAAACAGTATACTTAATTCACATTACCAAATGAGCATCACTCAGTACCCTAATCACAGCACTGTCTGTTTACAGTCATAATAAACAGTATACTTAATACACATTACCAAATGAGCATCACTCAGTACCCTGATCACAGCACTGTCTGCTTACAGTCATAATAAACAGTATACTTAATACACATTACCAAACGAGCATCACTCAGTACCCTGATCACAGCACCCTCTTGCTTACAGTCATAATAAACAGTATACTTAATACACATTACCAAACGAGCATCACTCAGTACCCTGATCACAGCACCCTCTTGCTTACAGTCATAATAAACAGTATACTTAATACACATTACCAAACAAGCATCACTCAGTACCCTGATCACAGCACTGTCTGCTTAAAGTCATAATAAACAGTATACTTAATACACATTACCAAACGAGCATCACTCAGTACCCTGATCACAGCACCCTCTTGCTTACAGTCATAATAAACAGTATACTTGATACACATTACCAAACAAGCATCACTCAGTACCCTGATCATAGCACCCTCTTGCTTACAGTCATAATAAACAGTATACTTAAAACACATTACCAAACGAGCATCTCTCAGTACCCTGATCACAGCGCCCTCTTGCTTACAGTCATAATAAACAGCATACTTAATACACATTACCAAATGAGCATCATTCAGTACCCTGATCACAGCACCCTCTTGCTTACAGTCGTAATAAACAGTATACTTAATACACATTACCAAACGAGCATCACTCAGTATCCTGATCACAGCACTGTCTGCTTGTCTTCCATCTGCTTGTTCAACATAAAAGTATCCCTTCAAAATGTCATCAGCTCCACTCAGAAATAAAGCCTAATTGACTAAAGTTATACGATACCACCGACAGACTGATTGAACTAATGGCCAGGTTTAAACTACACAGGATCTCCTTTGACCCCTTCATGAAATCTGATATACATATTTCAAATATAGTATGCAAATGTAACTAAATTTGATACCCTATATCACATCAAAAACTTTTTAACTTCTAGAGCACAGATCTACACCTTTTTTTTCTCCTTCTCACCAATTACCAGGATATTTCTATTTCTGTTCTTGGACTTGATGGTAGTGTGATTGTAAAGGGTCAGTGATTTGTAATTGGGTCATGATTGAAAATGGTCTGTAGACCAGTTGCCTTAATAGGTTATCAAACAACAATAAGTAATACAAGTTTACCATCTGCAGGCTGGAAACAGTTTAATATGTGTGAGGGTAGTGATGTAGCATTAGATTTCTGCTGAGGATTTATCTTCCTGGTTTAGGGAAATGGCACAGTGGTGCAGCGGTTAGAGTTGTTGTCTTACAGCAAGTGGCTCTCTGGTTTGATTCTTGACTGGGATGCCTTCTGTGTAGAGTCTGCATGTGTTCACATGGGTTTCCTACAGGTGCTTTGGTTTCCTCCCACATTCCCAAGACATGCTGCCAGTGGATTGGACACTCTAAACTAGCCATGTATGTACCTTCTGAGGAAGGCTGGGTGCCAGGCTGGCAACTCGACACTGTAAAACTCTACTGCCACTTGTTCTGCAGACCAGTGTTCTGCTGTGGTGACCCCCTAATGGGAGCAGCTAGAAGAAGCTTGGGAAGTGACTTCTTGACAGGTTCAGTACATGTTAATTTGGCTTGTTTGTACAGTGGTGCAGGTGTTATTGGGAGGTACTCACAGACCATCTCTCTTGTTTAGAGCTGTTGTTGTTGTGTCTTTTGGCTTTTTCCCCATTAGGGCTCGCCACAGCGGAACTCTGCTACACTAATGATTGGCAGTAGATTTTTACATGCCGAGTTGTCAGCTCTGATGCACAACCTTCAACTAAGGTATGCCCATTCATGCATGTCTCCACACAGAAGACGCTCTAGCTGAGAATCGAACGGGACATCTTACTGAGAGGCGACGCTACCGCAGCACGACCACTGCAACTCTCTTGTTTAGAGCATGGCCTCCATATTGTATATCTACTTACATCTCCCACAGATTATATCTTGTATGACCACTAATAGTTCATTGTGAGCATTTGACAGATGCTGCGCTGGTTAGGAATGCCAAGCACTTTGTGGCTGGCAACAAAAGTGACATGAGTGGACTGGTCTTCCTTGTCAGTCAGGTGGGTCCATTGTTTAAGTGCGACAAATGCTATAAATGTTACAGTTAGTAGTTTATCAATAGGTGCAAGGAAACATAAACTGCAAGCCATGTCAATAACCAAAGCGAGTAGCAATGTTAGTGGTAAATAACACCTACAAGGAGTTGATGTGACAACCTAGGCAGATAAGAACAATAATATCTGTATGACAGTAGAAACTATGTCAGCTCAATCTATAGGGACAACTGAAGATTAACAGCAGCAAAATAAAGCAGTTGCAGCTACAACAGCAGCAATAAGGTCAGATAAGCCAAAATAACATAAATAGCCAGCAAAATACTAGTAAAATAGAAGGAAAATGTAGTCAGCAACAAGGCAAAATAAACTGTAATAGTGACACTAAACAATGATTTGACAGTTTGACCTATAGAGATGACTGAGCAGTACCAATAGAAGAAGAACAGAGTCGCACGCACAACAAAAATGAGGTCAAGTCCAGAAAAGATAAAGGCTTTGGACTCCACTGATCCCCACTGCTATACAGTATACAGCAAGCTGGGCACAGAGGTAAAAGCAATTTAAAGAGCAAGAAAGCTAATCAACTAATTTTAACAACACAGCACTTCTCATGGGCATTTGGATTTTTTTTTTTTGTACTGAGGATCCAAATTCCTTCTCTCACAAGCAACATAGTTACACTAAGTACCTATAGTTACAGAAGAAGCAGCAGCCCCTCCTGCTTCCTTCTCTCTTTGGAAACTTAGAATAAGTACCTGTAGTCACAGCAACAGCATCTCTTTTAGTTAACTCATTAGCACCTGTGTGGTGTTGAATGCCACTCCTCTAGCAACCCACACACATTTTTCATTCCAGAGCATTATATGAAAAATAAACTTAAAAAAACAGAAGATAAACAGATGTAAATATTTTGTGAACAATAAAAGCTATTAAAACTGTACAAATTACAATGTTATCGGGAAGAAATATTCTTTATAGTGATGCAATAATGCACACAAATCCCAACTGATATTTTTTCTAAACTTTCACAAATACATTTTTATATCTTGAAAAGTGTACAACCTAAACATATATTAAAACATTTTTGTTAACCAGACGTGTTCAGATGACAAGAAATTCCTGTATGAGTGCATGTTTATTTAGATATTTGCAGAAATATGAAAACATATGTTTAATTGTAGAAGTAGGAATACAAATAATACTAGATATCTCTCAAGATGTTCAACATACAGTATAGATATTAAAGTCAGTTTTTCTTCAACATCTAACTTTTCACTTAATGTCATTCAACAGTTTAAAGTCACTTATTTTTTGAAATATTAAGTACATATGGAAATATTGCTTATTTTCATAATTATTAACAAGCAAGTAACAATATTTCCAGTACAGTGTGATTTTTCAGTGAATTGTCAATAAAACATAGGTCTTTCAGTTATGAAAATATGACCATAAATATGAAAATATCAGTAATACGTGGCAAACAAAGTTTATGTTCTTCACTGCAGGGCATCCTAGACTAACATTCTTAGTGTCATTTTGTTAGTAACTCATGCCCTTTCTAATACTGCATGTTATTATCTGGTAAGTCACTTAATTAAAGAAGCCAGACCCAAAAATATTCTGGATGTAGTAAGACGGTATTAGTGTGAACTGGAAGTATATAAAAAGACATTTTAGGCTTGAGTGAATTAATAAAAAGAAAAAAGCAGAGAAGCATTTTTACTTAAATGACTTCCCAGGTGGTGGAGGGGTTGAAAATGTATAAAGTCTGGAACAACAACACTAAAGATGTATTGCACAGCTCTGTGAGTCCAGCCCAGTGTAAGTACAACACAGTGTCAATGGCTGGGCACATAGCATCCCCACCTTAAGTGCCTTTGCTGCCATAATGACTCTTTCTGTACACTAAGTACCTGGATTCCTGCATCAGTGTTGACAGTTCAGTGTAGCTCTGAAATGCCATCCTTCTGATGGAACATTAAACTAAAGTCCCATCTACTTAAGTTGGTGGTAGTAACACAACATGCATACATCTCAACTTCTAGATTTTTGCAGTATGGCCAAATTTTTGCCTCACATTTTGGTCTGTTCCTCACAAAATGTGTGTTTTCCTAACAAATCACTTTCTAAGTTTATAAGAGCAATATTTAAAATCTGTCCTTATTTTGGGGCCTTTGTCCCCATTATTTTAGGCTTTGTCCAGATTTCTTGCACTAAGTGGTTGAAATATATGATGCCATGACACTTTTTGGAAGAGAAATAGAGAAACTCCATTGACCCCTATCCAAATTTCACCCAGTTCATACAGATAACACAACATCTCTTCCCTGTAAATATGCCATAGGCCTAGGGGGATCAATACAAGTTAACACAAATTAAGTAAATAAAGTCGCTCAATAAATACATGCTGTTACATAGCCATCAATGTCACAGTGATGCATCGGTTAGTGTTGTCACCCCACAGCAAGAGGTTCTCCGGTTTGATTCTCGGTTGGGGTGCTTTCTGTGTGGAGTCTGTATGTCCTTCCTGTGTTCATGTAGGTTTTCTCTGGATGCTCTGATTTCCTCCCGCATTTCCAAGACATGCTGCCGGTGGACTGGACATTCTAAATTGGCCCTAGGTGTGAGTGTGTGCATGTGTGTGCCTTCTGAGGAAGGTTGGGTGCTGGGCTGGCAACTCGACACAGTAAAAACTCTACTGCCACATATTCTGTGGACTAATGGTCCACTGTGGTGACTCCCTAACAGGAGCAGCCAAAAGGTGAAAAAGACATAGCCATTAATGTGCAGTCTTTTAGTGGTGGGGTTTACCTTTCAATGTGTCTATGTCCACAAGATAAGCATGCATAGGAAGTACCACATTTATATGTTTGAATAATTATTACAGAAATAATGTTGTAGCACAATTATACATGGCAATAAAATAGAAGAACAACAGTACAGAAATTAATATAACAAACATTCCCTGATGACATATCAAATATGCACAGCACAGTAATATCAGGTTATCTACTGTTTCAATGATATCCAGTTCAGTGATGTCCAGTTTGTAGAAAGTTGATTAACCTTCCTTAATGTTTTCTTAGCTTTGGACATGTTATATTAAGTAAAGGAGTACAGGAGTGAATTCCCTGGAAATTTTGTATCCCACAACACCCATGGCATTACATTTAGCTTTTCACTTTTTGATGATACAATGCTTTTGTTCCTTAACAGTATAATTATCATCATCAGCCTACTTTTTCATATTTATTCTCCATGGTGTCAGTGTGTTGCAATAACTGTTGTCACCACCCTCAGTTCAGAGCCATTCTCATACCTCCTTTGACCATCATGCCTGACTGTCACAGGTCTTTTCTACCACAATTCACACATCTTTTAGCTATATGTCCTTGTTTCCTTTCACCTCCTTCCTGTTTCTCACAAATAATATTCATCAAATCATCTTCTGCTTTTATGAACATGTGACTTCACCACCATAATCTGTTTTGCCTGATCTTCTCTGCAATTTGAACTACTTTGGATTCTGCTCTGAGGTCCTAATTTCTTCATCTCTGCAACAGTGTACATCCTACTGCCCATCTCAGGCACTTCGTCTGTATTACATCGTTTCCTCAGCTGCTGTGCCTTCACTGCCTACTTTTCCATGCCATGCAGAAGCACTGGTCACGTCACTATTTTATACACTTTACATTTTAGTTTCTTTGGCATTCTCTCAGATACTAGACCCGACATTTTATGCCATTTAGCTGTAGTACCTCTGAATTCTAACTTTGACTTCTTCATTCAGACTTTCCTTCTCCTCGACCACCCATAGATATTTTGAGCTGTTTACCTGTTCCAATAGTTTCCCTTATATCCCAATTTTCAGAGTATTTTGATTTTCCCATTTGTTTCCTTGACAGTCATTGTGTATGTATTTAGTTTTATCCCATGTGCCTTCAGTTTTGGATTACAGTCTGCTATCATTTGCTGACATTCCTCATCAGACTCTGGTAATAGTGCAATATTGTCTGCAGACACCAGCTTTGTTGATCTGTACCCTCTGACCTGGTTGCTAATGTAGTCCATCACCAGTATGAACACTAGTGAGCTCAGAGCTAAACCCTGATGCACACCCATTCCCTCTGGGAGCCAGAATACTGTTTGCATATGTGTTATTGGGTTCTTTTGCAGAGCCAGCACTCATTTTTTCAATGTTTCTAGAACTTGAATTAATCAAGAGACTGCCCAAATCAGATTTCTTGGGACCTTGTCATGTTATTTCTCAAAGTCTAGGAATATCCAGTGAAACTGTTTCCTCATCCCCACTATCTTCTCCACCATTTGTTTCACTACAAATATTGTACTGGTTATGCTGTATTCTGATATACCCGATCACTACACAGTATAGCCAGCTCCTAGCCATATACTTTGACAAAACATTTCCACCTCCCCAGTCATTCCCCCTCCAGCTATGTAACCATTGCATATCCCAGTCACTGTGCCCCACCCAAAAATGAATATGAGTGATAAGTGTAACAACTGTGCCCTGCCTAGCCTTGTAAAGCACTGTATGCATCATTTTTTGTCTGTTTTCTGGCCCCATAGTTGTGGACCACATGCCGACTGTTTGTCAGTGCTCCCTTCATCCTTGGATGGGTTCCACCTACAGCTAGTTCCTTCAATGACTCCTAATGTAGCACGGTCCAATTAAGAACCCATGCTGTAGCTGTTCGTATAGTTTACCTAAGAATGATCAAACTTGCTTGTTGGACTCACAAGTTTCAAAACAATGAATATTGAAATTGGTAAGTCAACAATACTAAAAAGCACACAAGTAAATCTTTTTATACAGAGACAACCCCCGTGCACTTTCCACGTGGGAGGCTCTGCCCCTCTCCCAAATTATATATGCCAACAGCTTGGTCACATCACAGTGGAGACAAGGGGAAAAATCCCTGAAAATTGCTCTGCTGGCTTGCACAGTAGAACACATTACTGTGAAACTCACATTGATATTAAAATTTAAAACCAAAGTCACTCATTCACCATTGCATTAATGACATGTAATTATGCTGTGTAAACCATGCACTGAGGCATAGCACAGATGATAAATGCCTTGCTGAGGTCTCCAGAGTGTACTGCAGTCACTAACAGTGATATCTGAGCAGCAGAAGTCGGCCTTTAACACTCAAAACACATGCTTGACAGTCCTGTAGATTTACACCAATGTGGTGTTGTATGACATTTCAAAAGCACAAATATATCAGCACCACAGTCAGCAAAATGAATCTCCACAATCCACATTGCATAAGTAATCCCATTACTGAATATAAAATAGCATAGTGGAAACAATTTGAACAGATAAATAAACCACTTTCAATGTTTATAAAATCTTCATCAATTCTGAATTGTCCCATGTATGTAAATTAAATATACCAATGATGACATCACCATCTGACAGACTGTGTGGATATATAAACAACCAGAAAAGCTCAAAACAATATCATAAATACAATGTAAAGAGCTGTCTGGCATATAAAACAAAATATAGTTTTAAATCATGTATTTCTTACATATATAAAACTATAATAGTAATAGCTCAAAAGCATTCATTCAGTCCAGAGAACAAGAGAGCCCGCGAGTAAAACTATTCACTTTTTTCTTTACAATCCAACCTTTCCTCTCACTCATGTTTGTGACATATAGATGGAGTTAACCTCTCAATGGCTGTAAACATAAATGATGCTGTAGGGTGTTTATTACTTTGTTTAAACAGAACATTGGTCTTTCTTTTTGCACTGCATGCCACTAAGATGTTCTGGTATGCAGGTGTTAAACTTGTTTGAAGTTTTACTTGGAAAAATACAGACCATGAACATGTAGGTAATAGATGACTCATTCACTGGTACATGTATTACATTACCTGTTATCAAATACTATTCTGGTGTTGCTCAAAGCCATTTACATAAAGAACAATGGCCACAAAGGGAATACATTAAAGGGGTACTTGGAGAGTCATATACAGTTACCACTAAACTGTCTTTTAAAAGAATTAAAATGTCATCTCAAGGCTCTACACCCCCCCCCCCCATAGACCATTTTGTAATGACCTGGAATCAATGCTGAAAGAACCTGATCAGCTTTCAAAATATGTCAATCACAGTTTACCCTTAACTCTTATACAATAGTACATCTTTTCTGTGCATTTATCCACTTCTGTCTTAACCTTATGTATATGAAGTACAACATAACTCCTGCTATTTCATAATTCAGTAGAAGAATTGGTAATTTGCAGTTTGATTTCCCTACATTCATTGTACTCACTGCAGTATCCTGGAAGCTCATCACAGAAGAAAACATTTGACTCTATAGTGTCATCACTATACACAGTACTGTACGTTTACATTTGACTGTAGTGTAAGTCACTATACACAGTACTGTACATTTATATTTGACTCTGTAGTGTATGTCACTATGCACAGTACTGTACGTTTACATTTGACTCTGTAGAGTAAGTCACTATACACAGTACTGTATGTTTACATTTGACTCTGTAGTGTAAGTCACTATACACAGTACTGTCTGTTTACATGTGATGCTGTAGTGTAAGTCACTATACACAGTACCATATGTTTACCTTTGACTCTGTAGTGTCTGTCACTAAAACTAGTACAGTATGTTTACATTTGACTCTGTAGTGTCTGTCACTATACACAGTACTGTACATTTACATTTGGCTCAAAGCCACGGTGGTGCAGCGGTAGCATTGTCACTTCACAGCAAGGGGTTCTCCCGTTCGATTCTCAGCTGGAGCACCTTCTGTGTGTAGTCTGCATGTCCTCTCTGCGGTTCGAAAGATATGCATGAATGGGCATGCCTTCGTTGAAGGTTGGGCGTTGAGCTGGCACCTCGGCACCGTAAAAATCTACTGCCAATCATTAGTGGACCGGAGTTCTGCTGTGGCAACCCCTAACCGGGAAAAGCTGAAAGAAAGAAGAAGAAGTGTATGTCACTATACACAGTACTATAAATTTACATTTGACTCTGTAGTTTCTGTCACTATACACAGCACTGCATGTTTACATTTGACTGTGTAGTGTATGTCACTATACAGAGTATTACACGTTTACATTTGAATCTGTAGTGTCTGTCACTATACACAATACTGTACATTTACATTTGACTCAGTAGTGTCTGTCACTGTACACAGTACTGTATGTTTACATTTGACTCTGTAGTGTCTGTCACTATACACAGTACTGTACATTTACATTTTACTCTGTATGTCACTATACACAGTACTGTACATTTACATTTGGCTCTGTAGTGTCTGTCATTATACACAGTACTGTATATTTATATTTGACTCTGTATGTCACTATACACAGTACTGTACATTTACATTTGGCTCTGCAGTGTCTGTCACTATACACAGTACTGTACGTTTATATTTGACTCTGTACCATCTGTCACTATACACAGTACTGTATGTTTATATTTGACTCTGTACCATCTCTCACTATACAAAGTAGTGTACATTTACATTTGACTCTGTAGTGTCTGTCACTATACACAGTGCTGTATGTTTACGTTTGACTCTGTAGTGTATGTCACTATACACAGCACTGTAAGTTAACATTTGACTCTGTAGTGTCTGTCACTATACACAGTACTGTATGTTTACATTTGACTCTGTATGTCACTATACACAGTGTACTGTACATTTACATTTGACTCTGTATGTCACTATACACAGTACTGTACATTTACATTTGACTATGTAGTGTCTGTCACTATACACAGTACTGCACATTTACATATGTATTGCCTTACTCTACCAACGTTGCAATGTCAGAGAAGGAGATTCTGCATTGTGGTCAGAATAAATGGTCTGTGGGATCTTGCTCACCCTTGCAGTCAGTAGTTTTGAGGCAATATTCTCACTACCTCAATGGTGAGCTTATTATGATTAATGCTGGCATATCAGTATATTTAACATGCATGCTACATCTTATAATGCCTTCAGACCCCCCCCCCCCTTCTCTGCATATGGCAATTCATCTTTTGATTAGCCAGTGAAATGTTGTTGTTTGTTATATTAAGGCAGGTGGACTTAGTCTGTGCAGTTCATCAGAATGGTTACAGACGTACACCAGATTTTGGTGTTGTAAGTAGTTTCACATACTGTCTGATCAGAATGCGTGTGTCACTGAACATTCCATCTTCATACTAGGCATTTAATGTGCATACCATTATATGTCTCATGTTTCTCCCATTCAGTGCTTCCTGTAAGGATAGTAAGGTGTAAAATACCTAGTCAGCATGTCAGTATATTGTGATGAGATAAAGTGTTCCTCTGAGACAAGTGGCTTCTGAAACTGGCACGTGACTTCAAAATGCATGGAAGAATGACTGAATGGTTCATGTTATGATAAACTAATTTGTGTATTGTAGTATTTAATAGTTCATGTTATGCTGAATATGCTCGTAGGGCATGTCTCCTGTACACTTGCTTATGCTTCGTTGACACAAACTATCCTTCTTGATTTTTGAGCAGTGTGTTTGACCATGCATGGTAATCTGTCTCTTATCTGTGGAGTAGTGTCTATGCACATCACTGATACTTGTGTTTATCTTGTTCATCACTTGTGAACCTCAGATAAGCTTTGGGCAACTGGTGTTTGTAACCTTTGCCAGCTTCTCAGTCCATGGTTGCTTTCTTCATTGGTTGTGGCACTGCCAGTGAGAAGGTATATACAGGCTGACATAAATGGCAGGAATCATACAGAGCTACCTGTGGCACAAGTTGGCCGTGCCACTATCCGTTTGAAGGCACACACAGTCTGACATAACATGGCTCATACAGTCCTGCCTGTGTCACAGGTTGTCCATGGGCCAATCATCGAGAAGGCATAGGCAAAGTCTGATGTAAACAGTATGGATCGGACAGACCTGCCTTTGGCACTTGCTGACTGTGGCACTACTAGTGAAAAAGCACACACAGTCTGACATAACATGGATCAGACAAACCTGCCTGGGGTACAGCATGACTGTTGCACTATCTGTGAGAAAGCTTGGACAAGGGCTGCAATGAACAGCACAGACCTACTTGTGGCACATAGTAACTGTGGCACTATTGTTGAGAAGACACAAGTATTCTGATCTAGCATGGTTCAGACAGACCTGCCTGGGGTACAGGTTAACTATGACACTGAAGGTGATAGTCCACAGACAAGGTCTGATATAAACAGCATGGACCACACAGCCCTACCTGTGATATACCCTGACTGTGTCACTATCAGTGACAAGGCACAACCAGTCTGATCTGCACTTGTTCATCCAGTTCCTAATTTATTTGAACAGCCATGACTGCTTAAATGAATGAATACTGAAGTATTATCCTCACTGAATGCTGGTAATGCACTGCCAGAGATCCACTTCCACAATGCTGTTCCCACCCCAGCATCTTGTACCAGGGGCAGTCTCCCTCTTTGCCCCACTCTAGCTATGGCTTTGGAGGGTGGGGGTAAAATCCTTCACATGGGTAAATAGAAACAGCATTTCTCTGATTTTTCAAAAGTTCAGGTGATATATGTTTGGGGAAAATGCCTTAGGTTGTATTTATACGGGAAGTTGTACTTCCAAGTCTCTTAGCATATCCTTTACAACATATTTCAGGTTAGTATTTTGAAGTATAAGCTTGTACATCATTATACTTTATGTATAATATTCTGCTGCATGCTTAGGGACAATGTTGTTTCTACAGAACATGCATATCTGACACATGTTGGAATGAGTGAATATCCAGGAGGCACTATATAAATGTCACTGTACTGACGTATTGTGCCTGTTTTGTAGCACTTGCAAATGGTGGTGGTACTTTGTGTTATTTTCATCAATGTCTGGCTGTGCATAGGCTTTAGCATCTTCTTGTGCCATGCCTACCACGTGCTGACCAGCTGCCACATGTCATACATCATGTCACAGGCTGCTGGAAGTTATGTAACCTCCTCTGGTAGTAGCACTGGTTATATTTACTAAAACAACTGCCACAACCATCCCTTCCAGATACAAAACACTCTTCTCAGCCCTTTACATGCTTGGCTGTCTGCCGAGTTTTACCTCTACTCAAAAAATCATCGGGCAGCCATATAGAATCAATGTTTGGGCATATATTTCATCCATGCTCACTAGATGGGGCACATATACCTAAACAGTGACAATTCTTTTTTTCTAATTCTCCTTGCAGCTAACCATCAGCTACTAACAACTGCTTTCTTCATTCACCAGGTCTACCACACTCGTCTTAGTCTCCCCAAGGCTCAAAATGACTCACCTCCAGGGCCAGTGAGGAGATTGTGGAGACTGATCCAATGTCATATTCCCAGTAGGGAGTGTGGCCTAAGCTCCACCCCCCCATCCTCTTCGCAGCATCATGAGCACCATATTGACACTATAGCAGTAGGTGCATACATGCTTTAGTACATTGTCTGACTAAAGAGTACCCCCGATTTGCAGCACTGAGTTTGCCAGGCTCATAATGTAGCTAAATTGCAGTGAGCCAAGGCCGCCTTTCTTTCCCCAGGATGGGTAAGCTAATTTTCTCAGCTCATTCCCACCCCTCCATCACAGCCCCTCCAGTGTCCCTACCATTTAGGAAACATGAACTGTTTGGGTCATAGTAAGGACCTTCTCACTCTACATCATGGGGATACCCTATACAGATGGAATGTATTGCATTTAGTACCACTGGCTCATGTGCCATGTGATGGAATGTTTTGCACTTAGTACCACTGGCTCATGTGCCATGTGATGGAATGTTTTTTACTTAGTATCACTGGCTCATATGCCATTTGATGGAAAGTTTTGCAGTTAGTACCACTGGCTAGTGTGTCATGTGATGGAATGCTTGGATCAGCATTCACTGCCCTTTGCGGTTATTGAAAATTTGATGCACTATGCAAGTGAGAACTTTGTTCCCTGCTTTTTATGCAGAATATTGCAGATGTGCTTAGAATGTTATATGTAGTGCTTTAGAATATCCTCTTGACTACAATGAATGGTTATTTCAATACTGGTATTAAGTAGGATGGGCCAGTTCTGCAGTCCAGCTGAAATAAATTACAGTCAGAGTATGTGATGTATAATGCCTAACATTGTCTTATCAGCCATGTACTAGTTAGGCCTCTTGACATGTCATCATAACAGGATATTGTCCATTTAAAAGCTGCTAATGCCACTGGTGCCGTGCTGGTATATGCATTTGCATCCACTGCATTTGTTCTTTTCAAATTTCCAGGATTTGGAAAATTTGTTTGACCCATATCAGGCCATTCTTTACTCTTTTTTTTATTTTTGCACTTATTGTTTAGAGAAAGCAGCTTTCTAGCATGATAGTAGCTGCATGTTTATATGTCATTCAAGAATTTCTTTTAGCAATGTGATGACTTGTTTTACATTGCAATGCATCTGATTAGCATACAAAAATCATTTGATTCAGTATCACACATCCTTGTCCACACATTTTGTAGTTTTTCCTGTGGAATTGTGTTTTATAAATTATATAAGTTTTGCATACTTATTTTGTTAGTGCATGCTGTTCTAATTAGCTGCAATTCAGAAAAGATCATGCACTAAAATATGTGTGTGTACATATAAGCAGTGTTTTTTTAATATTTTTTGTAAAGATATTCAGTTCTGACATTATTAAAAAAGCTGTACCAAAATAACTGAGGAATAATTTTCTTGTTTATACTGAATCACTATATTGTGGCCAAAAAAGTTTACTCTCATATGAAAGAACTGGATTTAAAATAATTATCTCTTACACTGGGTATGTAAATAATAGCCAAGTGACAGTGTACTCCATTATTTACACTTTACAAAGGATATGAAAAGTAAAATGAGCTACAATTGAAAGTTAAAATCTCTTTTGACCTACAGATGGGCATAGTTTTGTGGCATTGTATTGTGATCAAAGTGACAGTTTTGATTTATTACCATAGTTCCTTTACATTCTCATCTTCTGAAATGTTGATTTTGTGGATACAGAGGATACTATTTCATAGTGTGTTTACAAGCTCAGCTGGACATTTAGTACTGTTTCATAGCTATATTCAGAGTCAGAATCACAGGCATAGCTGATATTCTATATGTCCTTTGTTCTCTGATTTTATTTCATCTTCTTAGTTGATGAGTGGGCTTCTCCATACTGTAGCATCCTTGCAATGTTCTGCTTATAGCTCTCAGCAGTTCAGATTTCTGCTGCATATTTTAATCTGTACCTCATAAAAGTTGTAGTTTTCTGGCAGCTCACTGAGAACTGAAGTCACTAATGAGAGACATTTGAGCTTCAGACTTCATATCTTTCAGAAAAATGCATGCTAACACATAACATGTTGTTTTAACAACTTTCCAAGTTTATAACAGCAATATTTAAAATCTGTTCCTATTTTTGGGCCCATTTTTCCTCACTTTAATTTTGTCTCTATCCAGAATTTTTGCACTTTGAGGTTGAGAGGTGCGGTTCTGCTGGATTAAAAATCAACAGATCTATGTTGCTAATTAAGGCTTAACCTGTCAAGTAGATGTTAACTTATCTGAGCTAAAATGGAATAGTTTTCTCCTCTTTGATCAGATGTTCTTAATCTGCCTAGAAGGGCATCATTTCACAAGTGAATGAATAAACTAAGAAATTATAAACTCTCTGCAGTGTTAGCGCCAGCTGGAGATGACTCTATTATATACATATTCACAAGAACTTTGCTGCTTTGATGTATGTAAGTGACTGATATTGTGATATGTAGACAGGTTACATTGCAGCGATGTCATGTTAAATGCTTAATTGACTGTACATAAAATATTTGATATAGAGAAATGGCTTGTTGATAATAATATCTATTCTAAAATATAGTATAAATGACAGGTAAGACCTGATTCAAATGCATCTACTATGGAAAAGTAATCTAATTGCTCAGGTTCTGTTCCTCACTCTTAAAATTCTATAGTTGTCTATTACATTCAAAGTAATGAGATAACTTGAAACCAATATTTTTGCAGAAGACAAGCCCTGCAGTAGCACATATACCAATGCCACAATCACCCAACACTGGGAAACAGAGAAATACCAAAACAGCATGAAGTGGTCTCAGACAATAACTTGTTTTGTTCTAACAAGAGTGGCAAGTGATTTCTGAGATTTGGCACAGTGAGGACATACAGGGAAGATAATGTAAACAGATACAAAATAGAAGCTGAAGGAGCAAAACTGTGACCGTCAAAACTTCCAGCAATCAACCACATTTTAAGTAAAACATTACATGTCAAAACTGACTGAAGTTATATATAAAACACTTTTTTCTTGGGTGGTGAAACTTTTGGTGGGGAGGCACTTTGTCAGTTTATATGCATGGGCTCGGAAATCATCATACCTCATAGTAAAATTATGTCTCTGAGATACTACTGTCTTAGACTTAGTATATACACAATTACTTTCACAATTTCCGGATCAAAGTTTTGAGTTACATTTTTCCCTTAACTTATGGCTTATTAGAAGTGTAAATAATCAGCATGAATAATTTCAACATGCTTTAAAAGAAATAAGGGGGTTGGCAGAGGTCTTAGGCAGCATGAGGGCAGATTCCACATTCTGTGGGAGAACTGAATAAATCAAGTTAGGGTACATTTTTATTTACTGAAAAATTGTTTATTAGCTAATTCCCAAAAGATCTTATGCAGTAGTCTTGTGAAACTGTACATCACAAGATATGGCTGTAAAATACCAGACACAGGTTACTGGATACACATATGAAAATACAGTATGCAGAAGTAAGCAGTTACTTACAATGACATAACCTGAGGTTTGGAAAAAACTGGTTTGCAGTGAGTAGAGTAATGCTGCATGGGCCAGATCTTTTAAGACTATAAATATATAAACATTTTCATGGTGTCAAAGTGGAGTCCTTTGTTGTTCATCTCAATCAGCCAGTAGGACAGTTATGTATGCAGCTCATACACCACCATTTATTTATTCATTTTATTTACTCTTTGTTGACTGGAGTCCAGGCCAGTATCCTCTTTTCATGGTGAAACCTAGGCGGAATTTATAATTAATAGGGGACATTCAGCACTAGGGCAATTACCCTACTCATTCTACTTGTCATTCTGCATCAAAACCACTAGGTGGAACTGGTGGGCTACTGCTGGCTTGGTTGTGAGAAATCCAAGATGGAGATGTCACGAGAGCTGGAACAGTATGTGTTTTCAAAAAGTAGATCTAGAGGTTTTTGAAACCATTGGATCTAATGAAATTATTGTAATAGTGTTAGAATGAGGTGGATTACCAACGCAGGATTTACTGCATTTGATGCAGCAAAGTGAACCAGAAAAAGGAGCAGAAAAAAAATGGACTGAACTAGCTGATTGGGTTATGGAAGTAGAAGAAATGATGGTTTCAATAGGAAAATCAGTGGATTTAGTATGAAAGACATAAGAGCAGTTATACATTTGGGCACTGAGGACTTCTGTGAAGTGACTTTAGAAACATTAGGGTTATTAGAAAAATTAATGTCTGAGGTAGGACGAAGACAAGAGACTTGACCATGAAAGGACTATATTTTTGCACTGCAACTTACAAAGAAAATGCATGTACAATTCTGAACTGCTGACACTAACATTATTGAAATGAAGTATTTCTTATTTATTTGCAAAGAAGTGAATTATATAAAAAGGTAATTGGTGAAAGAAATATGGGAAGGGGGTTAGTAACTGTTAGTAACATTAAATGTGATGGAAGGAATGATGCAGCATGTTCAAAATGTAATAAGTGTTAATGGAAGGAGAGTGACTGTGATGTACTGGGCAAGCTAAAGGTCTGTTTTTTTTTTGTGATGATGCAAGGCATTTTGTACAAGAATCTGAAAAAGAAGGTGCAGACAGTGAGGAATGAGTGGACATCCAGATTGAAATCATGTACCAACGTATAATAAATGTAATGTCTAAGGGCATTTTTGGTTTGATTGCCCTATGCCACAAGACAAATGAATAGCTGAAAAAATACTGAAAATAATAGCAAAGAAGATGAGACAGAGGACTTTGCTGAAGAAAATATAGAAGAAGAACATATAATAATGTCAGAAGAAATGGAGTTAAATATTGGGAAAAAAGATGAAGACGTGAAGAAGGAGAGGAGGGGGGATTCTGACACAGGAGAAGAGCAAGAAAAAAATAGTAAAAAGTCAATAGGAGGAAGGGTACGAAGAAGAAAAATAAAAATGCAAGTTGGAAAAACAGAAGCAAAAAAGTAGGAGATTGAGTAAAGATACTAAGCATTACTATGAATAGTATTAGAAATAATATGAAGGAACTAAAGCTAAATGAATGGTATAAGATGGTGAAAGCAGAAATTATATGTTTAGAAGATACAAGATGTGTTAAAAAGAAAAAAGAGATAGCATTCAGGTCTTGTGTGGAAACAAGATTATATTATCTGTAGGAAATGAAGAATGTTCAGGTACAGGGATTATGATAAGAAATGAAGACTTGAAAATATTAAATGTTACAATACTGTTATCAGGTAGGATGATGAGGCATGATATATGAAAAGGAGAATGAATTGTAAGATTATTTGCAATTTATGCATACACAAATATGACAGTCAGGAAAACTATGTCTGAGATCTTAAAAATATGTTTTACTTAATATGTTCATTATGGTAGGAAATTGTAACTAATTTAATTAAGGGGAAGGGGAAAATGATGTGAAATTACTGAAGGAAGTAATAAAATATGGCAGAAAAAAGATGAAAGGAAAGTTAGAAGAAACTGGATAACTAATTTTAGGGAATACTGATTTTAAAATATTTATGAGAATAATACAAAAAAAGGAAGTAAAAGTGTTGAAGAAGTAATAACAACTTGTGTTTTTGGTGCAAAAAGGGAGAGAAAAAAGGAAATGTTAATGATAGCAAAGGGAATAAGTATGATCTTGAGAGAAAAAATGAAGTAAGATTGGCTATGTGCGATGCACAGAAGGCATTTGGTAAGATACATCATGAGGCAATTGTGAGGAATTTAAGAAGCATATAAAATAAGACAAAGTAGTGGAAGTTATAAAAACTTGTTATCTAAATTAATGGGTGAAAGTAATGGCAGATGGATATATGGGAAAGGTGATTAAGATAAGAAGGGGAGTTAGACAGGGGTGCCCCTTAAATATATGTTTTTGTTCTAGTAATGAATGCGATTATTCAGTCTTTTATGTCAGAAATGGATGAAGTATGTTGGAAGATGGCAAATCAAGTTGACATAGTAGTATATCTTATGCAGATGATTTGTTTAGTGTAGCTAATAATAGAGGATGGATGAATGAAAGTGTTATAAAATTGAAAATGTATTTAAAAAGATGGGTCTAAGATTGAGTAAAGGAAAAACGTAAGGAATTTAGTGAAATAGAGAAGATGAATGGAATTTATTATAATAGGAATGAAATTGGGTAATATAAAAACATACTGAATTAGTGGAAAGTGAAATTGGAGGAAAATGACTTGCATGGTGGAAAAGTTTTAATTTAGCATATAATAAAAAAGGTATAATATTAAATGCATATATATTAGGGAAACTTGTATGGGGTTTTCATATGTTCTCATAAAAAGGTAAAATAATTGTTAGAAATATCTCTTAGTTTAATATAGGGGTCAGGAATAGTATATAAAAAAAGAAGGGGGATAGGTCTGAAAAAAATCCTTTTTTTTGAATGCTTTTTATTGAAGTTGGTTTGTGGCTCTATCTCTCTGTCTGTGGTTTTGTCTCGCTAAGCCAGTTTCAATAAAAAGCATTCTAATAATGATGGACAATATTTTATTCTTTAAGTAAAATATTGTTCCTCTGGCTCTATCATTAGGAAGACAGTGAAAAAAAATGCAGAGCAAAGTTGTCTTGCTACTGTCTCGCTAATGACAGAGGAACAATATTTAGTTAACGACAAAAAATTAGCGAGATAGCAGAAAAAACACCAAGCAAAGCTGTCTTGCTGTTCAGTTACATAAAGACTAAAAATGATGACAAACAGACAACATGTTAGTCTTTACATAAACTATTGTCCCTTTGTCATTAGAGAGACAATACACACACACAGACACACACACACACACACACACACACACACACACACACACACACACACACACACACACACACGTGCGCACATACCTTATTAACCCACATTCCAAGCAATTTCTCCCTGCTGATGATTGCTAGTGCATGTTTAAGAAGATCCCAATTAATAGCTTACTTTAATGTTTAATTTAAAATCACCCCATTCAACCCATTACCCTGATCCTGGGTAACTTTAATTACCTAACCATAGATTGGAAAAACTAGCCATGCCAGCACACACATGCAGAGAGATCCCTCAATTTTATCAATGGAAATGCCTTGGAACAGCTAGTTGATACCCCACAAGAGGTGATAATATCTTGGACTTGGTATTAACCAACATGAATAACCACTGCAGCACCCCTACGCTATCATCTTCCCTGGTAAGATCCGTCCATAAAGCGATCACTTTCGAAATCACCATCTCCCCTGACCCCCCTATAGCTAGGGTAAAAAAAAAACTTCTCCAAAGCTGATTACAACCTCTTGAGGGATGGAATAAGCAGCTTCACAGCCCCCCCCCCACTGTAGGAACTAGCACCAATGTCCAAATCTACACCAAAGTACTATACGAGCATTTATATAGATGCATGGAATCAGGAATACCTGACAGGACAAAATCATCCTCCACAAGGAAGAGTAAACCTGCCTGGTGGACATCTGCAATAAATAAATTCTATAACAAAAGGAAAAAAGTACTGTCCATTACCAAGAAGGCGCAGGTGCCCATTTGGAATCAGTCTCTCCTTAGGCTGAACAAGCATATAAGAGCAGTAGTGAAATCCTCTAAAGCCAGCCTTGAGCCCAAATTGGCCACATCTTCTAGAGACAATCATAAGGCCTTCTTCACATATGTCCGCAGTCTCAAAGGAACACCCAGATCTGTTCAGAACTGGTGGTCAGGGACACCACATACACAATGTTGTAGATATAGCCAATCTACTGGCTGACAGATTCATTGAAAACTTCTCCCTTCTGTCCCCCCCCATCAGTAAATCAGGACATCCCCAGTACCCGTCCCCCATCCCTTATCTCACAGATTAACACTGCCCTCTCAAAGGCAAAAAAAAAATACAGCCTTCATGGGACCCGATAACATCTCGGGCTGCATCCTATATGAACTCAGACATGAACTTGCAGCACCAGTAGGCACCCTATTCAACCAAAGCCTGAATACCGGCTTTGGCCCAGCCGAGTGGAGGACAGCCACTCTCATCCCATTACACAAAGGTGGAGCATCCACTGATCCAGGAAATTATAGACCCATCAGCCTAACTAGCCTGAGCTGCAAGGCCATGGAATGGATTATCATGGACCTCATTAACAGTGACATTGGCAACCTCCAAACACTCAACTCCACACAGTTTGGCTTTGTCAAGGGGAGATCATGTCTGTTAAATTTGGTCAACTTCTTTGAGACAGTCACCAAAGCCATGGACAAGGGGAAGATGGTGCACGCCGCCTACCTTGACCTGGCCAAAGCCTTCAACATTATTCCCACTCGGGCATAGTAGATAAAGTCTCTCAACCTAGGCATCAATCCATATGTTACCAGATGGGTAGCAAACTGGCTCACTGACAGAACCCACCTAATCAAAATAGGGAAAGCCATCTCAAGTAGTAGACCTTTAATGAGTGTCATACCCCAGGGATCAGTCTTGGGGCCTCTGTTATTTGAGATATACTTCTCTGAGGTGCAGGCCAAAACTAGTGGACTATGGCTGACCAAGTATGCAGATAACTGCAGGCTGGGTGCATTCATCAATTACTCAAGTGATGTGGACGTCCTCCAAGAGGGTCTCACTCAAACAAATGACTGGTGCCAGAAAAATGGCCTCAAGCTGAATGCCAAAAATGCATCATCATCCCCTTTGGGGAGAGTGACATCCCTGTATATTATCACATTAATAACACCGTCTTAAGTACACAATCAGTGGTGAGGGATTTGGGCAACCAGGTTGATAGCAATCTGACTTTTGACCACCATGTTGCTTCCATTGTACGGAAAGCTTTCTACATGTCCCACCTCATAATTAAGGGTATCTCATCTAGGGACAAAGAGGTCATAAAATCCCTGTATTCTTCCCTTATAAGGCCAATTATTGAGTACAGCTCCCCCTTCGGCATGTACCTCACAAAGCACATGCAGCAGCTGGAGAGACCACAGAGGTTCCTCACCAGGAGAATCCAGGGCCTCAAACACCTACCCTACACAGATAGGCTAAAAGCCCTGTCCCTCTTCTCAGTTTCATACAGACTCCTCAGAGGTGACCTCTTTCTGGCATACAAAGCAATTTCAGACCCCGTCTTGATGGGGCTGCTGCATAACCGCAAGTCAAGCACCACTCGAGCAACCCATACACTTGTCCTCAACCTGGTCTGTGATATCAATAGGACTTGTTGATGGGACATATTTGTGTCCCAGAGACTCCCCATCTGTGAAATAGACTCCCACTCCAAGTCAGAGTACCTCATTATCCCTTTATAAGTGCAACCTGGATAACTGGATGGGAAACAGAAAATACACTCCTGGGATTCCACCAGTGTCCCTGCTGGACAGGGGCTGTGGGTGTTGACTTGTCTAAACATGGGCTAAACTCTTGGCTAGGCTTATAAGGGCCTCAGGGCCAATAGCCTAGTAACCTCCTATGATCCTATGACCACTCTGCCGATTTGTTTTAAGCCATTGCTGAAAACATTATTCATAACATTCCAGTACTTCAGATTCAAATATCAACTGCATATTCTTTTCACAACTAGCTCTGATTAGAAATAAAAGAATGACAATTTCAGCGGTTCTCACCCCACTTTCTCACTGTCATATTTCAGTCAAATTTGTTTATGCAGAATTGACATTTAATAGTGCTAATTGCACTCTAGTTAAACTGTTCTGATTGCAGAAAGAGAAGCAATTTTTGTGCTCCGTGCTTGGAATGAGAAAAAAATTGTTTATAGTCACATTTTTATAAAGAAGTGAAGATTTTAGGCACAGTCTTTTCCACAGATTTGGACTTGGACTGACTGGCAGCATTCAGGCACTATAATAAAGCAATATATGGTCATTGTGAATAATGCAAAGCATTTGCTGAAAGCCATTCTCTTGAAAATTGCTTTAACTTAAAAAAAAAATAGCCATTCTGCAGAAAATTGCTTTAACTTAAAAAATAAATTATGATTCGCTGCATGCTAAGCTTTTGTGGTGAAACTTCTTATGGGATGGTGTGAGAGCTCAGAGTGAAACAGAAGTACAGAAGTCAAACTCTGCCCACTAAGGGCCGAGTTTGACTTCGGTATTCTACATTAGCTTTTCAACCACACACACACACACACACACACACACACACACACACACACACACACACACACACACACACACACACACACACACACACACACACACACACACACACACACACACACACACACACACACACACAAAATCTTTTTTTTATTTATATTTTTCTTTCTTTTTAGAATCAATGCACCTGCTTTGGGTTATTTATAGTGTGAAAAACAGGGAGAATAATAAAATGGCAGCAATATGGGAAAGAAGATATGAAAAAGAGATCATAGAAAGAAAGGAATATGCAAATAAGGTAATGTAAAGGAAATGAAAAATTGTTGAATGTAGTGAGAAAAGGAATGATGATCCATTTTACATTGACATTACAGATGTCCATCTAGTCTCCATTAAATACAGAATACTACAGCCATATGTATCTATATCTATTTGTGTGTGTATATGTATACCTATCTCTCTCTCTCTCTCTCTCATATATACATACATAGGTCATGTGGAGGTGTATTATATAAGAGAGAAAACAGTTAAGTAGGTTTGTGTTTTTAATGCCAAAATATTTGCAAATCTGAAATGTTTTGTTTTTTGGGGTTATGCATGTGTGTGAGAACATATGCAGGTTAGGGTTAGGGTAAGGAATAAGTAAGGGGGATAGGTACTGTGTGTATGTATATAATTATAGGTTCATAGGTGTTTACTAGGCAAACAACCACAAGGGCCTTTTTAAGCCTAGCCATGCATCCGAAATCTCTGACAAGTTCTGATACCCTTGATAAGTATAAGCATGGGCCTGGGAGATGAACCATTTTTAGGTTACCTGTGTCCATTAGAGACATAGGTGCCAAACCAGGGATGAATTTCTGGTTTCCCATCCAATTGTCCAAGTTGCACTTGAATTGGGTCAGGGAGGAACACTGCTTCACATGGATGAGGAGCCTGTTTCATTGTTGGGTTAGTCTCTGGGATACATACCTATCTTTCCAGCAGGTCTTATTTATATCACAGGCAAGGTTTAAGTCTTTATAATGGGAACATTTGGTGCTGTTTGTTTTGTGGATATGCAGGAGGTCCGTCAGAGTGGTGTCTGACAATGCCCTGTATGCCAGGCATAGATCTCCCCTCAAAAGCCTGTAGGAGACAGAATACATAGATAGGGACTTGAGGCAGTCTGCATAGGACATTTTATTTATGCCCTGGATTCTTTTAGTGAGGAACCTCTGTGGACATTCCGATTGTTGGATATGCCTGGTTAGGTACATACCAAAGGGATCATTGTATTCAATGATAGGTCTGATGAATGCTGAATACAGTGGAACAATGACTTCCTTGGACTTAGATGCCATACCTTTGTTTATAAGTTGTGCAACATAGAATGATTTCCTCACCACTGTAGACAATGTGATGGTCAAAGGCTAGATTACTATATATGTGTGTCCCTAAGTCCTTGACTACTGGGTCAGCTGTAAGGGTTGTGTTGTCAATATGATAGTTACTAGGGATGGATGACTTCCCAAAGGGTACTATTATGTATTTCTTGGCATTTAGTTTTAGTCCATTGCTCTTCTGCCAGTTGTTTGTCTGAGTCAGCCCCTCCTGGAGAACATTTGTGTCAGTGTGAGATTCAATGACAGCTCCTAATTTGCAATCATCTGCAAATTTACTCAGCCAGAGACCATTGACTTTGGGCTTGACTTCTGAGAAGTAAATGCCGAAAAGGAGTGGTCAAAGGACTTATCCCTGAGGGACTTCACTTGTGACTGGCGTCTTTGTAGAGGTGGATTCTCCAATTCTAACTTCCTGTGTCCTGCCTGTGAGCCAGTTGGTTAGCCACCAGGTGACATATGGGTTTGTACCTAACCTCTTGAGTTTGTCAACAATGACCGAGTGAAGTATTGTATCAAATGCCTTGGACAGGTCAAGGTAGGCAGTGTGAACGATTTTGCCCTCATCCATTGCTTTGGTGACCTTCTCAGAAAAGTTCACCAGGTTGAGTAGGCAGGATCTGCCCTTGACGAAACCAAACTGGGTTGGGTTCAGTGTCTAGAGGTTTACTGTATTTCTACTGATCATCTCCATGATAATTATTCCATGGCTTTACATATAAGACTAGGGAGACTTATGGGTCTGTAGTTTCCAGGGTCTGTAGATGGCCCACTTTTGTGCAGAGGCATGACTGTTGCCTTTCTCAGTTCATGAGGCACAAAGCCTGTTTGGAGGCTACAGTTAAATAGTAATTCCAGTGGCCCTTACAGGTCATGTTTTGATGCTATTTAGAAGACATCCTGGGATATTGTCTGGGTCCATTGATGCAGTGTTTTTGGTCTTAGAGAAAGCATTAAGATATATAGACAAACCAAGTAAAGCAAGAAACAGGAATGCAGGATAAAATTAATTCACAACACTCCAAATTTAAAGAGACATACACAATTCGTGAAAATTTCTGTTAACTAAATGACAATAGAGAATCTATCAGGCAGTGCTATAAATGGGGTTAAATATTATGCTGAAAATAAATTTAATTGCTGTTCTTGTGGTGTAGTTTACATTATTGGTTGTGACTGTGTAGTACCGAAATATTATATAGGTCAGACAAAGCGACAACTAAAAAAACGTATATTAGAGCATATTGGTGATGTACGTAATGCTAGAACTAACAGTCCAATATATGAACATTTTCAAAATATACATAAAGGGTCTGTGGATTCATTATTTTTTAGTGCTTTGGCAAAACCTAATGCTTCTTTTGGAGGCAATTATTTAAAAAGTCTATTGAATTTAGAAAGTAGATTTATCTTAAAATATGGAACACTAAAGCCTCGAGGGTTAAATTTAGAGGTCAATTTAAATATTTAACTAATATTTAAAAGCTATTTTTCTATTGTCATTTAGTTAACAGAAATTTTCACGAATTGTGTATGTCTCTTTAAATTTGGAGTGTTGTGAATTAATTTTATCCTGCATTCCTGTTTCTTGCTTTACTTGGTTTGTCTATATTCATGTGTACTGCTGTTGGTTGCAGAAAGCATTAAGAACCTGATTCCTAGTGGTAGTAGGGGGAGATATATTTGATGATATTTCCTGAGGGAAGATTGAGGGGAAGAGAGGGGTAAAGTTGGAGCTGAATTTATCAGCCAGGAGGTTTGCTATATCTTCTGGCTCAGCATAGGTGGCTCCATTTACGATGAGCTCTGCACACAATTGTGTATTGCCTTTGAGGTTGCAGATCTAGCTAAAGAATGCTTTGTGGTTGTCCTTAGCCTGGAGGCCAAACTTACCTCAAATTTGGCTTTGGTAGACTTTATTTGTCCTCTGAGTTGTTTCTTTAGTTTGATGAGAGTGCTTGTGTATATAATGTGTATCATTTTGTCTCAAGGACAGAATTTCTGATGTTAAGAACTCCATCTAAGAACAACCTCAAGGTTTTGCTGCTAAACGTTAGGAGTCTTAATACAAAACTGCATTCACTGGAAGCAGTCCTCGCCTTGGAAGACACAGACATTTGTGCAGTCACAGAGACCTAGTTCAAGGCTGTGGACAGCACCCCAGCCATATCAGGCCACACCTCCTTCCACATGTACAGATCACAAACTGAAGGCATGAAAGCTAAAGGAGGTGGTGCATCAATATTCATTAAAGATAAATGCACCTCCAGATTGGTTAAACAGTATGATTCCCTGGAGATACTTCAGGTGCAATTAACTAATGGTAGGACACCTATTCAAGTCATTGCCAGCTACAGGACCCCCACCCCCATGAATCAGGACACCCACTCTGCCTATTTGGATCTACTGGAGTCTATCAAGATACATCTGAACACTATGGTTTTGGGCGACTTTAACTACCCATCCACTGACTGGGAAAATTACTCATTTGGAACCTTACTTGCCCAAAGGTTCCTTGACTTCATTAACTCCAATGCCCTGTAACAGCTAGTTGATACCCTCAGAAGGGGTGCCAACTTCCTGATATGGCACTTACCAATATGGGGAACCACTATAGCACCCCATTGTGAAGTCTTCCCTGGTGAGATCAGACCACAAATCAGTCTCATTTAAAGTAACGATCACACCTGACCCCCCCCCCCCATAGCACATACTAAACTAAAAAACTTCTCCAAAACAGATTATAACCTCTTACGGGATGGTATAAATAGCTTCAATGCACCTCCTCCCTCAGAACTGGCAAGTATGCTGAATTCTACACAAATGCTTTATACAAACACCTGAACAACTGCATTGATGTGACTGTACCTGACAGGACCAAAACAAGCTCCTTGAGAAAGAGGAAGAGCAAACCTGTCTGGTGGACAACTGCCATTAACAGGCTTTACAATAAGAGGAAGAAATTGCTATCTAAGCGTAAGAGGGAGCAAGCCCCAAACTGTAAACACTCCCTCCTCAGCTTAAATGAGCAAGTAAGACTCCTTGTGAAGTCCTCCAAAGCTAAGTATGAATCCAAATTAGTTTCCTCAACTAAGGACAACCATAAAGCATTCTTTAGTTACATCTGTAACCTAAAAGGAAAGGCTCAGATTTGTGCTGAACTGGTAGTTAATGATACAGCATATATCAAGCCTCTGGACATTGCTAATCTGTAAGCCAACATGTTCTGTGAAAACTTCACTCCCACTTCCCCTGCCATACTTACCCCAAGACATCCCTACCACCTGTCTTCTACCCTGTATTTCTAAAGAGCAGGCTATGAACACCCTCTCTAAGGTCAAAAACACAGCATCCATGGGACCTGATAACATCTCAGACTGCATCCTACATGGGCGCAAACAAGAGTTAGCAATGCCATTGGGTAATGTTTTCAATCATAGTCTAAGCACTTGCTTCATCCCAGCTGAATGGAAAAAGGCCAATGTTATCCCCGTGCATAGAGCTGGTACTTCCACTGACCCTGGAAACTGTAGACCTATTATCCTGACTAGTCTGATCTGCAATGCAATGGAGAGAATCATCATAGACCTTATCAACAAAGACACTGGTAACCTCCAAACACTTGACCCTACTCAATTTGGATTTGTCAAAGGGAGATCTTGCTTGTTAAACTTGGTGGACTTCTTCGAGACAGTCACCAAGGCCCTTGATGAGGGGAAATCTGTCCACACAGCCTACCTAGACTTAGCCAAGGCTTTTGACACTATCCCCCACTCAAGCATATTTGAGAAACTCACCCAGCTAGGTATCAACCTGTATATCATTAGATGGGTTGCTAACTGGCTCACTGATAGAACCTGTATAGTCAAAATAGGGTAATCCACCTCCAACATCAGACCTGTAACCAGTTGTATTCCACAGGGATCATTCCTGGGACCTCTACTGTTTGGAATCTATTTATCTGAAGTACAAGCTAAAGCTAAAATTCTGTGGGTGACAAAGTTTGCTGATGTCTGCAAACTGGGAGTGGTCATGGAATCTCCAGACAATGTCAGCATCCTACAAGATGGTCTTACACAAACAAATTACTGGTGCCAAAGTTATGGCCTTAAACTCAATGCAAAAAAAAAGTATCATCCCTTTTGGTAAGAGTGATGTTCCTGTTAACTATCACATCAATAACAGCATCCTAAGTATGCACTCAATGGTGAGAGAGCTGGGCACACAGGTTGACAGCAGCCTTAGCTTTGACCATCATATCTCCACAGTGGTAAGAAGGGCATTCTGTATTGCTCATCTCATAAGTAAGGAAATTGCCTCCAGAAAAAAAGGTTATAACCTCCCTGTACTCTTCTCTCATCAGGCCAATAATTGAGTACAATGCCCCTTTTGGCATGTACCTTTTCTAAGCACCTGCAGCAATTGGAGAGACTACAAAGGTTCCTCATAAGGAAAATTCAAGGTCTTCAGCATCTGTTCTATGAGGACCACCAGCAATCACTGTCACTTTATTCTGTTTCATACAGACTGCTCAGAGGTGATCTCTGCCTTGCATATAAGGCAATCTTTGAGCCTGCTTTATTGGAAAAGCTGTATATCCGTAAGTCAAATTGTACACGGGTTACTCATTCTAATGGCCTTAACCTGGTATGTGACATTAATAGAACCTGCTTGAGGGAGTTTTGTCTCCCAGAGGTTACCACACCTTTGGAACAGACTCCCGCTTCAGCCAGAGCACCTCATATGGCAATATGGGTGATTGGATGGGTAACTAAGTTCACCCCAGGGGTTCCACCTATGTCCCTCTTGGACAGGGGTGATAGGTGCTGATCATGGAAAAAAGGTAAAACTTTGCTAGCCTTGTAAGGGACCTAGGGTTATTAGCCTAGTGACCTTGTATGATCCTATGATCCTATGTTCTGGTTGGGGTTAGGCAAGGGGAGAGGTTTAGTGTGTGTGTGTGTGTGTGTTTGTGTGTGTGTGTGTGTGTGTGTGTGTGTGTGTGTGTGTGTGTGTGTGTATGCCTGTTTGTGTGTGCACATGCACAAACAATTGTATATGGTGTAGGATTATGGTATGGTTTGGGAAAAGGGGATAGATTTAGTGTAGTGGTTAAGTATTTTTGTATATGCTGTGTTTCTGAGCCTGAGTTGTATAGTGACAGTGTTACAAATATTTTTTTTTTCCAAATTAAGGTACAGGGTTATGGAAACAGGATGGAGCAAAGACAATGTTAGAGTTATGGTTAGCATGTATTGTAAGTTAGTGCAGGGGAAAATCTTAACCTTAACCTTGCCCCTTATCTTAGAAAAAGCATCTTTGTAACACTATCTGTATTCTAACGCATTTGGTCTGCATGTGATGGTGTTTTTTCTATCTGCTGGAACACAAAATTAAAGTGTTTTCCTTTTGTGATCTTTTTGTTTTTCAGTAATTGGGAATTTTGATATGAATACACTGGTAAGGAATGAGTTGATGGGATTTCATTTCAAGAAGTTATCCAATACCCATATATATGATGTATACACACTGACAGACAGACAGACAAACACACATATGTAAAGGAAAAGGTGAGGGATCCAAGAATGAGAGAAAGAGGCATTAATAAGGAATGAGCAGGATAGATGAACAGAACAGTGGGAGAGAGAGAGATATGCATTTGGGCAACAGTTTTCTCTTGGAGGTTTTGGGGTGGCAGTAGATAGGGGGTCTGCAGGATAACTGGGGAGCTTGTGGAAACTTGTCTTACCAAACTTGCTGATGATGGTAACCTAGCAGTAGATGTAAATTTGCCAGAAGATAAACATGCCCCCATTTATAATCCCAAAATTCCTTAGTTATTGTAGAAAAGAAAGCTTTATTAGAATTATTGTATATTTGTAAATAATGTTTCCGAATATGTGTCTAGGGAGTCATGGGATTATTACAGAAACTCATAAACTTGCACTTCAGTTTTTAAGATTGCTGTTATCACAGTTTTTCTTGATCAATCAACTGTAGTGAGTACAGTATTAAAGTTTCTGAGACTTTCTGGTAGGCCCCTGGTTTAATTTGGCAGCACTCTTTCTCACAGTATCATAAGATGTGTATTGCAACAGTTCAGTAGATTTGAAGGCTGATTCACTCAAAGTTTTATTACAGTTTCAGACGATTCCTTCATGTATGAATTTGACTGATTCTCTGGCATAGGCACTTGTTCATGTCATTTCAACAAATGCATCCAGTTTTGTGTATCACAGTTATTTGGATCTGCAATGTCTGTTCAAAACTGACATTTCTGCTTCCTGTAATGACAGATTCTTTGTACCTTTGCCAAGAATTGCTTATGTTTCAGCTATCTTCTCAAAAGTCCTGCTGTTGGCAGTCTTCTTTTTAGTACCTGTTAGAAAAATAGTTTATGAAGAATTGTTCTGAGTCATCTCCCCATCAATAACTGAACCAATGGAAGTCCTATAGCCTGTTTCTGTGTTCTGGTAATGTTTGATAACAGTCTGTTTGGCTTCTTAAAAGATATTCTTCATAGTTTGAAAAAATACATTAATCCTGCTCATCTGAACTTTGCTACCTTGAACTGTATATGATGTGTTTGTTTTCAAAGTCTCGAGTAAAATTCTTGAGCTTCTCACCTGTGACCTATGGAGCATGATCTGACATGACTTGTTCTGGTGTGCTTTGCCTTACAAATATCAGTTGGAGTGCATTTATCATGGAACCTAGCTGTAGCATCTTTAAGCATAATTCATGTTGGATATCTGGAGTGAATATTTAACACAGATTAAGGAAATGAATCTGTTACACTGGAATAAGTCAATCCCCTGCTTTAATCATGGCAATTTTGGAATTTTAGTCGTGTTAACTCCTCATTTTGAGCTTGATTTCTACACATAGCATAACAATTACATTTTTGTATCATGTGTTCTATTCCCATTGCATGTTGGGTCAGTACATGGTTCATGGTCTCTTTCTTTACTCTTTGATATTCTCATATGTAATTCATATATCTTCAGCACCATTTGACTTAACAGAGATGGAACAATATACCCATAGTGGAAGAAACACTTCAATGGCTAAATAATAATATTAGTTAAAAAACATTCTCATGGGAGATGTAAATCTAGATTGGAACCAAACAAACCTAAATATATATGGCTTCGCACAATTAGTAAATGTCACCACTCAAATATGGAAAAAAAAAACAACAATGAATCCATACTAGACTGGATAATTACAAATAAACCGACAGTCATTAGCTACCCTACCAGACATAATTGGTGACTACTTGCTAACTTTTGCAAACAAACAACATATAAGTACCCTGAAACACACAACCTTCAAAAAAGTATGTAACCTAACCAACTTTAACCCAGAAAGATTCAGACTGAACCAAAAACTATGTGATTGGAACTCCCTGAAAACAATGCCTTTACATGAAGCTGTATCCCACTTCAACCAAACATTCTTAAATATACTAAATGAGTGAGCTTCCCTCAGAACTAAAATGGTCAGATTAAATCCAACTCCATGGCCAACAAGATCAACCAGAAAACTTCTCAAACAAAGGGACCTTGCTTGGAAAATTTGGTCCATGAAGAAAAAGCAGACAACCTTCCAAACCTTTAGACACCTAAGAAATTTTACTAAACTTTACATAAATAATGAAACATCTAGGGCCGAATTCATGAAGGCTTGCATGGAGTCGAAGAGTAGAGTAAGACTCCATGCAGCCAGCATGTTCGCCGAGCGATCCAGGAACAGCCGGTAGGGGCGTGCAACAGAGCTCTCAAAACTAGTCCTACACGGACAGGGCTTGGATATGCAAATTACCTCAATTGCAGGCGAAAGCTATGCTAATGAGGTAAATTTGCAATCCAGGAAACCCGAACCTGTCTGAGTAGGAGTAGTGTTATTTGCAGAAATGTACTCAGTTGACAACTGAGTACGGTTCTGCAAATAGCAAAATGGAGCCGTGACAGCTCCAAAAAAAGGATGCATTTACAGGAGGAAGCATGCCAATGGCCAAAAATACGGCCATTGGCAATGTGAAGTGATGCAAAATAAAAATAAAAGAACTTTTTTTTTCATCCCGTTCTCTGGGGTTTAAGCGTAGCGCAGCGCCGTGCAAACGCGCCGTGCCCTAAAAACCAGAAAATCAATAATTAAGATCCACAAATGTGGATTTTATTGCTGATATAAATTTACAATGCAAGTGAATGGCAGGCTGAAGACAACATGGCCACAGAGTAGAGGTTGCTAAGGGGGGAAGCTCAGCCTAAGAGATGCAACCAAGCATTAGTAGGCAATCCTGTGCAAATGAGGGTTAGGATAGTGAATCGCAAGTTTACATAGCAAATAAGCACAGTCAGTGGAGTGTAGGAGTAGGATAAGGGGAGTAACAGAGTAGAAGATAGGTGACATCATGAGGGGGGTATGTAGAAAAGAAGTGAAGCTCATTGGAGCAGAGTGGCATGTGTCAGCTGACATTTACATATCATTGAAAGAGGTGTGTCAACAGGTAGGCTAGGTAAAGTAAAGAAATTGATGGTGTATGCCGTGGATAACACCAAAGTTTCTTTCTGAGCATGCATGCACGCGTTTGCGCACCAGTAAACCCAAGTAAGACAGTGTGCACTCGTGTTAGTGTGTGTGCATGCGCGTAAGCCGGAGTAAACATATGTAAGGCTGTGTAAACAGTTGTAAGCGCATTTGCGCCAGTGTGCATGCGTTTTAACAAGAATAAGCAAGTTTTAGTCCATGTGAGCATGTGTGCGTGCTTGTTAGCTGCTGTGCACGTGTTTGCGCTTGTGTGCGAGGTACTCCCCCCTGAGGAAACGGAAAGGAAAAAGGAAGCACACCAAATAGTAGGAAGTTACCAGGGAGTACTAGCAGAGCTAGCAGGTGAAAATAATCAGAATCAGGCAATTACACAGGCAGTACACTAGCCCAGCCCAGCACTTAAAACTCTGCAAACAACAGTCCATTATGTTTCTCTCAAGAGACACTGCAACACTGCAGTAAGCTAATAGAAGTGAAAACTGAAAAAGCTTTACTGAGACAAAAAATGTTAGGGGCTGCCATTGCTGTTATAAGGCAACATATGCAACATGCTGAGGGTAGTGATAATGCAAATCCTGCTGGACAACCCACAGTGAGGAGACGGAGAAGAGTGTACAGGCCCAGGGTAACCTACCAGGGGCTACATGAGCTGGAGATAGTGGAGTGCTATAGAGTGGACAAAGACCTCTTACAGCAAACTGTTGAGCTGTGCAGGCCACACCTCACACACAGAACCAACAGAGGGGAACCCATCCCACTGGAAACCAAGGTATGTGCTGGCCTAAGAATATTAGCAACAGGTACCTTCCAGAGACCAACTGGTGATATGATGGGGATATCACAGGCATCAGCATCCAGGGTACTGCACCAGTTCCTGGATGCCATGTCAGCACATGTCGGTGATCATGTATATTTCCCCAATTCCTGTGAGGTATTGGCCAGCAAATAGCGGAATAACCTGAGGTAGTGGGTGCAACAGACTGCACGCACATATGCATCAAAGCACCAGCCGGTGAGTGGGGTAGGGTCTACTTCAACCGCAAGGGCTTCCCCTCCATCAACTGCCAGGTCATGTGTGATGCCCAGGGCATAATACTGAATGTGTGTGCTGGCTGCCCTGGAAGCTACCATGATTCCCATATCTGGCATCTGACACAGCTGTACCAGACATTTGCCAGCGGGGACATCCCACATGGTCACCTAGTGGGGGATGCTGGCTATACACTGGAGCCATGGCTGATGACACCCATCAGAAATGCACACACACCTGAACAGGAACACCATAATGAGGCACATGCACAAACACAAAATGTAATTGAGCATGTGTTTGAGCTGCTCAAGTCACAGTTCCGGTGCCTGGACACATCTGGTGGAGCCTTGCAGTGCTCACCAACTACATGTACCCAAATTGTTATGGTATGTGCTATGCTACATAATATGATCCTGCGAAAACAGCTGCAGCAGGACCAGCATAAGCCTAGGCCAAACAGCCCCCCACCATTGCCAAGGCCATCACAGGCAGAGTGTGACTCAGAGGAGGAACAACCAGAGCCTGCCCCAGTAGGCAGAAGGAGGCGTGCCCAGTATGCTTTGGCCTTGGCAAAGAGGCAACGCATAGCACATACACTGGCTCAGTAGGAACTCTGGAAATGATATCTCTCTCTGACTCGCACATATAGTAAAAGGGATGCCGAAGTTGACACTACCTGCTTTCAAACATGTATAGGGAGTGTAGTATGTGCATCCGAGATAGCCAGCCCTGCAGCACCAGCTGAGGCATGATTGCCATTTGTTAAGCAATGTAAATCAGTGCTAAACAGCATTTACCACCATGTAGTATATGTAAAGAAAATCGCACACACCAACTAGCACAACTGTGGTCAATGTTGAGTAATATTGGCCAATGTCCAGCAATGTTGGTTAATATTGAGCAATGTTGAACAAGCTGGGTCCAAGTATATGAAGGTCTCTCTAAACACCATTATATTGGGTTACTTCAACTACTCAAACATTGACTGGGAGCATTACTCAAGCCCCAACACCCTAGCCCAAAGGTTCCTAGAATTTATAAACTCAAATGCTATGGAACAACTAGTCACCACCCCCACAAGAGGGGATAACATACTAGACCTGGCCATCACCAACATGGGGACTCTATGCTCCATACCAGAGGTATTCCCCTCATTGGTAAGATCGGACCATAAATTAATCTCACTGGATATCCACATCCCGATCCCACCCACAGCCCAGAAAACCACAGTAAAAAACTTCTCAAAAGCTAACTTCACACTTCTCAAAACCGAGGTGGAATCCTTCAAGGCCCCCGGGTCAGTGTAAACTACGGCTCAAACTGCAGAATCCTTTATAAACGCATTCTATGGACACCTTCAAGAATGCATAGATCATGCTATCCCAAACAAAACCAAGACCCAATCTTCCAAAGGCAGGCGTCCTGCATGGTGGACCCCAGCCATAAATAAGCTGTACAACAGAAGGAGGAAGCTACTACATGATAGAGCAAAATCCCTAAAAGGGAAGGCATCTCTGATCAGTACTAGCAAAAAACTACGATCCCTCATAAAATCATCCAAGGCCAGCTTCGAGAGAAATATTGCACAGGACACTAAAGATAATCACAAGGCCTTCTTTAGTTATGTTAGGAACCTGGGTGGCAACTCCCAGATATGCTCAGAGTTGGTCCAAAATGACAAAAATTACACTGAACCCACAGACATTGCCAACATCCTGGCAGACAGGTTCAGTGCAAACTTCCCTCCCCCTTCCCCTGCAAAGAGCAAATATCTATCCCAGCAGAGTGCTGCTTCCCTGACATCTCAGATGCTTAGGTGAGAGCCGCCCTCTCCAAAGCAAAAAAGACAGCATCAATGGGACCAGACGGTGTCTCGGGCTGCATCCTACATGAACTCCAAGAAGAGCTAAACCCCCACATAAAGCTGCTGTTCAATCTCAGCCTTACTACAGGATATGTACCCAAAGAATGGCGTACAGCAACAGTGGTCCCACTTCACAAAGGTGGTGCCTCTACGGACCCTGGAAACTATCGTCCCATAAGCCTGACTAGCCTGGTCTGCAAAGCTATGGAGAGGATCATCATGGAACTCATAAACAAAGACATTGGGGACCTACAGACACTGGATCCTACCCAATTCAGCTTTGTTAAGGGCAGATCCTGCCTCTTAAACCTGGTCAATTTCTTTGAAACAGTCACCAAGGCCATTGATGAGGGGAAGGTAGTCCACACATCCTACCTGGACCTCGCAAAAGCCTTTGACACAATACCCCACTCGGGCATCATAGATAAGCTCTCCAGCTTAAATATAAACCCCTATGTCATAAGATGGGTTGCAAACTGGCTTAAAGACAGAACCCACATAGTCAGAATTGCTGGAGCCATGTCAGACTCTAAACCAGTTACAAGTGGCGTCCCACAAGGCTCAGTCCTGGGACCTCTCTTGTTCAGTATATATTTTTCGGAGGTTCAGGCTAACACGGGAGGACTGTGGCTGACCAAGTTTGCAGATGACTGCAAACTGGGCGCCGTAATTGACTCTCCAGCTTACACAAGCATCCTCCAAAAGGGTCTCATAGAGATGGATAACTGGTGCCAGAGCCATGGCCTAAAGCTAAACGCTAAAAAGTGTATAGTCATACCCTTTGGCAAAAACAAAGTGCCCAAAAATTACCACATAGGCGGGAATCCATTAAGTATGGAAGAAGTAATTCGGGACCTGGGGACCCAAGTAGACAGCAATCTCTCCTTTGACAACCACATTGCCAAAGTAGTTAGAAAGACCTTCTATATAGCCCACCTTATCAAGAAAGGATTCACATCTAGATCGAGGGAGGTCATTGTGCCCCTTTATTCATCCCTCATCAGGCCCATAATTGAATACAATGCTCCATTTGGGATGTACTTTACCCAACACCTGCAGCAACTAGAAAGACCCCAAAAGTACCTCAGAGGATCATGGGACTCAGACAGACGCCATATGCTGCTCGGTTAAAGAAACCCCAGCTCTACTCAGTTGCATACTGCCTACTTAGAGGCGATCTATGCCTGACGTATAAAGCCATGTCCAACCCGGAATTAATGAGCATGCTCCACCTCAGAAAATCCAAATCCCTTAGAGCTACGTGCTCGAGGGACTGGAACCTCAGCACAGAAATAAATAGGACATGCTGGAGGGACAGATTCATAACCCAGAGGCTCCATTCACTCTGGAATAGAATCCCAGTCCATGTTAGGCAGAGCCCCTCACTGACTCTCTTCAAGAGGAATCTTGACGCGTGGATGGGAGATCGTAGGTTTATCCCAGGGATTACTTCGTTGTCACTACTAGACAGAGGCACAGTAAACTAACCTTAAAAAGTGTACAGTAAAATCAATTCAGAGGGTGGCGAAAGCCACACTCTGGCTAGCCTTGTAAATGCCTTAGGGCAGATAGCCTAGTATGAACCTATGAACCTATGAACCTAAGTAGGGCATAGCTGAACAAAAGCCAACATGCTCATATTTGCTCTACTGGCCCTTAAGCAGTCTGGTCTGCTCAGTATGAAAATATAAAGCAGTAATGGGCCTCGAACCCAGGATACTGTGCACTATTGTCATAGTACTGAACCACTAAACCATGACAGTATTGCGGTGGTCAGCCTGTTATGAAGAAATGTTGATAAGTCTATGCAAAGTATTCCATGGAAACCCTGCAGGCACAGCATAATCCCTGTCGAGTTATGACACAAAGGTGAGTCCCGCAGTAAGAATAGAACCTGACTTTCAACACACACAGTCGAAATGTTAATATTGGACATGTACAAATAAACAAATGTAGTGGACCTCAGACAGCAACATACTGAAAGGTCACACTGGGCATGCTCACACACTTGAATAAATGAGACAAATGTCAGGCAACAGAACACTGACAGTCTGAACTGGGCATGCTCACACACTTAGGCCATGTCGGAGTACAGCAGTGGGCCACACATATCAGGCAGTTGCATGTGTTAACCAAGGAACCTCTCACTATCCAGCAATCTGCCCTGTGCACACAGTTATATGACAACAGACACATATATAATATAGTGGAACCCTGTCATAATCAAATATGTTCTGCAGATACCTACATTGTTCATAGAAAGTGGGAAAGCAAAGACGATAAAACCTGCAAACAGTATCAGCAATAAACATTGTGCATCCTGAACATTATCATAGGTTCAGAGGTTGATACTAGGCTATCTGCCCTAGGGCATGTACAAGCCTAGCCAGAGTGTGTTTGGCTTTCACAACCCTGTCAAAGTAGAACACTGTGCCTGTGAATAGTAGGTCACACAAGACAGCCCATTTACATTTAGTGTATTGTGGCTCTCTTTAGCAGGGACCCAGAAGATATCCCATGGGTAAACATACGATCACCCATCCACTTGTCAAGATGTCTCCTGTAGGTGGTCAGTGGGTGATTCTGCCCATGCGAAACCGGG
This sequence comes from Protopterus annectens, assembly GCF_019279795.1. Lineage (NCBI taxonomy): Eukaryota > Metazoa > Chordata > Ceratodontiformes > Protopteridae > Protopterus > Protopterus annectens. Next base: position 1,292,532,531 of record NC_056739.1, read on the forward strand.
ATTACAATCCGGAGTGAGTGGAGCCTCTGGGATAAGAATCTGTCCCTCCAGCATGTCCTATTAAAATCTGTGGTGAGGTATATGTCCCTGGAGTGTGTAGCTCCAAGGGAGTCGGATATCCTGAGGTGGAGCATGTCCATTAAATTTGGGTCAGATATTTCCTTAAACTACAGGCACACAACACATCCGAGTAGGTGGTAAGCGACTGAGTAGAGCTGGAGTTACTGTATCTGAACTATGCAGGGCATCCGTGTGAGTCCTACATCTGCTTGTTGAGGAACATTTGTGGCCATTACAGTTGTGCAGGTGTCGGGTAAGGTACATCCCAAATGTGTCATTGTAACCAAGCATGGTCGTGATGAGTATAGGGGCACAATGACTTCACTTGGTCAACATGTGAAACCATATGGGATAAGGTGGGCTATATAGAAGTTCTGTCTAACCACTTTGGCAACGTGATTGTCAAAGGTGAGAGGACGAACAAGTCATGTCCCCAAACACCTAACAACTACTACTGCAGGTAATGGATTATTATCTATGTGGTAATGTGTAGGCATGTTGTTATTCCCAAAGGGGATGAGGGGATGACTATGCAACTAATGGTATTGAGCTGTAGGCCATGGCTCAGGCACCAGTCATCCTATCTCTGTGAGACCCTGTTTGAGTATGCATGTGCCAGCTGGAGAATTGATTATGGCACCCAGTTTGCAGTCATCTGTTTACATGGTCAGCCATATTCCTCCTGTGTTAGCCTGTACGTCACACAAATATATACTGAACAAGAGAGGTCCCAGGACTGAGCCTTGTGTGATGCCATGTGTAACTGGTGTATAGTCAGACATGGCACCTGCAATACTGAGCATGTGGGTGCTATTCCTGATCCAGGTAACAATCCATCGTGTGAGATTTGTGTCGATATCGACGCCGGTGAGCCTATGCATAATGGCCGAGTAAGGTATTGTGTTGAAGGGTTGTGCAAGGTCCAGGCAGGCTGTGTGGACAACCGTCCCTACACCGATGGACCTGGTAACTGTTTAAAGAATACAAACAGGTTCAAGAGGCAAGATCTGCCCACAACAACGCTGAAATGTGTAAGACTCAGTGTCTGTAAGTTCCCGATGTCTATGTGCATGATTCCCATTACAATACGCTCCATAGCTTTGCAGAACAGACTAGTTAGCCTTATAGGCTGATATTGTCTGTGGTCCGTTGTGGCAGCAACTCTGTGGAGTGGGACCACTATCACTGTATGCCATTCCATGAATACATATCCTGCAGTAACTCTGATATTGAACAGTGACGTAATGTGAGGGTTACGTCTGTCGTGTAAGACGCAGGCCGGGACACCATATGGTCCCATTGATGCTGTGTTGTCCGCTGTGGGGAGGGCAGCACCCACCTGTTTATTTGTGATGTCAGGGAGGTTACACTCTGTTGGGATGGACAGTAGCTCCTTAAGGGGGATGGGGGGGAGACATCTGCACTGAACCTGTTTGCCAGGATATTGGCAATGTCTGTGGGTTCAGGGTATGTTTAGTCAGTATGCAGTAACTCACAGCATATCAGTGAGTGACCACCCAGGTACCTGAATTAACTGAAGAAGGCCTTGTGAGTGTCCTACATGTCTGGTACAATTGTCCATTAGAAGCGGGCCTGACATAAATACATGAGTGATTGTAGCTGTCTGCTAGTACAGATCACAGATGCCTTCCCTATCTGGGATTGTGCTCTATCATGTAGTAGCGTCCTCCTTTCATTGTATAGCTTATTAATGGCTGGGGTCTACCAGACAGGTCCCCTGCCATTGGAGGAGTGAGTCCAGTTGTTATTTGGGATAGCACGATCCATGCAGTCCACTAGGTGTCCATAGAATGTGTATGTAAAGGATTCAGCAGTCTGAGCCATACTTACCACTGTCCCAGGGTCTCTGAAGGATACCACCTTGGTTTGGAGAAGTGTGACGCTTGCTTTTGAGAAGTTCACCAAGATTAACCAGGATGGGTGTGGGGATGGGATATGGATGTCCAGTGAGATAAATGTATGTTCTGACCTTACCAATGAGGGGTATATCTCAGGTGTGGAACATAGAGTCCCCATGTTGGTGATGATCATGTCCAATATGTTGTCCCCTCTTGTCGGTGTGGTGACTGGTTGTGCCATAGCATATGAGTTTACAAATAGTAACAACTGTTGGGTGAGGGTGTTGGGGCCTGAGTACTATCCCCAATCAATGTGTGGGTATTTGAAGTCACCCAATATAATGGTATTTGGGAAGACCTTCATATTGTCCAGTGCTCCCAGGAAAGCCGAGTGTGGTTCCTGAGTTTGGGAGAGTGGTCTGTAGCAGGCAACAAACCAAAAGGCAGATTTGCACAATGTTAGGTGCATATGTATGGTCTGTGATGCCTTTTGCAGTGCTACCAACCCGGAGGTATGTGTATCTGTGATGTATATGGATACTACCCCTATTTGTGTTGGCTATTCTGAGTTTTGTAGTCAGAAAGCATGGTATGAAATATAACCTGGTAGTGCTGGTGTGCATTTGGGAGCCTGAACCAGGTGTCTGTTAGTGCACACTGAGGAGATTCCTGAGTGGGCACAATTTGAGGGTAACACATCTGGTGTTGAGCAGCATTATCCTCAGTGTCATGTACTCTGTAATGTCTATGGAGGTGGGTTTGTCTTTTGAGCCCCACTTAAAAAAGGCAGTATAGTGGCAGCAAGTGCCTTAGCCAGTATTCGAAAGTCCAAGGGTGACAGGTGCAAGCTGTCCATAGTGAAGCTACGTGGCATGTCGAGCATGTCACCCCAGGCTGACAGACACTGTATCCCCTGTGAATAACACCAATATGTTAGCCAACTGTTAAATGTGATCAGTTAGTTGGTGTACTGTGACATCATACTTGGTGAGTGTAAGATGCTAGACAAGGTCAGTGCCATACTGGCCTGGGCTACATGATCAGAGAGTTCCTCTATGTATCATGTCATGTGGTCCAGGGAGGAACGTCTGAGGGTGTACGCACCAGCATGTTCAATGATGGAGCCAGTCCTGTACTTGCTTTGGAGTGACCTGAGTGCATGTGTTATGTTGTGGATCCAGGCACCCGAGAGACAGCTCAAAGTGACTATTCCCTTGTTTGGCCTGGTGAGTGGGACATCAGTGTGTCTGACAATAAGTGTCACCTATTACAAGTGTATTAGGTGTGTCGTTTAGCCCGAATGGTAGTGACTGTATGGCACACTGACATTGTGAACTATGTGATATGTGGGTATTGTAGTGGGGTAGCAGTTGTTTGTGTGTCTGCTTTGGAGGTCTCTGCTGCTTAGGCAGAGTTTATGTAGAGCCTCCGAGTATGTTTATGTGTGATAATGTGGTTTGATTGCTGTCGCTATAGGTTTATGTGAGACTGATATGTGGTGAGTGTGGTTACCTTCACCACCTGATAGACTATGCCAGTCATGGGTCGAGAGAGCTCAGCCTCCTGTATGTCAATATTGTTGTATCTCTCACATATATCTGAGTTTGTTCGCAGGAGGAAAGGGTTGTCTGTGTACATGAGGCAGATGTGACATTGTGTCAAAACCACAATATTCACTAGCTGGACTGGAGAGTACACACGAAACCGACCCCTGGACATGCCAGGATATTATGATGACATACTCTGTAGCCTGATCACAAAGGATCAGTAGGGTGTTAAGTGTGTAAAAGAGTATAACAGGGATTAGTGCTCAGGTTTGTTGGTGTTTTGTAAAGAGTAACTGAGAAGGATTCCAGACTGAATCATGACACCTCCTTCAGCTATGTCATAAATAGCAATGTACACTCATATATGTCCTGAGTCAGGGCCAACTGTACCTGACTGACAATGCCGGCATCCTGTCAGACAGGCCCATATAGACATACCCACCTCCCACTGATGCTAGTCCTAGTCATCATACCAAGAGATATCACATGTAGAATGGCTGAACAGCTCCCCCCAAAGCCAAAAGCATGGCAGCAATTGAATTACATTGTTTCCCAATATGTGTCATGCATGAACTACAGAACAAACAGACCCTGCACCTGAACAATCTGTTGAGCCTTACCCTCTCCACAGGATCTGGAACCGTTGAATGTGTTACAGCAACATATGGCACTCCCCACAAGTGCTGGTGCACAACACACCATGGGAAGTATAGTCCAGTAAGCCTATGAAGTTTGATCTGCAAGGCCATGGAGTCCATCATAGTTGAGGTCATAAACAGAGCTATTGGAAGCTGACAAACACACAACCATACCAACTGTGGTATGTTCATGTGCAGATCATGGTTCCCAAACATGCTAGACTGTTTGCAAGGTAGACACCCAGGACATACATCACTGAACATAGCTACACATGTCCCACATAGACTTTGAATAGCCCTTTATCAACATCCCAGACATATGTTGTATCTATAAAACCAACAATCAGTGCATAAATATGTGTTGATATATGAAGGAATGTCAATGAGTCCACAGATAGATCACACAAGGTAAGAATTATGGGGTCCTGCTCAAGCTGTTGACACCTGCCGACCCACATGGATCATTCCTGGGATTGCATAAAACAAAGTGTACAAACATTTCCATGTCCAGTCTGATGATGTCAGCATCCTACAAATATAGCAGGAGAATAGAAACCACCCAGTAAAGCATATAGCACGCCATGTTAATGTGTATCTCTCTAATATCATAACATAGTTAGGTAGGGGGTTGAATCCTGCAAATGCTGACAGCGTGTGTTTGGGTGTGTATGTGTGTGATTTCCTGTGAAAGGAGTGCCCTTTTTGGAGACTGGGAAAACACATTAAAAGAGGAACATTCCTCTTTGGAAAGTCTGATGATGACAGCATCCTACAAGTATAGCAGGAGAACAGAAACCACCCAATAAAGCATATAGAGCGCCGTGTTAATGTGTATCTTTCTAGCATCATAACATAATTAGGTAGGGGTTTGAATCCTGTAAACACTGACAGCGTGTGTGACACAGTTGGTCAATGCAGTGTGGGTTTTGCTTTTACTATGGCATGACATATCATGATTAAAACAGTATGTGCATTGCACACATCAGGTATCTGCATGGCAAATAAATATGTGTACATGTGACCTCAGTCAGTACATAGGTGTGAAGCCTGCATACTACATGAATGCATTTGTTTCCTTTGACATATTGTGTCGCTGCTTCTTAGATTGTAGGTCACATATGTATGTATGTGACAAGCCCTGCCACTGTAGTGATCTGTGTCCAAGGTCATCTGTGCCACACACACCCATGACAGTTACTATAGAGTACTGAGAGTGAGAGTACATGCCTGGGGTATATGTCAGACATGTTCATACACAACAACGACTGGCAATAATGGACAGTCATTATAGGTGTACAACAGCCCTGTGGATATGCATTCAGGCCCCTAATGTTTTATGTGACACACCGAGGGACTCCACAATACCTATGGATATGTGGATACCAAGGGACAGATGACATAACATGTGGCTGTATGTACACATTGGTACCCAACATACATGTTGAGGGCTACCTCCTATGTGGTGCTGTCGGGATAGTATGTATAGTAAATGTGGATCACTATGCCATAGTCGGCTTACTGCTATACAGCATGTATTGGACAACAGATATCTGTCTGTATAATACCCTTGTGTAGGATATGCGTCCCATCCAGGGAATGCATTGTAGGCCAATGCATGCATTTCCAGATGTGGATGGAAATAACCCTAGTGTGTTTGCATGTACCTAAGAGGGCTATATGCCAAACAGGTGTGGTCCCAGGAACGGGTGGCAGTCAATATCACTGGTTACTGTTATAGTATAGTACCGGAAAGATCCAACTGCTACTGAGTTCCCTACAACTCTGTGTCATTTGTCAGGACATCATCTAATGATTGGTTATAGTCATGCTGTTGAGGTTGTGTATAGTACCAGACTGCAAATCATTGACAGGTATTAACAGTATCTCCCACAGCATAGTGTCAACCCATGTCATACACACATGTGTACCCATGTTAGTACATATCTGTAGTAGAATACATACTGGCCATCAAAAGATACTATGAGATGTTAACAATGTGTACAACAGGGTATGTCACACATCCCATGTGTCCACTATGCACATACATGCAGACAGTGCACACCCACCATGTTCACAGATGTACACCAGCTAATCTGTAATGCACACACCACACACATACTGTCCACTCATTAACACATGCTGGCAACACTGTACACTTCAGCCAAGTGGCACATGGGTGGCCAATACATACTCAGACCTAACACTGGTGTAAACAATGCTGCATTGACAATCAGAGCTGTGATGCATAATGTCTGCTCAAATATACCTACAAGGATATCATTACACTGTCTTGCTGACAACTTGCTAATATTGCTACACTGCTATAATGTCAACCTGTGCATCAGAACCATGTTAGCCTGTTCCTGCATCAATGTTACAGATGACAGGAGGTGGCACAGGTGTCATCATATGCACAGGGTAAGTTGTTGGTTTGCCAGAGCCCGACATTGACCCATCCAATCGACATGTCTGTGTGTGTGTGTGTGTGTGTGTGTGTGTGTGCGTGTGTGCGTGTGTGCGTGTGTGTGTGTGTGTGTGTGTGTGTGTGTGTGTGTGTGAGGGACAACAGTACAGCATGGGTCAATGTTGATGTAATGTGTGTCTGTATGTGTGAGCCCTAGTTGTTTGGTTAATGTGTGTGTGTCTGCATGCACACAGCTCCACCATGTAGCTGCCATATACGGGAGGTTGTGGGACAGGCACAGACTGTACCTGCTAGGCTGTACAGATCACTGTCTCTGGGCATGGACACAGTACCTGTGCCTGGAAGGGGTGCTATGGGCAGTATCGGGTATCAACCCTGACTGGGTACTATCATCAGAGGCAGAGGTATGATGACTGGACCCATGTCCCTGCTGGGACTGGCCAGAGCCACATGCACATGGTCTACTAGGACGGTCAATAGACAGGCCAGCCCCAGCATTGCTGAGCCTGGTACTGCCACTACGGGAGCAGCTGTGATTTGTGTGCCATCCGCGATGACTGCCAGCTGTTGCTGTTGCTGGCATGTGTTCGCGTTGACATCTCAACTGTCCCACATGGTCCTGGCTCATGGAAGACACATTGTGGAGGGCATCTAATGTCTCCCCCCAACGTCTATCAATGACCTCGGTGTAATTCCGGATGGCACCAGCAAGGTCACGGATGCTGTCATTGATAGCGGTGTAATGGGCCCTCTGCACCCTTAGTCCCTGTCTGGTGTACCGTTCCATATGTGCCTGTGCCTGCATTACAGCCCAGAACATACTGGAGGTTGTAATACCTCTGGGGGCCAGGGGCAATACAACCAGTGGTGCTCCCCTGAGAACCCCTGGACATCGACCTATGTGGTACCATTCCAAGAATCTGGCTATGGCTGCTGTGAGGGGATGCAAGTGCCATGGGTACCACACTCTCCTGGTCAATGCCAACTGTATGCTGTCCCTCGGCTAAAGCCATTGGTGATGAGGGATGTATTGGCAGTATGAGTGTGCTCATAGATGGGGTTGAACGCTGTGTACTGTGGATTGGTGGACCAATGACAGACCCTGTCAAACCTTCCTGTGCCAGAATACATGTCTCATCATCTCCACTATTAGTGGCAGTGACTTCAGGTTCCCTGCTGCTGTCAGCCACCCCAAACTCAGCACCTGTGAGAGGAAGACAGGAAACACACTTTACAATCTGTGCATGATGTTAGCACACATGCACACATGCACACATGCACACATGAACACATGCACACATAAACACATGAACACATGAACACATGAGCACATGCACACATGCACACATGCGCAGAAATACACTCCTCACTACAACACATACACACACACCAGCAATCCAACACATACTCAATAGTGGGTGAAGGTGAGTGACAGTATCACAAGGTAAACAGTCACCTCACATGTGTCAGCATGCAGAATATGTGTTACTCAAGACCATGCAGTGCAAGTGTAGACAGCCCTATTTAATGACATTATACATGGCTTTGATGCATGTGTGTAGTTGTTCAGTGATTGGCTACACCCTGGAACACAATGTGTACATGGACACAACATTGCTATGCATGTATTATCAGCTCTGCAATGTCCTGTGCACCATCACTCACAGGTATACATACCATAGCTGCATGTGTTATCTATGTGACACATAGATTGCCATGTGTGATTACAGCGTCTGTGTCCATAGCAGATGATAGTGGGCACAGGTGTAGCACATGCATGCTATGTACACACATGGGATGAGTGGTGCATGTAGATGTGAAGGAATCCCAGTTATCAACATGGCCATTGTACAGTGGTTATGGTGAGTGTAGGACATATTGCAGATATGTCGGTGCCAGCCATGACATGGCATGCTACATGACTGCAACATTAAACACCACACATACCCAATGTGTGTCATGTGATCTATACACCCAATAGCATTCCAGGACATATATGTGACACTTTGTACAGATGGCGACTGCTGTGCATATTGTGTATATTGGCATATGTAAGCACACACACAACATGCTATGCATATTGTGTATAGGTGCATATGTTTGCACACACACAACATTGAGGTGCAAATCAATGGCTGCTATGTGTAGTACTGTGGTCACTGTAACTGGATGGGGTGTAGTACCATGTGCCATCATCATCATGCATCTTTTGGTCACTCACGGCTACTAATGTGTGACAGACCACTGCCTAGCATGCTTTACCTGAACTGCAGTGCCGTGGCTATGTTCACAATTACTCAGCTACTTTTTACATGGGTGTGTGAGGTGCCCAATAGGGATCATTGCCTAACACGACTATGTTATGTGTTGAAGAGTGTTGCACAGCCCCATGATAGGCCTCTACCCCTGAGGTACATCATGTGTGTGTGAATGACATGTGGGATACTGAAGTGTGACCTTACAGCAGGTGTGTGGTAACGCCATATGCAGCATGTTTTTGTGTACTGCGTATGATAAATGTGTTATGTTGTGTACAGCTGTAGCAACTATGCCTATCCAATGTGCAGTATGGTGTTGCCACAACTGTGTCCGATGCTCTGTGTATTGCATGTCATTGAGGCAGCTACTGACATTACTGTGCTGTGCAAAGTCTTACAGCAAACATGCACGGCATGCATTATGCGTAGGTGTGTTACATGTACATGGCCTACACCTCACCTATGACATGCTCATTTCATTACCAACATTGCAGTTGTACCATAGTCACCAGCATGGATCGTCTGCCCTGCTGTCTCACCAGAGGGACCTATGAGAATATGAGAGAGGTCATCAGTGGCCACAACTGTGGCATTGCTACAATGGGTATGCTAAACTACAAGTAGAACAACAGTCAACAGTCACAGGTGTAGAGATAATATTCCAAATATCAGTATTGCACAACACTAGGCCGCACAACTGCTAAACATACAGTACACATCTCACGTAGACATAATCTAACAATACAGTTAACGGTAGTCTACAGATAGGGCATGTTACCTGCTTGCTCCATGTGAACATGCTGGGTGGCTCCGGCCTCCATGACAACACATGTCAGAGGTTGCTGCTGTTGTCCAGGAGCCAATATGCTTAGGAGCAGCTCCTCCACTCTGGTGAGGGGGGATGAATGGCCACCCCACCACCTGTGGCAAGCTCTTGTCTTTGGATATCAGACACATGCTGCGGGACATGTCTAATTAAATCACTGCAGTGATGGCGTACCTGCTCATATGTCTGATTATGCATGCCTATGTCATTTACCCGATGAACAAGATCCTGCCACAGTGCAGTCCGCTCCTGCTGGTGATGGCTGCTTTAGGAAAACAGCATTGTGTACTGCTGCACCAGGCTTTGCACAATCTCATCTTCCTCCACTGCTGTGTACAACGGGTTGCGTTGGTGGGCCATCTGGCTGAAAAAGATATGAACAATATGTGTGAGCGAGTCCTGTGGCACACTTTAAACCTTTAACCAAAGATATCACTTTACTGACATATATACCATCCATTTGTCTGTCAGAGGTTACACACGTTCAATACCACTTATTGGTTCTCAGGCCACAACTGACTAACAGTGCCTGGAATACTCTATATATCACACCACTATACAACAGTACCCAGCACACTGTTTGTGACGCAATGCACAACCTCGAAACAGGGGTATATATCACACCAATGCACGAACAGAGATGTCATCCATTGCAATGAATGTAAAGTACAGTTACAGTAGTACCAGTCAACCACCCTAGTCATTGATGCCATAGCCCTGCCTAACATATGTGTACAGTTGTTACTATAGGTGGCATACTGCTGTAACAGAGTATATATGTTGCTGGATACACACGTATACCCTGTAACACACATATGATTGCAGCCATGGTACAGGCATAATTACACACACATAAGGCAAACATACAATGCACCACTCTATGCCAACACAGATGAGCATTACCTTTGTACCATACAGTACTGTGTGCCACTACGTACAAACCCTTATGCCTGAGTTTTGTCCTCTGTGTGGACTACAGGAAACATACAAGACAGTGTTTCCAAGCAATGTGAACACACACCATACTGTGCTATTTAGGCCTACAGCTTCAGGTAGTACTACAGTTCATATGGGAGTTGGATTCACCAGCAGTACCACTCACTAAGCATACATGTATTGCTTTAGCCTACAATGAGACACCACTGTCGTCAACAAAGAACTATGTCACATCGTATGCCATACTACTATGTCTGCCTAACAGTACAATACACATCTTTTGCTGGTGTCACAGCTAAGATAGACACTACCATGTCAGATACAACTTCACACTAACCTATCACACCTTTACAGACCTTGCACACATTCAGGGTTACACTTATTCAACCTCACATAGCAGGTATTGCATTGAGTACATGTGTGAGTGCATAGTGTCATAGGTAGGTAATATGCTATTGGCCCTAGGGCCTACAGCAGCCTAGCCATATGCTACCCTTGCCTTTTGACACACATGCACTTTGATTTCACTTGCCCCTGCCAACCAGAACCACAGAGGGTGTTCCTGGGGTGTATTACCAATCTCCCAAACAATCATCAGGGGTATATATGACAACTGCTAATGAGGAGCCTTGTTTGCTATTGCTAGGTGGTCTATTCCAGTGTATGGCATATCTCTGAGATAGGAACCTATCCCTCCAGCATGTGCTGTTTAGTGAGCTGACGAGATTTAGGGCCCTAGACCGTGTATCCCAGAGGGATTGTGATATGTTGCCATGCTGGTTGACACCAAGCTATGGGTGTGACATACCTCTGTATGTCCGGCAGAGGTCACCTCTGTGTGGCCGGTATGCAATACAGTCTAGATGTGGTTTTGTAAGTCAGTCTGCATAGGGCATCTGTTTGCGGCCAGTATTACCCTTTGTGAGGTATGTCTGTGGCCTTTCCACCTGCTGTAGTTGTCATGTGAGGTACATACCACACAGGGCATTGTGATGAGTAGAGGGGAACACTGACCTATACTTCCCTAGATGACACACCTGTTGTCATGACACATACCACACAGACAGATTACAGGTCTAGTGTGGCACTGTCTTTAGCAAAGAGGTGGCTACTGTCCACCTGTGTCCCATGTTCCCTTATCACACCTTTGGTGTTGGGTAGATCTCTACCTATGTGGTAGTTAATGAGTACAGTGTTTTGGAAAGGAGGAATGGCACTGCAGTATCAACACTTGTCTACAGTCCATGCATTGGTCACCACACACCTGTTGCAGTATATATGGCCCCATGTCTCTCTCTCTCTCTATACATATATGTATATATATATATATATATATATATATATACATGCATATCTATACACATACATGTACACATCCATTGCTGTAGACATAGATGTACATATAGGCACATGTACAGTCCACCTTTCATGGTGGGGATATCAGTTATGCAGCAGTTGTGGGATGTACAGTTATGTGATTTTATTGCACAGTGTTGTGCAGAATGCATGTGGGTGTCCTCGGCCCATGTAGCTTTAGCAGGCCTCATTGGCTGTAATACAGCAGATCTGACAAATCAGTCCCACAGCGTTTAACCAACATGTGACATATATCAGCACTGCATGCTGTTTTCTATGCCACACACTATGACCTACATATATATATATATATATATATATATATATATATATATGCACATAACAACCTTCAACAACAGATATCTGTTGACCCTTCACTAACAGTTGCAGTATGTCCTTTGCTCTATGCACATGTGCAGATACAGATAGATACGTACTACTGCCACACATGGATGATTTGCAGTGTGTAGAGTACTCTTCAGGAACATCTACTACATGCCAACACATACATATGAGTTACATACCTTACCTTTGTATTTCCCTGCTCTGTCTGTTACAGTTTTGTAGGGTTTTTTTTTTGGTTGTTTGTTTTGGGTTTTCTCCCTCTGTTTCTGTTTCTGTATCTGTTTCTCTCTCTGTTGTCTGTGTCTCTGTCTGTGTCTCTCTCTCTCGCTCTCTATCTCCCTGTACCTGCAATGATATAATTGCATGTGTGGACAGCAGGTACAGCCTGCTTTTCTAGGTATCTGCACTTGTGCATGTGACAGCCTCTGCACCAATTACTGCCCACCATTCAGTAATTGCATGCAGCCTGCTGTGTGGTGATTGCATTACTAACTGTGATTGCAGCCCACTGTTATAAAATGCTAGGTTAAATAGGCATAGTCCTTTCAGCTTTCCAAGGTGGGGCCCATGCTTGTTTGCTCTGGACACCGTTGTGTCAGTCAGAAGGTTGGTATATATCTCTTATCTGAAGCTAGGGTTTTAGCCAGTGAAATGCATGTTGTACTCAAACCTGAATGTTGCTGCTTCCAGTACACACTTCTCAGTGTAGACATGTACTCACTCCTCCAAATGCTAACACAGGATACATGGGAGTATGTACTTTCTTTCTGAATTAGACATTTAACTGCCATACAAATGTGGTTAGTGCACTGTATTCCTGTGGCACATGCAGTGTTAGTGAACTGCTATACTGTAATTATTACATTACTCACTTCTGAACAGTTTGTGGTTTGTTTTTGTTGACATTAGCACAGACTGCTCAACACAACTGGACATATTTCAGTACTGAGTATGCCTACCTACACCCTGTTTTGTTGCCTAGATACACAGGTGTGTTGTACCTTTGGGTAGGGGTGCAGAACTGCAAAGAGCATTTTTTATTATCATGTGAGTTTTATCTTGCTGAACATACCTATTAGTCTATCAAGGCAAGTAGTCTGTCTGCATAGCTCCCACCTGTGGACATATCCAGATGGTAGCTAGAGGTTAGCCTATTATATTTTGTCTGTGCGCCACACCAGTCTTTTCAGCACTGGCACATTGGCATTGTCACAGTTTGTTGGTAGCAGTACATGGCTACATACTGTGATATTTCTGTGTTGTACTCCTACATAAGGGCATGCTTGTGGAACTCCTTCAAAGCTATTTGCAGGGTGTGCAACAGCAGTAATGCTGATATGCCTGTGTGTTTCTGCCTCTGCCAGGCCTCAGATACTCTCAGGTATATATTTGAACAGCCTCAGTGAAAGGTACATGTACGTTAGGTACACCTGCAATATATTACAGACATATTGCAGTTGAGACTTTCTTGGGAATCAGAGCATATGTATACCTACACCTTTTCTGATGTGCAAGCAGTGTCTACTCTCACCTATTGACATTATTCATTACGTGTGATTCAACACTTGTCTGCCTAAAGTTAGTACTTTCCGGAGTGATTCAGTGGGGCACAGCTAACATTTGTTTACAAATCAGGGACATCCCTGTAAAGCAGTCACAGTTGGGGTGTCTGGCCTCTGCCTATTCAACTTTGCCAGTATTTATCCTGGTCTGATACTGTGTGGTGTTTGTAAGGTGCTACTGTAACATTATTCCCTACTTGGATGGCTGGTTCTCTTTTCACAGTCATGTCACGCAATTCCACAACAACTGCTGGTAAAGACCCACAGAACAGGATTTGTGTTATACCATTCCTAATTTCCATTTACATTCCCTCATTGTAATGCATGATATATTTATTTCAGCACCAGATTATTTGTATATCTGCTGTGGCTTAGTGGTAATTCATGAAGTCTATTGTGTCAATGCTCTGGGGTTCGAGACTGGCAGAGGTCTTTTCTTTTGCTGCTGAGCAGAACAAGGGCCCTTCCATAGAGTGACTAAGGCACTTTTAAGCAGTTGTAAGCGGGTTTGCGTGGGTTTGCACGACGCTTAGCTAAGCACACACATGCGCACACTCGCTTAAACTCGCTTACTACTGCTTAAAAGTGCTTACTCCCGCTAACCCCCACGCTAATTTCTTTTAAAGAAAAAAAATGGGGAGATAGGAAAGTGGTGCAAAACGGGGCACAAAGAGGGACAGACAGTAGGTAAACAAGCTCGGGATGTGCAGGATGGGTGTAGGGAAGGTCCATAGCTGCCCATTTCTTTACCAGCAACATCTGTGCATATGCAATAAATTTGGAGTGAAATTTGAAACCATCCACCCCTGGGAGAGGGGTGAGGACAACAAAGTATGTTGTACTGCCAATTATAATTATCAGTTTACATGTCCAATGGACATGTGTGTGAAATGGGCAGCTATGTATGGGGCATAATTTTTTTGTGAGTACAAATTGCCCCTTTTTTTTTTTTTCAGGTGAGAGTGGAAAGTGAGGTAGAGGAAGTAGGTATGTTCGGGGAGGTAGGTTGGGGAGGTAAACAGACAAGACAGACAAGACGCATACAGGGGCAGTGTATGACACATGGGGTGGGTGAACACAATTGATGGGGTTGGATGTTTGGAAATCGCAAGCCCATGAGCCCACAGATGGTAACAGTGGAACTGAGATCCCCACCCATGGGCAGTCACCACTGCACCTTCACAGCCCCGTGGGTGGCTGTGCTGGGGGCTGTGTAGGACGGGCAGGCTCACCCGTGAGACACGCCACTCTCGCCTTGAGCTGGCATAGGGGATCAGTGACTGAACGCTGGATCTCCCTACGTACCACAGCCCAGACCCTTCGAAGGGTGACAGGTGGCCTTTCTCTGCCCACGCTTGCACGGGGGGATGAGCCCCATCCCCTGCAGTGCTTCCACTTGAAGGTGGCACAGGACCAACGGAGGAGGGGAGCCCGGGCTGGGCACCGGACCTGCTGGTGCCAGGTGCACTCACCAGCTGAGGAGGGACAGGTGGGTCCGCTGGGACCGGCCTTCCCATACGTTCTGTGATTAGGTGTGTTTAATTACAACATAAACAACAGCATTCCAGATTAATTGTAACAGCATGCAGTAATATTCCCATTAACCCAACACACCAAGGTTCCAACAGTTGAACAGCAAGCATAACACATGCATATATTGAACAACAGTGGATATTCCAACAGTATGCAGGGATGTTTGGTAGCAACAGGCCACCATGATTGTGGTGTTTGAACAGGGCACATGCATCAACGTGAATGCAAATATTTATAGGACAATAGGACATATGTCCCAACAAATATTTAAGATTACACATACCCATTGAGGTGTGGAATTGCATGGTTTATGCACATACAGTAGGGTGTAGAAAAAAACCTCAATTAACATCTTATAATTACTTTTAGTCTACACTACATTCCTAGTGACTGCAAGTGTATAGCCCCTACATGTATTATTACACTTGCCACCATGCGTTAGGTTGTGTAATGGGTTTGGCTAGTTCAATATATGCCTGACATATATCTGACATACTAACTGTCCGAGATGCAGATGTTACTGCTACATATTCATTGATTGCATTTATATTTCTTTATCTACATATCTGGATGTTTTCACATGACATTTTCACTTCTATTTGTACAGAACCCTGCATTTCTTGACATACACTCACATTTCTGGGGAACAAATTAACATGCTACTTGTTTGCCAGATTTACTTATGCATGCCAGCCAGTAACTGACTGTTGAGGACTGTATATATGCTTCACAGCTACTAGCACTTCCATCACCCACTTTATATGGGACTGCACAATTCTGGGTTGCCATCACTTTTTAAAACAGTAATATTTGTATAATGCAAGGGCACAACAACATTTCAACCTAAGTGACACAGACACACTCTGGGTTTTAGACCTTTATTAATGACATTACACACTTTTCCACAGGCTCACTCCTTTATTTGTTATAACGGTGCATATGGAAGACCTATTCAAGACATATTATGCCTTTATTAATAGGTTAGAACACTCTTTTTCAGGCTCACTCACTTATTTATATGGCAGTACCTGCAGCGATATTATTCCAGACATATGTTACCTTTCTTAATGGGTTACTACACTCTTTTTCTGGCCCTCTGACTTTTTTATCTGGCAGTACATGCAGAGGACTTATTCAGGCCATTTTATGGCTGTAGTATTGGACTACAACACTTTATTTCATGCTCTCTATCCTATTTTATATAACAATACATGCAGAATAATCACTAACCTGCCTGGTGGCACAGCCTTAGCAGCCTATCTGCACAGGCTTGCTGATTTGCAGCACGGTTACCTGCAGCTGTAAAGTAAATAAAGGGATATTGAGACATACCTATCTGTTATACAGAATCAATTATCAATTCTTACATACTGCATTCCATGGCTACCTACTCAGTTGTGGGGCATCCTGCATCCCACGGGCCTCCTGTATCCATTGGTTCAGGCGGTTCTGCTTCTGTCTCTTAAGGTCTGCATGGTGGTGACGGACCTGCTCACCAGTCCGAGGAATGCCTGTGACACTGGTGAGGTCATGAGCTAACCGGTTCCAAGCCTCTGAGTTTGTACTCCGTCCCTTGGAACTGGCCCTGCAGGAGTCTTGACTCATGATGGTGGACAAGGAGCCAAACCATGTATTTCGACTCCTCGATGCCCCAACGTTGCACTTGGAAGCGTGTACCCCTTCCAGCATTAGCCATTCTAACTACAGATGTGAGCTACAATCAGTTATGGTGAGTATTCCCGCCTATGGGGCTTAAATATGCCACATTTCCTGCACTTTTTTGTGATTGACCATTTTTGAAAATTTTCGGCTGACTGCAAACCTGCTTAGTAATGGTTAATCTACCATTACTAAGTATATGTATGTTAACAGTGGCTGTTTATCCTAAGTTGTCATGGCTTAGTGGTTCTGTACTTTAATTATGATGCACAGAGTCCTGGATTCGAACCTTGTCATTCATTTTATTTTCATACAGTCCAGACAGGCTAGGGGGTGTGGCTGTGTTTAAGCAACTTTGCTCTACGTTGCTCCATGGTGCCCTACGGTGCCCTGGTTGGTGCAGCGCGCACGTCCACACAAACACATTGCGCTGGTTAAAGCGCTATTTCGCTATGGGCATCTCTACTGTGCTGGGTAAAGCGGTCTTACATTTTGGGCAACTCTTTTGTGCTGGGTAAAGCGCTCTTAAACTTTGGGCACCTCTATTGCGCTGGATAAAGCGCTATTAAACTATGGGTAACTCTATTGCACTGGGTAAAGTGCTGCTTAACTGCAGGCAATTATATATCAGGATCCTTTAAAAATATATATTTTGTTCACTGATACATTGGCCATTTCACTGCTTTTTACTAATATTTTAATCGTATTTGTCAAGTATTATTCCATATACTGATTTAAAACATAAATGAGAAGGGGAGTGGTGGGACTCGAACCATGAATGCCTCTTCTTTGTGCGAACGCTCTACCATTACGCTATTGCTACTTGGTGTGATTTGCATAAACATTTTTTCTTATGCTCTTCCATGTCGAAATTGCTAACTACAGCTAAGCAATGGGCACACCTGCGCAGACATGCGCAAATACGGGCAGCTATTTCAGGGATTTAAAAAAAATAAAATTAATGTTTTACTTTTTATAACTGTGTTGGGGGTTTACAATGTCAGGGAGTGTGGTGTTGGGTGCAAGGACATTTGAGCGGACTCGCTCTTGTGTAATTTCATTTTACTTTTCCAAACCTTGCAGGGGCGTGGACATTTAGACTGCTCGGCAGTCGGACATGCCCCCTGCTTTCCTACATGGTCCGTGTAAGACTTATGGTTGAGTCAGCGTGCTCTGATGAATATTCATGGCACGCTGACATCATACCATTCAACTGCAGCCTCTGAGTAAGACTTATTAAGTCTTACATGGAGGATTCTTGAATCCGGGCGCTATTTTTTCTAACCTCCAAATAATCAACCAAAACAATCACAAATATTTCTGTTCCACTATTTAAAACTACTTGCTCCAGGTCAAACCTCCACCCCTCCCCCCTCAATCATCAACTATACAAAAAACCATTAACACTCAATTTAATTCCCACTTGGTAACCTGTATTCTATCACTCAACAATCCAAATAATACACCAGTCTCCATTCCTATAATCCAGAACAATAGTATACCCCAACTCAGCCTAAAACGTGTGCCCACTACAGTAATCAAAAGAAATCTACTGAACCATAAGCCAACATTTGTAGCTTCTGATAATATCCCCTCTGAGTACCTAAAAATTGCAGTTGAAAGCATAGCATACCCTTTGTCCATCCTTATTAACAGATCCATAATGTCATATTGGATACAGGATGTCATAATTGTTTTAGGAAAACCTGACTAGGCTTAGAAATGCCCTTGGTTTATTTTCCTAGTAACTATCTATGAATCTATAACAGAAAAATGTCCCAGACATCAGGAAAAAAATTTTCATTATTGCACTCCACAAAGGTACAAACTCTACAGAGCCAACACATACAGACCTATTGCCCTACTATCTCCACTATCAAATATTCTTGAAAAATATGTCCACCACCAACTATTCCAACACCTTACCAACCACAACCTTCTGTGGAGCACCCAACATGGATTCTGCCCAGAGCATGGCACTACAAATGCCATCTACAATTTGACTAATGCAGTCAATTACCATAGGAGTAATAGTAACCTTGTATATATTCCTCAATTTATACAAAGCTTTTGATACAATGTCTCATCATAAACTTCTCAATGAACTTTCCTCCCTTCGTCTCAATAATCCATCCCTTACTTGGTTTCTTACTTACCTAACAAATAGACAACATTCAGTTAAGTTAAATGGGAACAGAATTTTTCATCTTTTCTCCCATTTACAGTTGGAGAACCCCAAGGATCAGTACTAGGGCCACTCCTATTCAACATCTTTATAAACAATCTTTGCACTGCATCAGACTTCTAGGAGTCCTAATAGATCACAATCTCAAATATGAACCACACGCATATTCCAGGCTATAAAAAAAAAAAACATAAAAAACTTGGCTGCTTTTATAGAGTCCAAAATTCTTTACGGACAATACAAGAAAAGCTACTGCACAATCCTACCTAGTCCCCTCCCTCTTGTATGCTGCTCCTAGTTTCACAAACATAAATACCCCCCCTTAGGGCAAAACCTGACTCCTACTAAAATAAAATAGCTAAATTTACAGTTAAGACCACCCACTCTACACATCATTGTAAAGCTCTAAAGAACTTAAATTGGCTTCATCTCCTACAATATTTGTCTTACTCCCAAATTATAAGAGCCCACAATACTATACACTTTCCAAACAAATGACCATTTCTGTAAATCTACTACAACAATAAACAAGTTCTGTAAACCTAAGATCAAACAGCATATCTTTCTTGGTTGTTACAAAATGTAATAACTCTGCTGGTGAATCTCTTTACTCACACCATGTCGGCAAACTTTGGAACTCCATGCTAGATCACCTAAAACACATAGACAAAATAAGCACTTTCAAATTTTTCCTACATACGTACACTGCATCCCCCTTCCATCTCACCTTAACCACATAACACCATCACTACCCACCCGATTACTCCCTTTAAATCTACCTGACATTTTAGGTATCTCATTTCTTATCCAGACTCACATAGTAAACATTTACTCTAGCTTCACTACTATCCCAGAACTTGTATGTTACTTACCACATCCCCGTACTCATTATTACCCCAGACATCGTATGTAACTGACCACATCCTTGTACTCACTACTGCCCCATGCCTCATTTGTTACTGATCACGTCCCTGTACTCACTACTACCCCAGACCATGTATGTTACTTACCATGGCCCTATTCTCAACTACTACCACAAACCTTGTAGGTTACGTACCACAGCCCTGTACTCACTACTACCCCAAGCCTCATATATTACTTACCGTGTCCCTGCACTCATTACTACCTCAGACCTTGTATCTTACTGACCACGTCCTTGTACTCACCACTACCCCATACCTCGTATGTTGCTTATCATGTCCCTGTACTCACCACTTCCCCAGACCTTGTATGTTACTGACCACGTCCCTGTTCTCACTACTACCCCAGACCTCGTATGTTACTGACCATGTCCCTGTTCTCACTACTACCCCAGACCTCGTATGTTACTTAACATGTCCCTGTACCCACTCACTGCTTGATACTTAAACTCAGAGTTAATTTAGTTTAAGTGTTCACTTTTATGTCTGATTGTAAAACACAGTCCCAAGCAATTATTTGTATATATAAGGAATATACCCTATATGATTACATGACTTTCAATCAATCTAATACTGTTGTATTACATGTACTGGTATATATCTACTAATACTGTTTAACTTTCTAAATGAATGTATATTTTTTAATACTATTTATGTTATATTACACAAATAAGTGGAGTTTTCCGCCTTGGGCTTCCACTGAAAAAGGGTACATCCCAGTCAGACTCTCCTGATAAACAAAGGAAAATATATAATAAAATAAATAAATATTCATTTTCATTTAAATTGGGTAGGTAGACTGGTCCTTTCAGCTATGATCCAGGCCATATAGTCACAGCAACACAAAACAGAGATACTAGTACAGTGTTACAACATTCATTAAATTTAATTGCAGAAATATCACAATACAAAGAATGTACATAAATACAGAACAAATTATGCAGAAAAATTAATTTACAAAATGACCACACTTTAATGCAAAAGCTGGAACAGAAGGAATGCAATTCTTTAAAATATAATGTACACTAAGATGGTGTACAATGTTTAGGCTACTTATTGTGTACAAAGCAAAGGAATATGTATACAGGCAAACACTTATTATATATTCACATATCATAGTTCATAACAAAATAAAAATTATATATTCAGCTTTGTACAGGGCAGAACAAATTCTATTCAGCAGGTAGTAGTTTGCATATCAGTATCCACAGCACAGTTAGTTTATATTCATCCATAATGCAATAATCAGGGGTCTATATCATAACATCGAAGTTGCAAAACCTCGAATGTTATGATATCGAACCCAAAACATTGAAGACTGACAACAGCGAAGCCACGGAACATCAAATTCTTTCTCAAGGAAAGAATTTAGTGGACCGTTTCCGTGGCTTCACTATTTCCTCCACTGTGGTGCGATCTCGGAGTTGGTATATTTAAGTAGGGGGTGTGGGGAGGCACAGCCCCCCCCCATGTTGGGGGGTGTGGGGGGGTACAGCCCCCCACATTAGGCATAGTTTGTAGTGTTTGTGTTTTTCTTGTTTTTTGCTGGAACAGCTATTTTTTTTCCCAGGGAAAAAAATCGCTGTTCTCAGCTTTCGGAGTTTTAAGTTTTCACGGTTAACAGTTCAATTTTATTGTATTTGATGTTATTACATTTCGATCTTGTGATATAAACCCAATTATCAGTCATAGCTGCATTCTAGAAAAAGCTGTCATTGTTGACTCCTTCATTTAGGGCCAGCCTGCATCTCTGTAACATTTACATTTGTTTACTAAAAACAGATGATCTCTTTGATTTTTTGAAGGACAAAGGATTTTCTTTCATCCAAATCTCATCAGGTATATCATTCCTCAATGCTGGTACTCTTTCACAGGTTGCATGAGTGAAGACTGGCCTCTGTAACAAGGTGGCATCATTGTTTCTCAGAGAACAGACCTGTTGTCCAATATGCAATCTGGCTAGATGTGCTGTGCGTTATCATTCATTAAGCAACTCATTTGTTAATTTATTAATTAGTAGAGAGGTTCTAGCAGCCATCTGTACAAGTTTAGAATGAAACAGCATTCTTGATTTCTTGCCAATTGGACAAACCTTAAAATTCTATTCTTAGTAGTTTGTAGTACTGTTTTGTTTTGGGCAGAATGTAATGCAATAATAGGCAGACTGTACTCCCGTCTAGGTAAAAGAACATTTATGGCAATAACACGTCTAGCCTCAACAGTCAGGAAGCCTGATATTTTTGAGGCAGCCTTGAACTGTTCCAGTAACATGGACACTTAAGGTGCGAGCAGGGAAAGATTTTGGTCCATTAGTGTGCCTAGGTATTTCAGGTGTGATGTGACAGGTAGTAGAGAGTTTGGGAGATCAGTAATACAAAAGTTGAGCTTGCTATTTAGTTTTTTCTATATGCCAAAAGCATAGCCATAGTTTTGTTAGTGTTGATTATCAACATATTGCCAAGTAGCGAGTTCCATATTGTTGCAAAGTCATTCCACAACTCAATATTAAGAAGAAGGTGGAAGCAAAATTACTTCCTTGACTGCAGCCAATTTTATTAATTGTTTGTGAAGAACGTATTGTAAGGATGTGCAGCCATGTAAGTTGCCTTTAGCTTAACCATAGATGTTTGAAAAGAAGATAGTCTGTTTATTTCTTATGATGGGACAAATAAAGGACAACTTGTGTTAAAACAGACTCTTTCAAGATGGCTGTCCTCAGCTATTGATTTTTGTTATTCTTACCGTGACAAATTGGTTCAGGCAGTATCAATACACTGTGTTCGAAAGGCATGACTTTATATGATGGCATACTGGAAAAGGGTGGACTCAGAAGCCTTTCAGAGGCAGCGACATAGTCCTCTGTACATACTTTTACAGAACAAAACAGACTGGATTTCTTTGCGAGGGCCAGGTCAGGACTATCCTTCTTGGGCTTCTGTATCGTAATCCTCCTTTCCTCTCAGTTTTGATAGGCTTTGGCAATCAACCCATATCACCAAAGGCTACTGCAGCAGTGAGAATGATGAACATTGTTTAGTGCTGAATGTTCTACACGTTTGTAAGTTGCACTTACCGTAACAGTAGGTGTATGAATTCATCACTGTTGCTGTAGCCACACCCATCCTACTTCTGTATATAGTTAGTAGTTGAAGTACAAAGTTATGACTGGATTCTCATAAATTCTCCTAATTTGTACCACCAGCCAGGAACACTGTCTGACTCCATTAGTGACCACCCACCTATCCACATTACTAGGTACTCACCCAAACTCACTTATTCTCATCTCTTTAAATATATCCGTAACCAAAGAAATTTCAATATCACTTCCTTTAACAAAATTCTCTCAACTATTGACTGGTCCTGCCTATATTCTCTACCTTTAAATGATGCAGTTAGCTACTTCAACCAGACATTCCTAAACATACTCAGCTCTCTGGCTCCTATCAGGAAAATAAAAGTCAAAGCTAAACATGCCCCCTGGCTATCCAAAGAAACCTTCCACCTTATGCATAAAAGAGATGCCACTTGGAAACAATATAAAAAAACAAATATTCTGTCTTTCTTCAATCTTACGTGGAACTTAGAAACCTTACAAAAAAAAGAGTCAACCAGGACAGAAGAAAATTTTACCTCTCTGATCAATCTCTGAAACCTACTAACCCCCAGAAGTTCTAGTCATCCATAAAAACTCTTTCCAAACCTGGCTCACCCACAATCTCCAATCCTTTTCCCAATCAATCTCCCTCTGATACCGCCATTCATTTTAATCACTACTTTATTGATATCATTTCTAAACTTGTACCTAACAACTCTAATATTCCCAACCCCATCTCTAATTCCACTTCCAGTACTTTCACTTCTATTACCACACCCACTTTTTCTCCATACCCCCAATCTGACTCCTCTAACCTCTCTAACCCCTTCTTGCTCAAACCTGTATCTGTTAGTTATATTAAAACTCTCCTTAGTAAACTCAAACCTTGTTCCCCCGCCCCTGATAACCTACCTTCCCAATTCCTAAGAATTGCTGCTAACTCTGTGGCCCTTCCTGTCTCCATTCTAATAAACCGCTCAATCCAAGAATCTATTTTCCCTCTATTTGGAAGGAATACTATACTATTCCACTACATAAGGGTGGAAATTCTACATAACCATCTAACTTTCATCCCATTGCTATTCTTTCTCCCCTCTCTAAAATCCTAGAAAAGTGTATTCATTCTCAACTGCTTTCCTACCTTACTCAAAACAATCTTTTAACCAATACCCAGCATGGTTTTAGGCCCAAACACATCACTAACACAGCACTTTTATCCTTCTCTCATACAGTAGCTGAGGCCAGAGACAATAATAAACTTGAGTCTTGCCTTTTCTTAGATCTGTCAAAGGCTTTTGACACTGTTTCTCACAAGCTTCTACTTCAAAAACTTTCCCAGCTGAACATGTCTATCCCCACTCTAAATTGGTTCTCTAGTTACCTGTCCAGTCACTTACAAGCAGTTAAATGGCAAAATTCCTTCTCACCCTTTTCCCAGTTCAGACCGGTGTTCCTCAAGGTTCAATTCTTGGCCCCCTCCTTTTCAACCTCTTCACCAATGGCCTACACACTGGCAGCAATCTCTCCCTATCATACAGTATGCAGATGATTCAACTCTGATTTCCATTTCTGACTCTATTAATAACCTCCACCATATCACACAGTCTTCATTTCACTCTGTTGAGAAGTGGCTCTCCAACAATCAACTTATCCTGAACCCCTCTAAAACTAAGCTCTTACTATTCCTACCTAAAGCTCTTGCCCATCACAAATCCACCTTTCTTGTATCCTCACTAAATGGCACCATCATATCACCAGATTTACACACTAAACTCCTAGGTGTCATCATTGACGACCAGCTCAAACTAGACCTCCACATACTTCATTCTATAAAGAAAACACACCAAAAACTGGGCATGTTATATAGAAATGGCAAATTCCTGACCTCCAACTCCAAACTACTTCTAGCCCAATCCTATCTCCTCCCTGTCCTCCTCCTCTATGGTTCCCCTCTATTTTCCAATTTACAATATAACCTGCTGGCAAAACTTGACCAAACTTGGAACAAAATTGCTAGATTTGTCACCAGCAGCCCCTATAAATCCCATCACTGTTCTGCTCTCAAAAAACTACACTGGCTCGAATTACCACACCTTCTGACCAAATGTCAGTCGATCCAAACTTTCTGAATTCTTAATTCTAACTCTGATTGTCCATCTCTGTCCAACCTGATCTCCTGGTACACCCGTCCCTGATCCCTGTGCAGTTCTGATAAACTCTTTCTACAAGTCTATAAACCCAATATTAACATAGGTAAAATACTTTATAAACACTCCATCTCCCTTATTTGGAATAATCTTCCGCTCCATATTAGAAGTCATACCTCTCTTCCTAACTTCGAACATGACCTTATTATGTACCTCCATAACAACCCTATATGTACCTGTAACCATCCTACTTAACTGCTCCCTTTCCATATTCCCATTTCTTCACTAGACTTATCATTAAGACCTTTTTCCTCTTTCTTATCTTACTTTATCCAATCTGCTCTTCTTTCCATACCCTCCCTCTTTATATAATTTACTTTATCCTACTGCTCTTCTTTCCATACCCTCCCTCTTTATATAATTTACTTTATCCTACTACTCTTCTTTTTTTTATCCTCCCTCTAGATCACTTCATTCCTCCTCTTCTCCTATCTTCTTTTGCACTTTCCTTCTTCTGACCTTGTATATAGCTATGTACTATTCTTTGGATTATATTTATCTTTCTTAGCCATTGTATCCATAAGTTTGTTTTGCTCTTTATATTGTTAACTTGTCTCTATTTGTATGTATTTGTGTGTTTTGTTTGGGGCTTTTCCCCTCGGGTCTCCACTGAAAATGGGTAATTTCTTACCCAGTTGGACTAACCTGGTTAACAAATGTGAAATAAATAAATAATAAATAAAATATGTTACTGTTTATATTTTAGATTTTTAGGATGCTTATGTTCTTTCTAAATGGGGAAGAAATCCTGAAATTGTCTACACTCTGACTGTTGATTTCCCCCCAGGGAGCTAGCCAATCAGCAGTCAGAGTGTACTAGTGGAGAGAGACAGAGCTTTGTGAAGCTGGCCAGTTGTATTTTAAGTAGGATTCAATCCATATAGCCAAAGCTTACTGCAGTATTGAGAATAATAAACAACTGAATATTATTGTTTTTCTTATGGCTATTGTCTGTATCCTTGATCTTTTGATGGGTTCACAGTCCACTGAATTATACCTACTTCCTTTTACCAGTGGCTGAGGAGATAGATTTCAATGGTAAAAAACTGATACAGGAGAGATGACAGACTACTGGTAGCATGGTATGTATACTATGTCCACATATTGTGCAATTGTATTTGTAACATACATGTGTACTAATGCATTCCATTTCTTCTCGTTCACTTTTTTTCTTATCATTCTTCTGGTCCAGTTGTGGTTCAGGTTGTGGAGTGGTTGGAGACAGCTGCATATACAGGTGATGCATCTGATGTTCAGTCACTTGTGATCACCACAGCTGCCTTTTATCAAGAGTCAGAAGTTAGTTTGCTGATCATGACACGGAGAGCTCATTAGTGGCATCTGTGGCCAGATGGAGGTGGAGACTCCTCCTCTTCTGAGACTAGCCTAGAGGGGCTCCCCTTAGTCATCTGACATGAGGTACAGTGGTTGGTTGCATTGGTTGCATGTGAGGTGCTCTGGTAGCTTGATGCCTGCATTAGAGCCATGCAGAGCATCCTGGAGTGGCTGAAAGACTCATGCAATTGTTAGGGTCTTATCGTCAGACCACTAGTAACAGGACCTACCTAGGATGTCAGCCACTAAGGCAAATCTTGGCATTCCTTGGAGAACATATAGCTGCTTAAATATTAACAGAAAAACATGATTGTAATTCTTTTTAGCTCATGGAGCTTTACTTGTTTCATATGATACCAGTTACAGACAGAGAGAGAGAGAGACAGAGAGAGAGAGACAGAGAGAGATCAGAGAAAAGTGTAGGAGGGCCAACTGCTTTATAACTTTGAAAGCTGTAACACACTTGCTGCTATCTCACAGGAAGTAACTATATTTGAAGGATATCTGATTCTGTTACAGCTTTAAATGTTTTTAATATGCCATGCTTTCCCACAAAGTATATTAAAGCTTCTAATGCTGCTGGGCTTCTCACTGTTCTGCCATTGTCATGATTTATGGTCTAGCATTAAAATAGTGCTTAACAAATATAGTAAGTCTCTCTCCTTAAATTTGGAGTGTAATCATGGTACTCCATGTACTACACCCCTGCCCAGAGTACATAATCAGCCCATTCATTCCCCTTCCAGTCAGAGATGGAGGTAGGAAGTGGACCAGTGTTCAGCTCTGATGAAACAATCTAACTTGGAGCTCCTTCCTCCATTCAGTGGCTGTCCCAAGCTACAGTATGTGCTGCCTTTGCATGTTGACTTTCTCAGCCAGTGTACTTGCACAAGAGCAGCACCCAGTACTCAATCTAGGTGTTTTCAAACTGGCAAACCACACTGACCTTCTTCCCAAAAGGATGGGTGGGCTGGGAATTGTTGCTGACTCCCCTGCCGGCTCTTCTAGTGCAACAGATTCTAATAAAAGTCAGTTATCCTGGGTCATATTCAGGACTTCATTGCCTTATGCCATACAGTTGGGCTAGAATTGCATTGATCTTGATAGTACAGCTGTTCAACTCTGGTAATCTAAAGTCTGAAGAGGCTCCCTATTGAAGTGTTGGCACTTGTAATGCCGAGTGCTGACACACAGAAAAAACAACAAGATCAGAAATACAGGAGAATTCAAATATCGAACATCGCTCTTCTCCTTTAAACTTGTTTTTGCAGGGGGACAACCCCACATGTGGAGGGTAAGTCCTCTATACTCCAGAAACTATGTATACCAACTCTGAAATACCTTGCTTTGTTGAAAAGGGAATATTCTGTGAAATGGTCATCCCAGACTTGGTATAAACGAGTACGTTTTTGCAGCTATTCAGTCTTCACATTTTGGGACTCCCTCATATGGGTCCCAAGATTTGAAATGGTTACTGTCTGAAGAATGTAACCCATTCTGTTATGGAATACCATACTTATATGTGAAAAGGATCAAACAAGAACCTAACAAGTTTGATTTTCATTGTTTCTGCATTATTAATGAGTAAAATATAGCACAGTATGATTGATATTCCTGTCTGCTTGTCTGTCTATCTGTCCAGTGTTTTTTTATTACAGCATGACAGCAAAGAATCTGCAGCACTTACTCATCTTAAGTCATTCATTTCACAAATGTTTGTCAAAGTAAATATTAGTCAGTTCTGACTTGTAAAATAGCTCTACCAATGTTATCCAACAAGGATCTAAAGGGAAACAAACATTTTAACTCAGAAAGTAACCTTGCAAAGAGGAAATTTTTACAAAAGAGATGTGTAAATAATTAAAACTTTGTAACTGGATCATACCATGAAGGGTACTTAACATTGATTATTTTGTCTGAACATGCAGTAAAACCAATCACACCGCTCCCATGACAGAATAGACTCCTACAGTGTTTGTTGCCAATATTCTTTGAATATTTAAAATATTATATCAGAAGAGAAAGTGCCTTTATAAAGTAATAAAACTAATTTTAAATCCCTACAACTTGTAAAGTGGTCTCTACTGATGCTTTGATACAAAAGCACTAGTTCAGTAAAAAGCAAAACATTGATCCTGAGGAAATTAGTTTTCAAGGCAGTTGATTTATGTAATATTCTGTATAACACTTCATAAAATATTTATACTCAGAGCCTCATTACTTTTGTGTAACAAAGGAAATTCAGCTACTGTGCAAGGGGCATACATATGCAAAAATATGCCTGTATGTGTATGTGTGTATATACATGTATAAGTGTGTGTGTGGTGTGTGTGTACATGTATACATACACTCACACACACACACACACACACACACACACACACACACACATCTATATATATATATATATATATATATATATATATATTTATGTCTACATATTTTATGTGTGGTGTCTGTGTATGAACAGGTAATATACACAAACAAATGTATTGTCAGTGTGTGTGTGTGTGTGTGTGTGTGTGTGTGTGTGTGTGTGTGTGTGTGTGTGCGTGTGTGTGTGTGCATGTGTGCGTGCGTGCATGCGTGTGTGCGTGTGTGCATGTGTGTGCATGTGTGTGCGTGTGTGCGTGTGTGCGTGTGTGTGCGTGTGTGCGTGTGTGTGTGTGTGTGTGTGTGTGTGTGTGTGTGTGTGTGTGTGTGTGGGTGTGAGTGTACATACATACATATATATATATATATATATGTGTGTGTGTGTGTGTGTGTGTGTGTGTATGTATATTACTCCAAATACACACACATATACATACCCCTCAAAAATAATGCAATATATTTATTTTTTTATGTCTGTTTATTCTGTACTAGAGCTAGTACATGACCAGTACTTGTAGAGTAAATAATTTATTTTGGAATTGTATAAACCTACAGCATCTTATCTGTGCAAACTCTCTAACCTTTAGCCCACACTACTTCCCCTGATATTTTTTTGCATTCATATTATTTCTTCTTGATGGTGTACTCCCTAATGTAACTGCCTTGACATACATTAATTACCATATAATCTGCTCTTTTTCTCTATCTTTTATGAAAAGCACACTATATCTGGGCATTTTGTAATGAAAATCCCCAAAGGCATAGTAAAGACTGTACTTCTCCCACTGCTACTACAGCTTTTCACATACACTGATTGCCGTTTGGCAGAGCATTTTTATACAGTAATTTCCTTATGTGAACACTCTGCTGGGGAGAGAGATATTTGCTTAGGCATCTGAAAGCAATATGTCCAGAAAATGTACTGCATATGCTAAAGTTCTTACAGAAGGTAGGCTTCCAGCAAGTTTCTGTCCTTATTGTAGACAAGTGACTTATGCCTTATTCTGCAGCATGCACAATGATTTAAGATCACAGCAATACTGAAAACATGGTTTACTTGGGAAGAAACATACCAAAGGTAAAAACGTTCCTGCTATACCTTTGACATTTCCAAAACATTGTTTCGTTCCTAGTTCATATCCACTACGAGTACCTGAAATATAACCCACTGACAAAAAAGTGGATGAATCAGTTATAAAGAATTTCTGAAATGTCCTATGTTGGTGGCTTTACCCCCATACCACCTTACTTGCATGCACTTACTCCATGGTTGTACAACCTCACAGAGGAGAGATATGCCCTGCAAGACTGAAAAAAAAAAAAACAGCTTATGCAACTGTGATCTCACTGCAAAGGCAGAAAGATATAAAAACACTGTGGGACTTGTCAGTTTTGGGTGTTGGGATCAGGGATGTTACATTCTAAGAAGTTCCACTCATTGAATGATAGAGCTAATATTTTTCTCAGTACCTCATCCTTATTAAATATGACTTGCAATAATGGTGAATAAAAAGCAAATGTTACTACATTCCTTTAGACTTTTGCCATTCATACATCCAGAACATAATATACAATCCAGATATTACTATTTTGAGAAAGAACACTTGAAGAGAATGCATATATTCAAATAGTACAGGCACGGGCAGTAAGGCCCTTCTAGCCTGCCAATATAACAGAACAGTCATTCCCATGATAAGTGCCCAAGTTGCTCTTTAAAATATCTAAACTAGTGCTTGCTTTAAAATATTTTGATACCCTATTCCATGCATCAGCTACTCTCTCACAGAAACAATTAAAACATCTCTGATTCCTATATAATCTTCAGAATGATGATTCTCTACTACTCTTTGATAACTCCCAGCATTCTGAAAGGTAGTTGTCATACTTGTCTGTAAACACCTTATATATACCTACATAAGGTCTCCTCCTAAATATTTATGTGATGCCCTGTACAGGTTCAGATATAGTAATATTTCATGACTTAAACTTTCACATCTATGGCTGCCACTCCAATTCATTACTACATTTTGAAAGTGTGCACCCTTTCCACCAGAAAAAAAGACTTTTTTAAAGGACATCTGGTTCGCTATTGATGGCTTCATTCATTGACCTATCCCTTAGAAAGGATAAGTGGTAGATCAGCTGAAACTCATCCTCATTGCTTTTTGGCACCAAGCCTAATGGAGATATCTTGCACATGATCTCTCCAACCAATCAGCATCTAGCTCCTTGTCCATTAGTGTCCTCACAATGCCTGCCTTCCTTGTTAGCTTGTGGAGGAGCATACATCTAAACCCAGCAACTAATAATTTGCACTTTTCATTTGTACACGCATATTTGCTGCTGTGAAATTAAAACTAGTACCGCTGAAAGAATGCAAGTCCCCTGCCCACTTGCTATTCAAATAACCCCCTGGGAGTTAGAGGCAGATTATGGTCAAATTGGACCCTATGCAGGGCAATGGACTAGGCCCACCAACTGCAGCCATATCAATATCCCATTACTAGGCTGTCTCTTCTCAGTTGCCATAAAATACTGTTCAGACCTGTCATTGTGCATACTATTACTGTTACTTCAAATTTTATGGCAAAACACTGACAGCATTTACTAAAACAAAAGAAAACTGTCTCACACTGAAGACAGACTTAACATGAATAACAGTCAACAGATCTTTCCTTGAAACTTGTATTTCTTGGAAATGCATGTCAGTCCATTAAACTACAAGATGAACCAAGACTTTTAGTCAATCAGCATATAGTGAAGCACTAGTCAGCATCTATGTGAAGGGTGCAAAACGTTTAAAGCATACCTCTCAACCTCTTAATGCAAGAAATCTGGGCAAAGCCTGAAAGTCTGGGGGGACAAAGGCTCACAAATAGAGACAGGTTTTAAATATTTCTCTTACAAACTTAGAAAATTGCTAGAATGACAGGTTTTGAATTAGCATGCATTTTCCAAATGATATGAAGTCTGCAACTCAAATGAATGTAATTATTTAGTGACTTCACTCCTCAGTGATTTGTCAGAAAACCCCAAATTTTATGAGGAACAGACTAAAAATATATATGGAAAAAATCTGAACATTCTGCGAAAATATGTACAGTTGGAGGTATGGTTTAAACACAAATGTACAATACATTTGCTAACAGCTTGGTGCAGTCCACTGGACGCAAGTGTCCCTTTTTAGTAGCAACCTAGGACCACTATCTGGTGAACTGACTTATCCAGTCACATAGTAGGCAAAGGAAATCAAACCCTGCACTACAAAAACAGCTCACAACGTTATTCAACCAGACAGACTTTTGTAGCCCAACACAGTGCCTTTCCCACCCATGCGCCTGAAAAAAAAACAAGGCGGATTAAAAATGTAGTCACACTTAAAATATTAACATTAAACCTATACACTTAATGCTGTCCAGTTTATTCACATCCAAATAATAAAACGCACTGTTTACAGTCAACAAAACAAGGAAACCAAGGATGGTACCCAAGGAACATGGCTTCTATGATGATGTTCCTGTTTACTGTGATCATTTCCTTCCTTTACATTATAACTACTTTGAGTTGCAGGAACCAAGTGTTTATATACACACACACACACACACACACACACACACACACACACACACACACACACACACACACACACACACACACACACTACAAAACAACCCCCCCACGTCAAAATCAGTATTGCTACAGCTGTTCCTGCTCAAAATGATCCTGCTACCAGAAGCAAAGTTTCCTGCTCAATTCAGGGAGTGCAGGTGTGCTGATGCAAAGACCTTGTGTGTCTGCTACAAAACAAATCTCACTCCTGAAAAAACAGTTCAAACAAAACTTCCTGCTTCAGGACATGCAGGCATGTTTCTGGACCGAAGCTGGAAAGACCTTGGGATCATATGGCTAATGCTAGAAGAACATGTTAAATCTCCCTTTCTCTGAATAGTAGAATGGGAAGTAGCAAAAGGATTTTTTTCCTTATTTTTATGGTTAGACTTTGGACCCTAGCCAGCACTCTTGCAGTGGATATGGCCCTGCTTGGAGTCACTCTAAGATACATTTTGTTGCTGTCAAAACCCCTGTCTGCTTCCCTTTTAAATCATTTGAATACTAGACATGGGTCTCCAAGCAAAGCACATACATGAGTAAATTCCAAGCTGGGCAGTTGTACTTTGAGACAATCAGTACTAGCATGGCTTGGTTTGGTTTTGCATCTTGTATTCCTCCTGTATAGATGGGAATCCTCTATTAATAATGACAGCTGCCCATATTTCTATGTGACATGTACCCCATATAAGGGTCTTCTCTGAAGTCATGGCTAATGTGGAAGACCTCTGGTGACAAAGGCTGCCAATGACTGCAAGCTGGGATTAATCATTGTATCCCCTAATGATGCAGATACCCTTCAGAAGGGTCTACATCAGACAAATGATTGGTGCCAGAATGATGGCCTAACATTAAATGCAAAAAATGTATTATCATACCCTAAGGGAAGCCAAATACACCTGCAAATTACAACATCTATAGCATACCCCTAAGAGCAGACTCAGGGGAGAGAGATCTAGGTACATAGAGAGATAGTAGCCTGAACTTTGACTGCCATGTGACCACAGTGGTGAGGAGGTCCTTCTATTTGGCACAACGTATAAGTAAAGGTATGGCATTCAGATCTAAGGAAATGATAGTCCCACCATACTCAGCCCTCATTAGACACTTACAACAGCTAGGCAGACCTTGGAGGTCCCTCACAAAGAAAATACAGGGTGGAAACAACATGTCCTATGTGGATAGACTAAAAGCCCTATCCCTTTACTTTGTCTCCTGCCGACTATTAAGAGGTGACCTATGTTTGACCTGCAAGGTACTCACAAATCCAGCTCTGATAGAGTTGCTACTCATTCACAAGTCAAACAGCATGAGGGTCACCTTATCTAAGGATCTAAACAAAAGATGGTGGACAGACAAATACATGTCTCAGAGATCACTCCTTCTTTGGAACAAGCTTCCTATTCATGTTAAGTAGATCCCTTCCCTGGCCCTCTTGAAACACAGTTTGGATCAATGAATGTGGAATCACAAATTCACACCTGGGTAGTACCCTTGTCCCTTATTGAAGGCATTTCAATTTCAGAACCCCTCCAACTCTATACTAAGATACTCAAGGCATAAGCAAAATCCTCCCTGGTAAGATCTGACCATAAAGCGGCCACTTTTGAAGTTACCATCTCCCCCAACCCCCATCTAGCTAGGGTCAAACAAAAAAAACTTCTCCAGAGCTGATTATAACCTCCTAAGGGATGGTATAAACAGCTTCACAGCCCCTTCCCCCTCTGTAGGAACTGGCACCAATGTCCAAATCTACACCAAAGTACTATACGAGCATTTGTATTAGATGCATGGTATCAGGAATACCTAACAGGATGAAATCATACTCCGCAAGGAAGAGTAAACCTGTCTGGTGGACATCTGCAATAAATAAACTCTGTAACAAAAGGAAAAAACTGCTGTCCAGGACCAAAAAGGAGCAAGTGCTCAATTGGAAGTGATCTCTCCTTAACCTGAGCAAGCAAATAAGAAAACTAGTGAGATCCTCCAAAGCAAACTTTGAGTCCAAACTGGCCATGTCTACTAAAGACAATCATAAGACCTTCTTCATCATATGTCCACAATTTCAAGGGAAGCACCCAGATCTCCTCAGAACTGGTGGTCAGTGACACTACATACACAAATGCTGTAGATATAGCCAACTTGCTGGCTGACAGATTCAGCAAAAACACTGCCCCCCCATCAGTAAATCAGGACATCCCCAGTACCTGCCCCCCTCCCCTTATCTCTAGGGAACAGGTCATCACTGCCCTCTCAAAGACAAAAAATACAGCCTCCATGGGATCTGATAACATCCCAGGCTGCATCCTAACTCAGGCAGGAACTTGCAATACCATTAGGCACCCTATTCAACCAAATCCTGAGTACCAGCTTCATCCCAGCTGACTAGAGGACAGCCACTGCCATTCCTTTGCACAAAGGTGGAGCGTCCACTGATTCAGGAAATTATAGATCCATCAGCTTAACTAGCCTGATCTGCAAGGCCATGGAATGGATTATCATGGACTTCATTAACAAGGACGTTGGCAGCCTACAAACACTCAACCCCACACAGTTTGGCTTCATCAAGGGGAGGTCATGTCTGTTAAATTTGATTAACGACTTTGAGACAGTCACCAAAGCCATGGACGAGGGGAAGACAATGCATTCCGCCTACCTTGACCTGGCCAAGGCCTTTGACACTATTCCCCACTCAGGCATAATAGATAAAATCTCTCAACTAGGCATCAATCCATATGTTACCAGATAGGTAGAAAACTGGCTCACTGATAGAACCCACCTAGTCAAAATAGGGGAAGCCACCTCAAGTAGTAGACCTGTAATGAGCAGCATACCCCAGGATTCAGTCTTGGGGCCTCTGTTATTTGGGATATACTTTTCTTAGGTGCAGGCCAAAAACAATGGGCTATGGCTGCAGATGATTGCAAGCTGGGCACTGTCATCAATTCCCCTAGTGATGTGGACTTGCTTCAAAAGGGTCTTATCCAAACAAATGACTGGTGTAGAAACATGGCCTCAAGCTGAATATCAAAAAATGCATCATCATCCTCTTTGGGGAGAATGACATCCCCACAAATTATCACATTAATGACAACACCCTAAGCATGCAATCAGTTGTGAGAGATTTGGGCATCCATGTTGATAGTAGCCTGACTTTTGACCACCATGTTGCTTCTGTTGTACAGAGAACTTTCTACATGGCCCACCTTATAAGTAAGGGTATCTCATCCAGAGACAAGGAGGTCATAATATCCCTGTATTCTTCTCTTATAAGGCCCATTATTGAGTACAACGCCTCTTTCAGCATGTACCTCACAAAGCACATGTAGCAGCTGGAGAGACCACAGAGGTTCCTTACCAGGAGAATCCAGGGCCTCAAACATCTATCCTACACTGACAGGCTAACAGCCCTGTCCCTCTACTCAGTTTCATACAGACTACTCATTGGTGACATCTGTCTGGCATATAAAGCAATTTCAAACCCTGCCTTGATGGGACTGCTGCATATCCACAAGTCAAGCTCCACTCGAATAACCAGCATGCATGATCTCAGCCTGGTCTGTGACATCAATATGACTTGT
This sequence comes from Protopterus annectens, assembly GCF_019279795.1. Classification (NCBI taxonomy): domain Eukaryota; kingdom Metazoa; phylum Chordata; order Ceratodontiformes; family Protopteridae; genus Protopterus; species Protopterus annectens. Next base: position 1,292,568,839 of record NC_056739.1, read on the forward strand.
TGGTGGGTCAGATTTGTGCCCCAGAGACTCCCCCATCTGTGGAATAGACTCCATCTCCACATCAAGTAGAGTACCTAATTATCCCTTTTTAAGTGCAACCTGGATAACTGGATGGCAAACAGAAAATACACCCCTGGAATTATACCTGTGTCCCTTCTGGACTTGGCTAAACATGGGCTAAACGATTGGCTAGGCTTATAAGGGCCTCAGGGGCAATAGCCTAGTAACTTCCTATGATCCTATGATCCATGCCATCTTCTTGCTCTTAGGAGCTATATGTGGGGTAAAATTAGGTTATATTGGCTAGACTTGTAAGGGCTCTTAAGCCATTAGCCTAGTAATCTCCTATGAACCTATGAACCTATTATAATTCACCAGTAAATTTCTAAATCTCTAATAGTATAATTATGATTACCTGCCTCTCATTCAGATGAGGAGAAGGAATGAAGTAACCCCTAGTGCCCAAGGTGCACACCATCTCTTTCTCACTACCATCCCCCAAACAAAGGAGGAAAGTGGGGCCTCTATCCTGATTTTTACTCCCTCTGTACGTATTGTATTCTGTTGATTATTATTTTTATATGTCACTTGAACACAGTTTTATAATAGTAGAGCTGCATCTGCATCTACCACAACCACAAGTTATTCCAGACCTGTTTTTTCCTTTACTTTTTTTCATTCTAGCCCTGGGATTCAATAAGCTAATTTTTCCATGCAAGAACAGTGTAACTGCTCCTGCATAGAATATGGCCACTGAACGATCCAGTAAACTACTGTTTTGACATGCACGAGCTTGCCTATACTATTCCTGCATAATGCTAATTACATCATTTGCCGGTGAAAACCATGCAAATTAGGTGAATTAGCGATTCATCAAGCAGGCAGGCATCCATGCAAGAATAGTGTTAGTTGCAGAAATGTATTCAGCTACTAGCATGTACACATGTGGGGGAATTTTAACTGGAAAAATGTTAGGGGCTGCCATTGCTTTAATCCATCAGTATGTGCTAGAGGCAGAGGGCAGTGAGGAGGATAATGCTGACAATCGCCACAGACTGAGGAGGAGGAGAAGAGTGTTCAGGCCCAGGGTAACTTACCAGGGACTACATGATCTGGAGCTAGTAGAGCGCTACAGGGTGGACAGAGACATACTTCAAATCACTGAGCTGTGTCAGCCTCCACTCAGACCTAGAGTCAAAAGAGGGGAACCCATCCCAGTGGATACCAAGATATGTGTAGCCTTAAGAATTCTAGCTACAGGTGCTTTCCAAAGACCTACTGGGGACATGATGGGGGTCTCACAGACATCTGCATCCGAGGTACTCCACCATTTCCTGGATGCCATGCTACCACATGCCGGTGAGCACATTTACTTCTCCAATACCCATGAGGAGAGGAACAGCAATATGCGTCTCTTCCACCATGTAGCAAAATACCCGGAGTTACTGGGTGCGATTGACTGCATGCACATCCACATCAAAGCACCACCCAGTGAACAGGATAGGGTCTACATAAATTGCAAGAGATTCCCCTCCATCAACTGCCAGGTCATATGCAATGCCCAGGACATTATCATGATTGTGTGTGCTGGCAGCCCTGGAAGCTATCACAACTCCCACATCTGGCATTTGTCACAGCTGTACCAGGCATTTGTCAGTCGGGGCATCCCATATGGCCATCTGGTGGGGATGGTGGCTATGCACTGGAGCCGTCGATGATGACACCCATCAGAAATGCACACACACCCACACAAGAACACCATAATGAGGCACACACACAAACCAGGATCATTATAGAGCATGTGTTTGAGATGCTAGAGTTACGGTTACGCTGCCTTGACATATCTGGTGGAGCCTTGCAGTACTCTCCAGCCACATGTGCACACATGTTCATAATATGTGCCATGCTACACAATATGATCCTGTGGAAACAGTTGCAACAGGAACAGCACAGTGAAGGGCCACATAGCCCACCACCATTGCCAAAGTCCCCACAAGCACAGAAGGAGTCAGAGGAGGAGGTCCCTGCTCCTGCTCCAGTAGGCAGACGGAGGCATGCCTAGTATGCTCAGGCCTTGGCAAAGAAGGAACGCATAGCATACACACTGACACTGTAGGAACCACAGGGACTGACACCACTGTCTGACTCGCACACAAAGTAAAATGGATGACACACACATCGCATTACCTGTAACTTTCCATGTTTAGGCAGTGTACTGTGTGCCTCCAGCACAGGTGGCCCTCAAGCACTGTCCTCACAAATGCCGCAGGTACAAGGTAAGTCAGTCTTCTTAACAATCAATGAATGGATTAGTATGCTTTGCTAGCATATCTATGGTAATGCTGCATGCATGCAAGGGAATGGGGTGGCCTACTGGGATAACAGCAGACAACTGACAGCTATGTGGGACACCAGGAAATGTCTGCCCAAACCTGGTCTCCACACACTATGTAGTAGTACCCAAGGTGGCAAATCCCACTGCAGTATATGTGGGGACAACTAAGTAGGGAGGGGATCATAGGTTACAGGCATGGATGTCAGTGTGGGTGTCCCATACCCACCTGTCACACCCACACAGCAAGTCAGCTGTAGAAAATCAGAGAGAAATGTCTGGTAAAAGCACACAAATGGCGGCAAAGTTGAATCACCTCCATATAGACTCACACAGTGATAGCACAGCAGGTTTTGCAGTTGCAGTAAGGCTATGTAGGGTAAAAAAGTCTTTAAATCAAATGTATGCCATTACAATCTGACCTGTGCTCCTTACTGATATGCCTCTAGTCCCCAAGACAGGGCACAATAGTATGGTAAACGGAACCAAAAATGTAAAACAAATATCAGCACAGTCTGTGCAAATGTGTACAGTTTACAGGTGTATAGCAGCATAGCACACATTGGCAGGGGTGTACCAATGCACATAAAAACATGCTGCCTGTCCACAATATGCAGGGGCCAATGAACTAAGTGTATGTGTTTTTAATATTGCCAGGTTCTGGGCAGCACGTTCTCCTGGCAGTCATCTTGTAGTGACCTAGGTACAGTACCGTCTTTGACAGGGCCATGTGCAGATAACTGCAGTGCCAACTGTTATGCATGTCAGTGACACCCACTGCTCTGCCACTGACATACCTGGAAATCACAGTGTTATGTGGAATATACTACACATATAATGGACATCTTGAAGGATGTGTAGCTGAGGTTCTAAGGCTTTTGTGAATATAAGTGCTTTTTGGTACTGTTACCAGTGGTTATTTTCAATAATCCTTTTTTCTTATGTTTCTTTTTACATATAATGGACATGCCTGCACTGTAGAATGCACTCTGTACCCACACCCATAACTCCCAACCTCTGACAGCAAGATGTCTGGATAAGAGCGGAAATAAAAGTGGAACAAAGGCACAATTATAGGCATGTGTTGTAAATACCTCCCTTACATACTGAAAAAGTTGGCAGGGTGAGGAGTTTGCAGTAGCAGGAATTGTCTGAAGGTTATGTAGTCTGAAACAGTAATGTCTGTCATTATTTTGTAACATCACTCTTCAATTATATATAACTAACCTGCCATAAAAACACAAGTTTATGTAGACAGGATGAAACATCTAGCCAAACACCTGGACAACCTACCAAAAAATGTGCAAGTGAGAGGTATGGCCACACAAGGATATGACATCTCAGGTTAGAAAGATACCACACAAGCAGGAGATCCACAGCCAGTATATCACCAAGTTGCTGGACTGTTTACACAGCACATCATCACTCAACTGGCTGTAACCACACCTCATAAATGACCTTGTTGGGTAAGAATGTATATAGCTGCCTTCATAATATTGGTCTATGCATCATACAACTAGTATTCCTCTGGTAAAGCACTGTGATGATCTGAGGATGTCTGGCACAAGGTAATGACAGAATACATTGCAGTGTCAGACTACAGCTATGTCAGAAAATGTCTGCTAAACAAACTCAGTACCCTGAGGAAAGTCCTGTGTACTCCTGAAAGGTATGGCTGTAGTACACAAAACCCTGGACTGGAGTACAACTATCTCTGGAATGGAGTCCCACTCTAACTATAGAAGGTTTTTTTCTTATTGAACCGTGCCACTGGTCATTTTTAAAATAGGGCAAAGGGAAGTATTTCTCTTTTTGGTAACTTCCTTCCTGATTTTTAACAATAATTTTAAGGGGTAACCTCTCTCCCTAAACATCCCTACTAAAGTATACATTTCCTTAGTGAAGGTGTCATTGTCGCTAATCAACCGAGATAACCTCACCATTTGCCCCTTGACGATGCTGCTCCTTTGATGTGAAGGGTGACAACTTTCACAGTGAAGCACAGTGTTTGAATAGGTGTCCTTTCTGTGAATGTTACTAATTAATGTACCTTCTTCATCAATTTTCATAAGATGTATATCAAGAAAATCGATGTAGCGAGCATGCCATTGACTCGTGAACTTAAAGAAAGATGTTGAACTATTCAAATAATCAATTAATTCTAATGCTTCTTTTCACCATCCTGCCAAAGAATCAGGATGTCATCCAAAAATCTGTTGTACAACAATATTTTGGACATGTCTATAGTAGAGGCAAAAATATTAAAAACATTATTGAAGGTGGTACCATGAGACGGTCAACCTATAAATCACTGATGTTTAAATGTGGAATAGGTATTGAAAGTTCATTAATGATGGACCATATGTCTTAGTGAGTGGTCATGACTATACCATTGCTTGTCCTGGAAAATGCAGTTGTGATACAAAAATGGTGATATACTTGGCATCCTGCACAGTGTGTGTTCAGGGTTTTACACAGGGAAGACAATACGTCAACTTTGTAATAGAATAGGTGAACATTTGAGGGAAATAAAAAAGAAAAACATACATAATGCCTTGGCTTTACACAGCATGAATTGTACTAATTTTAAGAGGTTCATTTTCTTTGTGGTTGACCGGGTCTATCCCCCTGAGAGAGGCTGGAATGACAAACTAGAGGTGGACGCAAAAGAAGTCAAATGGCAACTTAGACTAAATACTATGATTCCACCAGTTTGAAATGACATCTCTCTTCTTCCCATTTTAAAACAGAGACATAATGTTATATAAATATTGTAGACTTATGTTGTTATAGTTTACACATACCTCAATGCTGTCATGAATCATTGTTTAGGGTATTTGGACTGGGTTGAGTGCAAGAATATGTCTTTTAGGAATACTTTTATACATAATTATTCAAGCTCAAGTGAGGTTAAAGTACTTGGTTGGTTAATTTAAAGTTTGACTGGCCTTTGGGATTTGTCCTCCTTGTATGCAGTTTATATAAATTTGAATGTTTTATCTGTGTAAATGACTCTAAAGAAGCCTATGGTTTAAAAGATGAAAGCGCTCAGTCATTGTGTTTTTTATGAGGTATTAAATTTGGTTCTCCTTGTCCCGTTGTCTGGACATTTTTTTATTTTTTATTTCAGTTTAAGTATTTTGAAAAGTTTCCCACACAGTGCCACACTTTATCAGTCCTGCTGATGTCATTCCTCTTATTAGCACCTTTGGCCAGTTGCCAGCCAGTAAGCTCCATAGCATGTGCAATAACTACGTAACATTATAGTACAAATTACTAGATAGGCAGGGGTTCTAATCTCAATACTAGTGTGTGTGTGTGTGTGTGTGTGTGTGTGTGTGTGTGTGTGTGTGTGTGTGTGTGTGTGCGTGTGTGTGTGTGTGTGTGTGTGTGTGTGTGTGTGTGTGTGTGTGTGTCTGTATGTATGCACCTCCCTGTACACTTCCCATCACCCTACTTTACAAGGCCTGCTGATGTCATTCACCTTAGAAGTACCTTGGGAGAAAAGGAATTCATATAAGCTCCGTGGCACGTCTGATAACTGCATAACACTATAGTACACATAACTAGATAGGTAGGGGTTCTAATCTCAATACTGGGAACTGTATGGGTTTGGGTGAGAATCATATCCTAGGTGGGTTATATCATTCTGATGTGTGTACCATCCATGCCTGTTTACCACCTCCCACTGGCATTACTTTATATAGCATGTTAATGGCATAAGCCTTACATGTAGCATGTTAAACCATTGTATAGGCCATTCCAGTCATCTGAACAGATGTTTACGGAATATCTGGATGTTTGCAACCCATATGTGGTCTGTGTCCTCTAACAATGACCATGTATGTGATATTGTTGCTAAATAAGTCACAGTGTACTGACACACATACCAGCATCAGATATCATACCTGGCTGAAACATCATGCTGATACAATGTCTGTTACCCTATCACATGTCCAGGCTTGTAGGAGCAATAGATGAAACCAGTTACTATTTCTGGTGGGTTATCTCACCATCCATGAAGGCATTTACAACATTACGTGTTGTACGAGGTAGTGGGTTATGTCCTACGCATATAGTCTATGTGGGGCATGTTGTGTATGTAGCACTATAGTAAATTAAAGTTGATATGTAGGTTTACGAATCTGTCCATTGCCAACTGTGTTTGTGTTACTGTATGCACATCCCCTGTGTCAGTCTTTACTGTGTGTATGCAAAGGAGATACCATTTCATCTCCCTGTTCCACCCTGTGAACTCAGAAATACATACCATAAACCTGTCATACACAGTACCATGCGTGCCCTCACCAACTGCATCAGGGTAGACTGTATGGAAAAGAAATGGCAGGGGCAACAGGTGCAGACATGTGAATCTGTTGTGGTCAATCTAATGGCTAAGCTTGTGAGGGACCTACTGACAGTACTCCAGTAACCTATTCCATATGTATGAGCCTGTGGTACTACACAACACTGAGGTGACATGTCTGAAGGCTACCTGTCTGTGACAAGGGGTATGTACGCCAGCTCACACTGTCTGACAACAGTGTCCATCACACACTGTTGCATGCATACACACCTGGTAAACATACATATAAAGCTGTACCTTGGCTATGAAATGGTCAGTGTATTTCCACTCTGCCATACTCCATGTTGGTAATGTCTGCAGGGCCACAGCCTGCAGACACACAGACACCTGGAACACAAACAGAATACAGAATGTTAGACTACATTCAGTCAGTGGTACTAACAGCAATAATGCATCATGGCTAATAAGGTACATGCACTTTATGTGTACCCATAACAAATGCAAGCAGACAGCACCTTACACAGTATTACATAGCTACAATGTACTATATTCACCCTGTGCATCAGATCCACATTAGCCTGTCCCTGCATCAATGGTATGGATGACAGGGATCTGGCACAGGTATCATCATATGCACAGAGTGTGGTGTGGGTTTGCCAGAGTTTTAGGCTGGGCCTTATGGTTGACATCCATGTGTGTGTGTTAGGAGGGGTATCCTATAGATGGGCTGTGCCAAGGTGCTGTGTGTGTCTAGAGGTGACCTGCCTGTGATACAGATGTGTGTGAGTATGTATGCACACAGTCATGCCATGTAGCTGCCCTACACAGGGGTGTGTTGGACAGCTGTGGACCATACATGGCAGGGTGTCCAGTTCACCATCTCCAGCCACAGACATGTGAACTGGCCCTGCCAGGGGTCTCACTGGCACCACCAGACCCAAGGCCAGATGCAGTATTGCTTCCTGGTGGTGACTGCTGTCTGCTGGATCCATGTCCCTGATGGGACCAGCCAGGATCACGTGCTCATGGCCTGCTCCATTGTGATGTGAAGAGCAACCCACATTTGGTAGTGCTGGTGTCACTGCCATTATGGAAGTGTGAAGGTGCATGGCCCAGTAGACTCTCAGCTGCTGTTGGTGCTGACCTACATCCATGTAACTGACACCCATCTCCCACCACATGCTCTAACACAGACATGCCACAGTCAAGGATTGCCAAGGTCTCACCCCACCATCTATTTATGACCTCAGTATTTTGGTGTGTGGCCTCAACAAGGTCACGTATTTCATCAACTAAATCAGAAAGAGTTACATCCACCACCCTGAGTATTTGTCTGGTGCTGCATTCAATATGTGCCTGTGCATCCATGACATCCTGAAACACGTGTCTGGTGACACCTGCTGTGGCACTTGCAACAGCGGCTTGACGAGCAACAGTCCTCCTGTGAGCACCCCTGTCCATCCGCCTGTGTGGGACCTCGCCTGCACTCTGGCTATGGCCAGTGTCTACACTCACACCTGTCATAGTCACCACACTAGCCTGTTCAATGCCACCTCCTGCCAACTGTCCATCATCTGCGGCTGCTAGGGAAGGGGCATGTGTGGGCATTGTGACTGTGTGCGGGGACATTGTGGATGACTGTGGGATGCCAAATGATGGCACAGATTCTGCTCCTGACACCACCTATGCCTGAATATGACCATCATCATTGCCAGAGTCTGCGGAGACACTGACATCAGATTCTGAGTGGGAGGTACCTTGACCACCATGACCACCTGTGGGGGAAAGGCAACATATGTAAATTAATACCTGCACTATACCATTTGCTGCCATTTGCTGCTACACATGCATGCATGCATACACACACACACACACACACACACACACACACACACACACACACACACACACACACACACACACCGTGCGCGCACACATACAGGTGAGGTGGCAGACAGGCATTACACAGACCTCACAATAGCCAACTGGTGACATTAACAACACAGTCAGACCACTACATACACACCCTGGACAGGCTCTCAACATCATGCAGTGCACCCCTTTCCACTTAATGTTACTACTTATATACACCTCTGTGATATGTGAGTGGTGTTAGTAGGTGATGGGCCTTCAAGTAGCACACACTGTACTCATGTACAGATAATTGTTTTTCATCTGTCTAGCACAGTGGCAACTCCTACAGAACATACCTCTCAACTGTGCAGAGTGTCGCTGAATGTCTACATGTATGGCTCATATTTCTGGTCTGTTCATCATAAAACCAGTGTTTGTCTGACACATTACTGGGATGATATGAGGACTGGTGTCACTATTTAATGACATATTTTGAGTCTCACACTTCAAAACCTGCAGTACATGTATGTTACAACAGAACTGGTTACACTAACAACCTTCTAAGCTTACAGTGGAAATTATCAGTGTAGACACCCCTGCTAACATGCCAGGTTTATCTGATATATAGCATGAGACCACAGAAATCATGTGATAACATTTCCCACCTTTAATGTGACCTATAAACTGTGCAATCTAATTGAGGAACAAACACATTGGTTAGGGGTAACATGTAGAAGTTAAAATACATACAATAGGCTGCTTGCATGACTGTGCACACCCTTAAACTAATACTTTGTTAAAGTACCTTTTGATTTCATAACAGCAGTCAATCCTCTTGGGAAGGTGTGTAAAAGCATGGCACATATTGACTTAGCAGTATTTGTACACTCTCCCTTGCAGAAGTCCTCCAACTCTGTCAGATTGCGAGGGCATCACTTCTGCACAAGCTGCTTCAGGGCACCTCCCCCTGATTCTCTATTGGATGTATGTGTGGACTGTGGTCGAGCCATTCCAAAATGTTGATTGTCTTCTGGTGAAGATATTCTTTTATGGAATTTGATGTATGGTATGGGTCATTTCTGTGTGGAAAGGTGTAAGTCCTCTCCATCCACAACTTTCTAGCCGAAACATGAAGAATTTGGGCCAAAAGGGACTGGTATTTTGAACTGTTTCTAATCCCCTCCACCTTGGCTAAGGGCCCACTTCCAGCTTATGAACAACAACCCCAAAGCAGAACACTGCCATCACCATGCTTCACCATGGGGACGGTGTTCTTTTGGTGATGCACAGTGTTGTTCTTGTGCCAAACAAACCTTTTGGTATTGTGGCCAAATAGTGCAACTTTGGTCTTATTACACCATAACACATTTCCCCATATGCTATTGGGGGACCTGATGTATTTTTCTTGAGAAATTCACCAGACCTGGATGTTGTTCTGTGTGTGAGAAGGCTTCCATCTTCCAAACCTACCCCATAGGCCAGACTTGTGGACAATACGGGAGATTGTTGTCACATGTAGTACACAACCGGTACTTGCCAGTTATTCCTGCAACTCCTGTCATGTTGCTATAGGTCTTTTGGCAGCCTCCCTGACCAGTTTGGGTCTTGTCTTTTCCACACATTTGGAGGGATGTCCAGTTCTTTGAAATGTCACTGTTGCCCCATATTTCCACCACTATTTGATGACTGTCTTCACTGTGTTTCATGGTATATGCAATACTGTGGAAATGTCTGTGTGTCCTTCTCTGTGCTGATACCTTTCACAAATGAGATCCCTTTGCTGCTTTATCGTAAGCTGTATGTGAGCTATGGCTGTTGCTGTAGCAGACAACTGAGTAAATTTAGGCTAATCGTGATAGGACAGCTGACTGTTATTTGCTGTTAATCAAAGAGTCTCTGTAATTAATGGTAGGTGTGTACCCAAGAGGATGTAAGGCTGTAATAATATCAAAAGCTGCTTCAACACAGTATTAGCTTCAGCCTGTGCACATGTATGCATCTAGCTTCTTGTAAGTGTTTTATATGTCATAGTGGACACAGTGGTGCAGCGGTTAGCATTGCCACCTCACAGCAAGAGGCTCTATAGTTCGATCCTCGGCTGGGGTGCCTTCTGTGCAGAGTCTGCATGTTGTCCCTGTGGTCGCATGGGTTTTCTACGGGTGCTCTGGTTTCCTCTCACATCCCAAAGACATGCTGTAGGTGGATTGGATACTTTAAATTAGCCCGAGGTGTGTGTGCCTTCTGTGGAAGGTTGGGCGCTGGGCTGGCAACTTGACACTGTAAAACTCCACTTCCAATCATGAGCGGACAGGTGATCTGCTGTGGCGACCCCTAACTGGGAAAAAAACAGAAGAAGAAGAATTATTCCCCTAACAGATTTATTTGTTTTACAATTGAATTGTACAGGTTATAGGTCACATGAAGGGTGGAAGGGTTCAGAAATGTTTTATTGTGCTCTCGTTTATGTATATCACAAACACCTGGCATTCTAACAGGTGCATGTACACCATTATTATGCACTGTATAACACTAATAAATATGTCCCTAGTTTTGGGCCTTCATCCCCCCCATTTTGTCAGTCTTTGTCCAGATTGCTTGCAATGACAGGTTGTGAGGTATGCTATAGATATGTGCTATCTCCTACAAATAGGCCACTGTGATGACCACTATGATGCAATGCAGTTAACCTGACCACAAGTGAACATGCAGATATTGCAAAATGGCTGAGAGTTACAGTTGTGTGCATGGATACATGCATGACCTAAACATGCCTGGGATATTGGTGAGCCACAATAGGAAAATTCCACAATCACCGGCTTCAGGCTGCTGTCCCATGTGCAGACCAGAGGGACCTATGTAGTTGTGGTGGAAAGGTATTGTTAGCAAACTCATATTTGGCATTGGTACAAGATGAATGTTAAGTTTCTGCACAGGTACAGTACAAGTTATGATAGTACATAATTTTCTGTCCCTCACCATATATGTGCACTTGTGTGCATTACTAAACCCCACCCACAAATGCAGTTTGAACTGACATATGCATCTAGATATGCTATAGAAGACAGTATGACTGCAACATGATTAAACTGATGTGCACTGTGGCCTTACGTGGACGGTCCTCAACTGTTGCCTGGGTGCCACTCATCTCCACGACTGGTGTTTCATGAGTTGGCTGTTATGTGGGAGCTGCCCCAAGGTTGGCAAGGAGCTCCTCTGTTGCTGTAAGTGCGGCCTGTATGGCTGGACCCCACCTGTAACAGTAAGGTCCTTGGCCATGGCAGCAGCTCTTTGCCGGGCACGGAGTATCAAGTCAGTTGCCTGATGCCTGACCTGATCATATGTGCAGCCATGGTGGCCCAAGGTGTTCACTCTGTGGACAAGGTAATTCCACAGGGCAGTCCGCTCCCACAGATTTTGTCAGCTCTGGCAGAAGCGTACCGCATGGTGCTGTGTTATTGGATCAGTGATAGCTGCATTCTCCTCTGCAGTGTATGCTGGCTGACGCTGCATGCCACCTGGAAGACATAAACAGGGAAACACATCACAGGACCTCAGACATTGCCCAGAGTTATTTACAGAGCCAGCACATCAGTATTGCCTATCACTAGCCACCACTTACAACCACATCATACCCTTGTCATCTATCAGCACAGTATGAAACTGCATTGCACTCCTGGTCCTGATGTGTCATGTTTCCCTCAATGAGGGCCAGTACATTGCATAAACCATCATTCATCATTCACGTTTGTGTAGAGGGATGACAGTGGCCATCTTCCTTGCAGATGGGATGTCAAGGGTGCTCAGGCTTTGCTTGCATACAGTGTGTAACGGAGCCGGAAGCATATTTCTGAGTTCATGTAGAATGCAGACAGGAATGTTATCAGGTCCCATGGAGACGTGCTTTTGTTGACTTTGATTAGGCAGTATGCACCTGCTCCCTGATGATGAGGGGAGGGGTGCGGGTGCTGTGCATATCCACCTATACTGATGGTGAGCCAGAGGGATGATGTTCCCCTAAACCTGGCTGCAGCAGGTTGGCTATAGCTATGGTGTGTGCATATATGGTGTGATTGACCACCATTATAGGGTGGGTTGGGTTGTTGCCTCTGTGATTGCAGACATATGTGAAGATGACCTGGTGATTGCCCTTGGTGGATGTGTCCAATTTCTAGTCATAGTTAGCCTTACAGTAATCCACCTGTGACCTTATATGCTCGTTCAGACAAAGGTTGACTTGCTGCCAAGTTGGTGCCTGCTCCTACTTTGCTCTGTACAGCCAATATAGCGACCAGTTATGTGGTTTGTGTATTGCTGCTGTCCAGCAAAGGTGATTACTCTACTTTGATGGGGACAGGTTTTGCAGGTAACGTATTGCTGAGTCCATACAGCTATGTCTGTGGTCATATAGCTGTTTGTAGTAGGCATGAACACAAGGTCATAACACATTTGGACACCTCTCCAATTTTAACCTGATAATAATGCTTATTCTAGTACCCATATCTGTGTCAGGGCAATGCAACAACCAGTAGCTGTAGAACTCTGTCAGATGCACAGAAACTGAGATCACACACGTGTACAACGTGTACAGCTTATTTACCTGCCATTTTGCATCCCATGTCTGTTGTTATGAGGAAGCCAGGTACACCTACTCATACATACATGTGCACAGCTAAAACCTGATATACATTTATGTTCTATGTCAGTATCACACACTGTATTTATACTCTTTCTGCTCAGTCATTCCTGTCAACCTGTTAGAGCAGGACATCTGGAGGAGACCACACATACATGGGGAGGTGATGGGCCATAATTAGTGACACTTTCTTAATACTGCTGTAACACACAAACCATTTGATAGCACAGTAGCCTTTGCATTCACAGACATACCCTGGAGGATGTCCGACACTCATATGGCAGGAAGAGAGGAGAAAGGCTAGGAGTGTGGTAGTGAGTGTAGGAAATTTTATTGTTGGCAGTATGACTGGTATGGGGACAGAGCTAACTGATATGACAGACAGAAGGAAGGTTGATATATTGTGTGGGCAAGAGACCATATGGAAGGGGGGTAAGGCTAGGTGTATTGGAGCTGGGTCCAAATAGTTCTAGCATGGTGTGGATGGGAGGAGAAATGGTGTAGGGGTTATCCTGAAGGAACAGTATGCCAAGAGTGTTTTTGGAGGTGAAAAGAGTGTCATATAGAGTGATGTTTGTGAAGCTAGAAATTAATGGTGTAATGATGACTGTTGTTAGTGCATATGCTCCTCTAGTTGCGTGTGCAATGGATGAGACAGGAAACATTTGGAGTGAGTTGGATGAAGTGGTGATGACTGTACCCAAGGGTGAGAGAGTGGTGATTGGATCAGATTTCAATGGGCATGTTGGTGAAGGGAACCAATGGGATGTGGAAGTGATGGGTAGGTATGGTGTTAAGCAAAGGAATGCAGAAGTTGAGATGGTGGTGGAGTTTGCAAAAAGGATGGACATGGCTGTGGTGAATACATATTTTAACAAGACAGAGGAGCATAGGGTGACATAGAAGAGTGGAGGAATATGCGCACAGGTGGATTATCTCCTATGCAGGAGGGCCTGTTTGAAGTTGATTGGAGACTGTAAACATGGTGACAGGGGAAAGTGTAGTTAGGCAGCATGGAATGTTGGTCTGTGGAATGATGTTGGTGATCAAGAAGAGGAGGAGGAGGAGTGTGAGGGCAGTATCCAGGATCAAATTGTGGAAACTGAAAAAGGGTAATTGTGAGGTTGAGTTCAGGGAAGAGTTAAGACAGCCAATGGGTGGCAGTGCAAAGTTACCGAATGTCTGGGTAACTGCAGCAGAGCTAGTAAGGGAGATGACTAGAAAGGTGCTTGGTGTGACATCTGGACAGAGGAAGGAGGACAAGGAGACCCGGTGATGGAATAAGGAAGTACAGGGGAGTATACAGAGAAAGAAGTTGGCGAAGAAGTGGGGTTGTCAGAGAGATGAAGAAAGTAGACAGGAGTATAAGGAGATGAGGTACATGGCAAAGAGAGAGGTGGCAAAGGCTAAGGATGAGGTGTGTGAAGAGTTGTATGAAAGGTTGGACACTAAGGATGGAGAATAGGACCTGTACCGATTGGCTAGACAGAGGGACCGAGCTAGGAAAGATGTGCAGTAGATAAGGGTGATAAAGGATAATGAGAGAAACATACTCACAAGTGAGGAGAGTGTTTTGAGCAGATGGAAAGAGTACTCTGAGGGGCTGTTGAATGAAAAGAATAAGAGAGAGTGAAGGTTGGATGATGTGGGTATGGTGAATCAGGAAGTGCAATGGATTAGCAAGGAAGAAGTAAGGATAGCTATGAATAGGTATTAAGAATGGAAAGGCTGTTGGTCCATATGACATATCTGTGGAAGCATGGAGGTGTTTAGGAGAAATGGCAGTAGCCTTTTTAACCAGATTGTTTAATATAATCTTGGAAAGTGAGAGGATGCGTGAGGAGTGGAGAAAAGTGTTTAGGTAGTGATTATAATAAGTGTGATGTGTAGAGCTGTAGTAACTACAGAGGGATAACCTTGATCAGTCACAGCATGAAGTTATGGGAAAGAGTAGTGGAAGTTAGGTTAAGAAGGGAGGTGAGGATTAGTGATCAGCAGTATGGTTTCATGCCAGGAAAGAGCAGTACAGTTGTGACGTTTGCTCCGAGAATGTTGGAGACGGTTAGAAGGAGTTGCGTTGTGTCTTTGCAGTCTTAGAGAAAGCATATGACAGGGTGCCTAGAGAGGAGTTGTGGTATTGTATGAGGAAGTCAGGAGTGGCGGAGGAATCTGTACGAGTGCTACAGGGTATATACAAGGGTAGTGTGATAGTGGTGAGCTCTGTGGTGGGAGTGACAGGTGCATTTAAGATGGAGGTGGGATTACATGAGGGATCAGCTCTGAGCCCTTTCTTATTTGCAGTGGTGATGGACAGGTTGACAGACAAGATCAGACAGAAGTCCGGTTGACTGTGATGTTTGCAGATGACATTGTGATCTGTTGTGAGAGTAGGGAACAAGTTGAGGAGACCCTGGAGAGGTGGAGATATGATGGTCTGCAGGACTAAGACAAAATATATGTGTGTGAATGGGAGGGAGGATAGAGGAATGGTGAGGATGCAGGGAGTAGAGTTTGCAAAGGTGGATGAGTTTAAATACTTGGGATCATCAGTTTAGAGTAATGATGAGTGTGGGAGAGAGGTGAAGAAGAGAGTACAGACAGGATGGGGAGGGTGGAGAAGAGTATCAGGAGGGATTTGTGACAGACGAGTACCATTAAGAGTGAGAGGGAAGGCCTACAAGATGTTAGTGAGACCAGCTGTTATATGTGTTGGAGACAGTGGCATTGACAAAAAGGCAGTGGTCAGAGCTGGACATGACAGAGTTAAAGATGTTAAGATTTGCACTGGGTGTGACAAGGGTGGACAGGATTAGGGATATGTATGTTAGAGGAACAGCCTAGGTTGGACAGTTTGGAGACAAAGCCAGAGAGTAGTGGGATTATGTTGGTTTGGACATGTTCTGAGAAGGGATGCTGAGAATATTGGGAAAAGAATGGTAAGGATGAAGCTGCCAGGTAAGAGGAAAAGAGGAAGGCCTAAGATAAGGTGCATGGATGTGGTTATAGAGGACATACAGGTGGTTGGTGTGGCAGAGCAAGATGCAGAGGAGTGGAGGAAATGGAGACAGATGATCCGCTGTGGTGACCCCTAATGGGAACAGCCAAAAGAAAGAGAAAGAGATGTTGTAATGTCAGTCTTCACAGGTTTCTAATGATTTGACAGACATAACACAACTCTATGAGTAAATGACTACAAGTATGAGGCACACATATGGTAAGTGTGCATAAGACTGGACAGTTGAATGGTATGAGCTCAGTATATCACATGCAGTTCAACACACACATCTGCAACAGTATTTCACTATGCAAATATCCTGTATAGGTCTCTCACATTTCTGAGACAAACATGTATATCATAGTTGTATTCACAATTAACATATGGATATCTACAACATCCCAGTAGCTGGTTTAGCAGTGTCACAGTCAGTATTGTTCAAAACACACTCCAGTAGTAGTCATAGGTGCCCCACCCTTTCCTGGGGTGACTCAGGGACCTGAACTGTGATCTATGTCACTGCAGACAGATCCAGATGCTATGGCTATATGTTCTGATCAGCAATATATCAGTACACAAAGTCTTGTTGAGACATATTTTTTGAACTTCCTATTTCCTGTTATTACATACCCCTTACTGCATTTCATTACATGCTTGCTTGTTTGACATATCTTTGTTTTCAGGTATGGTTGGTTTAATTCCAATATGTGTTGTTTGGTTTCTTTGTCTGTCTGTCTGTCTCTATCTCTCTCTCTCTCTCTCTCTCCCAGATTTAGGGTATACATCTGTTTTGCATAGGCAGCAGCTTGCCTTTTGTAGGTAATGCTCATGAGCAGCTGATGACCTGTGCAGCAATTGGTGCCCCCCACTCGCTAATTGCATGCAGAACTGCTGTGGTGTTATTCCTATAGCCAATGGCATGGCAACACACTCCTATAATTGAGTACTTCATGTGGGCATTGTCCCTTTTTCTTGCCTGTGAGGAGGATTTCATGGAGGTGTGTGAACAACAGCATCACAGGGGGTATTTGGAAATACCTGTTACAATGAAAACTGTGGAGACAGCCCAACAAACTGGGAGGTAATGTTCCAGACATAGGGACAGAATGGAAGTATTGCTGTTATACAGTTGAATTAATGCTAGTTTTACAGGGTTTGTGTGGACATGGCTTTTCTGCATGATTTTAAGTCTGACAGTGTTATGTGGTTGACATAACTCTCAACTGCAGGGCTATTCACAGAATGGACAGATTTTGGACTCTCATAATTGTTGTATTCCTCAGACATTTTTTGTCTTTGGAAAATCAATAGCATACTGTGGGGATTGCAGTCAGTAAATGGTATCATCCATTTGTGTTTCTGACTTCATATCCCTCAGAAAAGATATGTTACAACAAACCCTGTTACACCAACAACTGCCTCAGTTTATAACAGCAATATTTCACATATGCCCCTGTTTTGGGGCCTCTGTCCTCCAAGTATGTCTGCCTTTGTCCAGATGTCATGCAGTAAGAGGTTGATAGGTAGTGTATATCATTATTTAGTGCCTTCATTCCTGATACTGTCCCAGTGATGTATCAGAATGCCAGACATGTTATGTGTAAGAGGCCTTATATATGAGGACAAAGCCTGAACATTCTGTGGGACTCTGAACAGTTGAGAGGTCTGTGTATTTCTGGTAGTTGTTGACAGACTGTCAGGATTGTGTATCAATGTAGTATGTCAATGTTGTTTGGTCTGTGTAGGGGGGGGTAGATGTATGTGTTATGGCTCCTTTTCTATCTGCCTGTGCATGCTGCTCCAGTTTCTGGTGGTCTATCAGGTGTATATGTTTGTAGGGGCAGACTGAGACATATCCCTATACTATGGTCAGGTGTCATACTACACTGTGAATTGGGCCAGTATATGTACGGATAATGTGTGAGTGACAAACATGTTGAGATGTTTTTGTTCACACAGTCCTTACATTGTACTGTTCATTTGTCTTACCGGTATGTCACTGTGACTGTGGTGGAATTGGTTGTGGGTATGCACTTTCACACTGGTGTCTGTTTTTCAGTGTAGTTACATCCCTGTAATTCCTGATATATTTGCAAATGCATGTGTAATTGCCCATAGCGGATTTGGATTAGTGTTGTGTCAGTCTGACTGTAGTTTGGACGGTGAGTGTAGTTTCCCTAATGTGATGTTATGTCCAGATATTTGTAGGATGTACTGTTGCCTGGCCCCAATAAGTGTTGTGTGTTTCTGACACATCAATGGGATGATGTGAGGATTAAAGTCACTAACTAGTGAGAAGTAATTCAGTGTTACACTTGTGCTATTTCAGTCAATATATGTTAGGACAGACAGGAGGGTGTTACTGCAGCAACTGTGTCAGCTTATCTACTACAGTATTTTAGATATGTCCCTATTTTCATGACTTTCTCCCCCCACTTTTTCAGGCTTGGTCCAG
This sequence comes from Protopterus annectens, assembly GCF_019279795.1. Lineage (NCBI taxonomy): Eukaryota > Metazoa > Chordata > Ceratodontiformes > Protopteridae > Protopterus > Protopterus annectens. The sequence continues at coordinate 1,292,587,414 of NC_056739.1, forward strand.
ATTCATTGCACTAAGGGGTTCTGATCTTACCTCTCGACTGGCTAGATTGTTTCAGAACGTCTCGGTTTATTGCTCATATTTCTGGTCTGTCCACAGATTCATTCTTTTTATTTCCCTGGTAAATCACTGTGATGATCTGAGAATTTCTGCAGTAAATGATGACATACATTTCAGTTTCAGAACTCACATCCTTCAGAACATGTTTGCTGAAACAAACCCCCTGTCACTCTGGCAACATTCTACATTTATAAGAGCAATATTTAAAATATGTCCCTAATTTTGGCCCATTGTCCCCCCATTTGGACAGCCTTTGGCCAGATTTCTTGCAGTAAGAGGTTGAGAGGTATTGTTCTGTGGTATGACTCCACTACATGTTATGAGCATATATATATATATGTGTGTGTGTGTGTGTGTGTGTGTGTGTGTGTGTGTATATATATATATATATATATATATATATATATATATATATATATATATATATATATAGTTTCACTTCATAATCTCAAAATGCTGAAATACCGAATTTCAGCATTCCGAGATCATGAAGCCGAAATTTCAGAATGCCAAAGGTGCATAAGAGCGAATTCGAATATCTCGAATTTGTACTTATGCATTTCCGGTACGTTGTGTGTAGTGTTATGGTGCCTGAAATTGCAGGTGAGTGAGTGTTTGTGCGTGTTTTTGTATGTTGTATGTGTGGGTAGGGGTAGGGAGGTGTAAGTATGAGTGTGAGTGTTGGATTTTCTGGTGTTTGTGTATGTGTGATGTGTATTTGTGTGCGAGCGAGTGGAGAATGCCGTGGTGTGAGTTTTTTTTTTTTTTTTTAATGTTATGTGCGATCTCGGAGTTGGTATATATAAGTAGGGGGTTGTGGGGGGCACAGCGGGGCTTGCCCCCTCCTTATATGTAGTGTAGGGTTGTTTGGTTTGTGTGCTGTGGGTGGAATGGTGTGTGTGTTATGTGGTGTATGGTGTATGTATGTTCGTGATTGTGTGTTTTGTGATTATGGGATTCGGTATTGTGAATGGTTCGGCTTCATGGCCTCGGAATGCTTTAATTCAGTAGTTCAGCATTTCGAGATTATGAAGTGAAACCATATACATATATATATTTTATATATATATATATATATATATATATATATATATATATATATATATATAATGTGTATATGCATATATTTTATATGTATATCTCTATTTATATTATGCATATATTTTTCCATATTCATGCATCTCCATACATATATACATGTGTATATGTATATATACAAACCTGACGAATTCTACAGAATCTTTTTTGTACTGTTGAATGACTCTGCTGCATGATATGTTTGAAAAAGCATCCACAATCCTTGCACCTTAAATGGTGCAGTGGTATGTTACTCTGACTATGGTGTACAGGGTCCTGGGTTTGAGACTTGGGAGGGCTGGTTATTTTGTTGCTAGGCAGAACAGTTGCTGATGGAAACAGAGTGATTAAAGCAGTTGTAAGCAGGTTTGTTTGGGTTTGCGTGAGATGCTTAATCTGTGTTGGGTTCACTTAGCATCGCACAAACTAGCTTACTCCTACTTACACCCGTGCTAATTTCTTTAAAAGAAAAGAAAAAGGGGTGATAGGAAAGTTGTGACAAAGGGGCATGTAGAGGGAAAAACAATATGAAAGATAGCTAGGGATGTGTAGGACAGGTGTAGGGAAAATCCATAGCTGTCCATTTCTTATACAGCAACAGCTGTGCATTTGTATAGAATTTGGAGGTAAATTTGGGTACTCAAACCCCAGAGAGAGGGGTGAGGACAACAGAAATGTGTCAAGCCAATTGGACCAGATTGCATGTGTCCAGTGGACATGTGTGCGAAATGGACAGCTATGTATGCGGCGATATGTTTTCTGGGACAGATGCCCTTTCCTTTTTCTTTTTAGGTGAGAGTGGGATGTTGGGGAAGGATTGTAGGTATGTCTGGGGAGGTAGGTTGGGTAGGGAGACAGACAAGATAGACAAGACAGCAGACAGGGGTAGTATATGACACATGAGGGGGGTAAATACATTTGACAGGGAGGGTGGTTGGGAATCTAAAGCCCATGGGCCCCCATATGGTTACAGTGGGACTGAGATCCCCACCCATGGGCAGTCACCACTGCACCTTCGTGGCTGCAAGGGTGGCTGTTTTGGGCGCTGGACAGGAGTGACGGCCTACCCCTCAAGGTGCACCAGGCAGCTTTTAATCTGGTGCAGCTGGTTTCCAAACTCGGATCGAAGGATGCTGCACACCAAACCCCAGACCTGACTGTGGATGATGTCCTCCTGTCTGTGCCCGCTCCTGGGGGGGGGGCAGGCCCTGTTCCTGAAGGTGGTGCAGGACCAGCAGATGAGGGAGATCTGGGTTGGGTCCCAGATGTACTGGGGCCCGGTGCCATGGCCAGATGAGGTGGAACTGGCGGATCCACTGGGATCTGCCTTCCTAAATGCGCTATGGTGTTGAGGTTTTAGAAAATATGTTGGTTAGTGATGAGCAGCAAATTTCAAGATTAGTTATAACAGCATGCATGGGTATTCCAATTAACCCCATAAAACAGATTTGAAACAGTTGCATAGCATCAGAATACATACATAAATGGAACAACAGTATGCATCTTAACAGCATGCCAGTAACATTGACGGCAACAGGCCACCAACAATGGTATTTGAACAAGATATGGTAACATGCAAGCAACCAAACATATTAACAATAATATAGCACAAGTCCCAACATTGGGTTGCAGCACAACGTACCTGTAGTATATGAGTAATAATTATTGATGCAGATGTGGGGGGGGGCAGAAAATTCATTAACAACTGTTTATGCTTCTATTTTCCGCAACAGTACTGCTTAATACTCTGTGAGTCTGCCCTCACTTTACATCTGCTTATGGCCATAGCTTCTGTAGTACAAACATACCTATTAGACTGTCAGCCTGTAATGGTATGAGGCAAACTGTGACAACTCTGGGTACATGAGTAGAGGAGACTCGTACATGTCAGAGTTACATTTCTGGCACAGGAGGGGTGCCCTGAACTGCTGTTATGTGAGCGTGCTACAGGCATATGTCAACTGGTTTCCTGCCTGTGTCCAGGATTATTTACAGCAGTGACCACTAGCCGTAACAGCATGACAATTGAGAAACTTGTATCGGAAACATACCTCTTAACCTCTTAGAGCATGACATCTGGACAAAGCCGTACATAAGAGTGGGACAAAGGCCCATAAATATGGACAATTTTTAGATATAGCTCTTGCAAACTTAGAAAGTTGATAAAGTAACAGGTTTTGGATTTGCATGGCTTTTCTGATGGATATGACATCTGACACTTGTATGCCTATCATTATTTTCTGACTTCAGTCTATAATGGTTTGCCACTGATTTGCCATGACACCACTACTTTATGTAAAATGGACCACAAATCTGAGACAAATATCTAGACATTCAGTGAATATCTGCACAGTTGAGAGGTATGATTCAGGAAGAGTGCATATTGTATGTACATACCCTGCTGTCATTTTCAGGCATGTGGTGGGACAATTGAAGAGTTGTACACAGTTTATTAGTATACCCTTTATACAGCTACTGCCAACATTTAATTACCTGTAAATACTGTGGGAAAATATCTGTTAGCACTACATGACTGTTTTTACATTTCTTCCTGATTCATTGTGTGTAGATATTAACACATCTTAGTACCACTCCCTGGATTCAAACCATGTCTAGCTGTGCAAAAGTAGCAACTAAACTATTTCTCATCACACTGAGCTACTGGGGAACTGCTGCTTCTTGTTTCAATGGTTTCTACCTAATAGTCTCTTGGTTAGACAGTCTGAACTTGTAATTCTGTGATGCATGCATGACAGTTATTGTACTGTGCATTACTCTTTTGGATTACTACAACCTGGAAAGCAAAGGTTAACACAAGGCAGTACTGCATGGTACACACATTGGTACTTGACATATTACTATTCAGGGATCAGAGTTTAGTACAGTATATATTTCACATTTAATTTATATCTCGTCTTGCAGCTGCACCATCTACGGTTTCTCCTAACAGCTTGTTTACAGATGCATCTCAGTTAATGTATGCTGTCACAGCTATATTTGCCGTGAAGGACCTGTATACATTCTATATATGACTACAATAACATACCATAATAAACACAGCATTTTTTAAAGGTCTTTATTGTGTGTCAATATTTAACAGTCATACTTTTTTATTTATTCAGTTCATACAGTTACAGTATACCTACTAGCAGTAAGCAATGTACTCCTTCTTAGCTATTTTAACTAAATACTGCAAAACAGATTTGTACTCACCAGCCTGACGGTGCAGCTTCAGCAGTCTGTCACCATGGGCTTCCATGTTACTAGCCCTCTCTGCTGCAGCTATAGGGGAGAAAAATACACATGCATATCTGTCTATCACTTTCTCAGGCTAGTATTTGTTACAAATTACTTGATAATGATACTTACACACTACTGAAGCATTCTGGGCCCATCCATCTTGGATCCACTGGTCCAAGAGTGCCCCCTTCCTATGCTTTAGGTTGGCATAGTGGTGCCTTATCTGCTCATCAGATGCCAGTAGCACTGGTGAGGTCACATGTGAGATCCCAGGCCTCAGCTTTGTATTGGGAGCCCTGGTACTGGCCCTGCAACAGTCTCTCCTCATGTTTTTTAACTAGGAGTCCAGCCATGACCCTGAACTCCTGAATGCTCTAGCATTGCTGCTGAAAGCGCACTTCCTGTTGTACGCCAACCATTGTATCTGCACAGATGGACTATAACAGATTATGGTTGTATTCCCACCTGTGCCATTTAAATAGTGCTGTCATTGGACCATTTTGAAAAGGTTAAGCTCCGCTAAACAGTGCGCAAATCCGCTAAGCCAGTTTTAACACTGCTTAAAGGGGAAGTTGTTGAGCAGTGTTTAACTGTGTGCAAATCCACTTAGCTGAGCTACTTGCTGCTTAGCATTCACATCTTAGCAATGGTTACACTTGCTAAGCAGAGCTGAGCATTACTAACCATTGCTCACTTTTATTTTTTTAAATATATCAGAGGACTAATTTAATTTATTAAATGTATGTGATATACTTTACATGACATCCGTCTCTGTGCTTTCCTTACATTGGCAAGGGGTGTGACTATACTGTATGGGGCACTTGTGTGTACATGGGTGTTTCACATGTTATATGCACTCACACTTACATTGCACACCAGCTACACTACCCTGGTTGACAAAAGCCAGTTGGTACATAATTTAAGTTTACAAAAATAATTTTAACACTACTTTCCTATATAAAAATAAGTTGCCTGCCTTGAACTGTGAACACCTGCATGTAAAGCCAGGACTCTAACCACTACACTATCTCAGCTTGGAAATTTCATGTCTTTATTTGTATTTATCTCCTATGAGATGTTTAAGCTATGGAAAGTGGAGGGCCATAATGCGCATACCCGCTTAGCTACGCTTAAACATTCCTTAGCCTAGAAAAAATAAATATAATATTCTTATTATATTATTATGTTATTTAAGTGAGTATTGTGATGTTCTGAGGACTGAAATTGGGGAATAATGACATACATTTGGCTTTCAGGTTCTATCCTTCAGAGATTCCTGCTAATACATATCTTGTTTTCTATAAACTTTCTAAGTGTGTGATGGCAATTTTTCAGAAGTGTCCCTATTTTATTGTTTTTCCCCCATTATTTCTGTCTTTGTCCACATGGACTGCTGTCAGGGAATATTGGCATACTTTTGCTTTCAGACTTCTATCCTTTGGTAATTCATGCTAATGCATGACCTGTTTTCTATCAACTTTTTAAGTTTGTGAGGGCAATATGTATGATGTGTCCCTTTTCAGGGATTTATCCCCCATTATCTGTACATTTGGACACATTTCCTGCTTTAGCAGGTTACGGAGGTGTTGTACAGCACTTTTACAATACAGGGGGTATGTCACAGAACCTGTCACACACCCCCTGCTTTGCTTTCTTGATGCGTGTGTATTTCAGTGTCTATGGACACTGTGGAGAGAGGCATTATACTTAATGATCAACCTAATGAGTACTGAGTACAGTGGAACAATTATGGCCCTGGATCTGGGCACCATACTTTTATATTATAATCTGTCTGATGGACAAGGACTTCCTTATAATTCTGTAGCCGTGGTGATCAAAGGACAATTCATTGTCAACATAGGTTTTGATCTATCTAACTGCAAGATCAATTTTCAGGGAGGTGTTGTCAATGTGATAGTTGCAAGGGGGAATCATGCTTACTGAAGGATATGATTATACATTTCTTGGCATTAGGTTTTAGTCCATGGTTTTGAAACCAATTATTTGTTTGGGATAGGTCCTCTTGTAGTATCCTTCTATCCTCTGGGAGTTAATGATGGCATAAAATTTGCAGTCATCCATAGACTTGGTCAGCTGCAGGACCTTACATTAGCTTTGACCACAGAGATGTAAATTCCAAGGAGGAGTGGCCTAAGAACTGATGTCTGGGGGACAGGACTAGTGACACATCATTCTGGGGAGGTACAGCCACCCACCTTTACTTCCTGGGCTCTGTTAGTGAGCAGGTTTGCTATCCAATGAGTTACAGAGGTGGTTACAATTTAACTGGGAGAGTTTATCCATGATGTTTAATTGTGGAATGGTATTGAATGCTTGTGAGGGCCAGATATGCAATGATTTGCTCTCATCCATTGCCTCACTACCTGACTTTTTTGAAGAAATTGACTAGGCTTAGTAAGCAGGATTTTACTTGGCAAACCTGAAACCAGGTTAAGTCAAGAGTATGTATGTTATCTGTATCCCCATTTATTAGTTCCATAATGATCCTTTCCATAGCCTTACAGATGAAAGTGATCAGACTTAGGGACTAAAACTACCTGGTTCCATTTAACCCCCACCTTTAACCATTCTATACATATACTCTAGATGCTAACCACTGTGCTTTTTCATTTCTATTTCAGACTGGCTGATTCACATTTTACCCCATGATATCAGACCCCAATAAGGTTGTCATTATCATGCATGCTAGTCTAAGACAGTGTTTCATGCTGTTGCAAGTCCGTTTTTTTTTTAATTTTCTTTGCTAACTTCAGAGAAACATACTGACTGAAGTTTCATTTTTATGGTATTATTTAAGGTTGTATTCAGTCGCTTATTGACATTGTTGCAGTGATCTGTGTCTACCATTTTAAACCATGAAAGATGAAACCATGAAAGATACAACCCTCTTTGGCTTCCTATTTCTTCACAGAACAAATGGTACCCCAAATAACTGGTTAAAAGAACTAAGCTATGATCAACAGATAAATAAGACAAGTTGGAGTGATAGATTCATATCTCAATCCATCCCTCACCTCTGGAACAAACTTCCGCTACATGACAAGCCTGTTTGCAACCTTCAGAATATACCCACATAACTGAATGGGTAACCTCAAGTTCTGTCCCAGTTTATCTTGTCTTGCCCTCTTTGAGGCTGGAGCGAAGTTCTGAGTATGGGTGTTTAGCTATGCTTGTAATGGTCTGCAGACTTATGCTCTATTGCTCATCTATGGACCAGTGAAAGCACTGCCAATATATTCTTCAGTGTCTCCACACTTGTTCAGTGAACTAAATAGCCTCTAACCTGCAACAGACACGTGCCAAAGTGTAGTTTAAATACAAAACATACTGTTTAAAATGTCAATGTATCATCTCTATTATTGTTATTATCGCTGTTATTGTTTAACTAGAATATTAGGCCCCATTTAAGCACAAATGATCCACCTTCTAAAACAATCATGATGCAGTTATTAAATGTTCACATATAGACACTAGCTTACATATTTTTATTTTCCTTTTTTCCCTTTTCTGAAGTTACTCACAGGTTACTTAGTTGGTTTCTCCATGACTAGCTTCCAGTAAGGCAGGTCTCATCATTGTAGCTATGACTACGTTTTATCAACATATTTGCCTTCACATGTTCATTATCTATAGACCTAGATAAATAGTTTATTTAAACATTTCTTATACAGTGCTGTTCATTTGATTTTACCCATATAAAGACCTTTCTTTAAGCAATCACTCCACTGAACCAAACAGGCACATTTACTTGCATCATAGCAGGCACAGTACTCATTTCTTGACACTTTTTGATAACAACTACACACAGTGCCATATTTTAATGAGTTTGTTATTTATCTAAGTTAAATAACATGGGCCACAGCTTAATTATGTTGTTAGCCAGAATTCAGAACAATTAAATGATTAAATAACCAACACTCTTAGTCCAAGGCTGGGCCTAACTCCTCACTTCTTCTTGCTGCTTCAAACTAACTAAAACTGTGCTTAAAAATATCACTTTATTTTTTTTTTCTTTTTTCACTGTTAACCCTTCCATAATAAGTACAATTCTTAGTTTTATTCCTGCAACTTATATTTCCCTAATCCATAAGCAATACAATGCAAATCTTGAAACAGATTTACATACAGGGAATTAACTACGGTCAGCTAAAATGTTTCTACAAAATATTGCCTTATGATATGTCCCTACCTGGTATTAAGCCCTATTTTGTTAACAAGGGAGACAGATATCTGATTATTATTCAGATTAGCAACAGCAATTTGTGCATTATCATCTCTCTTACTACATGATTTGAGTAAAATATGCAACAGAAATTGATGTGTAATTTCCGAACAACTTGCTAAAACATGCTAAGAAAGAAGAAACAATGACTGAAAATGTAATTCTGTATTCAGGATGTCAGCACATAATATGCATTATTTAGCTAAAATCAATTTGTGACTGCGTGAAGAAAAATTTAGTGCTATAGTGTAGTGACTTCCCAGTAAGAGATATGCGCATTTAATACTTTATTTTAATATTTAATGTACAATCATGACACTGAATTTTTGGAAAGTATGCATTACCAATAATTTCAATGTATTTTTAGTGAGAAATTCCTTAAGGACAGGGACACAACTGGTGAGGAAAAGCAAAGTATGAAATTTTACAAAATATTGTCAGACCAAAACTAATGATCAGATCTGGTTGCAGCTGTGGGACTCATCCACTGTATACTATAAATAGTGGGAAATGTTACAGTTATTCTGGATATCTGGAATTTCTACCTTTGTATTTCTGCTAAGGAATGCCAAATGTAGTTCCCAGTGCAGATTGAGTGTTTGGTTATATGTACAATGAAAACCCAAACTAACTACCTACATCTGCAAGTTTGAAGTCAGATAGAAATCTTTACGAAAATATTATTTTTCATTTGACATATATGGCTGAACATCGAGCAATCAAAATATTTCTACATTATTTATTCTCACATATATATTTTAATTTGTAATGACATGAAATATTATAAAATGCCTATACATGTCAGCTGCTAGGCAAACAGGAATATAATCCTGAATGTGATGCCACTGCTCAGGGTTCGAGTAGCAAACCTGGGGCTGTAGGACCTGTCTGGAAGAAGTGGCTGTGAAAGGCTAATACTGACTTGCTCACCTTAGCAAATGAGGAAATAGGTGAAGGGGTTCTGAAATGGAAATGCCTTCAAATGGTGACTCAGTAGACAGCTCGGATCCTCCGATAGACGTGTGTGTGTGTGTGTGTGTGTGTGTGTGTGTGTGTGTGTGTGTGTGTGTGTGTGTGTGTGTGTGTGTGTGTAAGGACATGTGTGCAGAAGCTCACTTGTAGCATTATGTAAATTGCAACACAAAGCAGTGTCATGGTCCAAGTTATATTTAAGAGACCTGTCTCTCAGGAGATCAGGATTAGTGTGTATTTGTTGCATTTACTTCTCATATGAGTTGCATACACAAGTATAGCACATATTTTCAGGATCACAGTCAACTGAACACTGCCAGTACTGGCCCATGCATTATGGGTAATACCTCTTTAGGTTGACAGGCATAATCAGTCAAATACCAATTACGTTGCTCATCACTGTTATCTGAAGTCACTATCTCTGTTTTTTTTTGAGAAAATAATTAAATTGTTTTAAAAGTAGAACATTATGCATACTTGTATATCATAACATTTGCATGCATATAGTTTTCATTTAAAAAAGCATATGACATTACTTTACAACAATTTACATTTTTCAGTAACACAGAAAATACTTAGGATTAGCAGTCATTGCATTACTTATCTTTTACTGAAATTATCATGAGTCTTGGTACTGACCTGCAGTTGTGGTGCTGCGGTAGTGTTGTCGCCTCACAGTAAGATGCTGTCCGGTTCGATTCTCAGCTAGAGCGTCTTCTGCATGGAGACATGGGTGAATGGGTTACCTTCGTTGAAGGTTGTGTGTCAGGGCTGGTAATTCGGCACATAAAAATCAACTACCAATCATTAGCAGACTGGAGTTCCGCTGTGGTGACCCCTAACCAGGAAAAGCCGAAAGACACAACATCATGGGTCTTGGTACCTAGAATGCTTATCTCACACCTTGTGAAGTCATACCCACAGGTTATGAATGTGAAAGACCGTTTTTTCTGACAAGTCAATGCTGGCTAGCATTTCTATATCAGGTTATGTCTTTTTGTGTGATGTGACACTTATCTGCAATGTGTCTTCTTTAGATACATTGTAACAAGTCTAGACAATTGGCTCTGAAGACAATGACTCAAAGTTTCTCACTTCTTTAAACTCAATTGGTCATTGCAATTGCTCATCTGGTAGTGACAATGATCTACTCAGTTTGGGCATCTCGGAATGGCCTGAATATGTCTGTGATTTCTCCTTACTACAGTTCTGTCATTTATTCAAACTACATACAATCTCAGTTCTATGGATTTGACAAAAGACACAGCTGTTGTTTCTCATTGGTTTTCACCACCTAATATAAGATGGGCAGTCTGACTTAGGTTCAAATCAGGCAAACAACTGTATGTCTTCTGTCATAAAAAATATTATTTGTTCCTTTGGTCATTTTGCTCTACAGACACATAGACAATGGATTTTGGCAACAACATTGTCTCAAGCATTAGGATGGTGGCTTTAATCTGGCAGACGAACATTAATTTTGCTAGCTGCAGACCCATTACACTAAGTGACATTGCTGTGTAGGCTATCAAATCTATACACTTATCTGTCTGGTTAAGAATTTTGTTAGTCATTTGTACCGTGTCTCAACAGTATTGTTTGTTTGTGCATGGTTCCTACTTGATATTGTATGGAAAAGCCAATACTGCTTTATACATTTTTAAATTTAATGGAGATGATTAGAGTTCATTGTCAGTGACACATTCAGTAAGAATTACCCATCTGGAAAACAGCTGGGATATAACTTGTTGACTGCTAATTGTTGACTATCTCAGTATCTATTAAATAATAGTCCTCTACTCACCTGCACTCTCATGAATTACATCTGACTCCTAGAGTGACCCTAGAGACAGCCACTGCAATTCAAGTTGTTTTCCAAGGCAAGTGGGGAAATGGAAGTAGATTTCCAGGTCTTTTGTCTCTATCACACAAACACTCACACCTATGGGCAATTTAGAGTCCCCAGTCCACCATACAGCATATCTTTGGAATGTGGGAAGAAATCAGAGCACCCAGAGAAAACCCATGCAAACCCAGGAAGGGCATACAGAATGTAACTCCGCTGAGGACTGAACCAGATAACCTCTTGCATGGTGGCAGTGCTACCCATTGCACCAGCTTGTTCTGCTGTGTAACTTCCAATTTTGTTCACATAAGTCTGCTGCAGTTCTTTGCTACAGATCTTTTGGCACTGAAGACCCAATCAGAAGTTCTCTCCTTTGAATAAGTCTGCGTTCAGTACAGACTGAACAGGTCAACAGAAGTTAATTACATCAGCATCAATGTTTTGCTACCACAAAGACATTTGTGGTCTCTCTCTTTCACTCTTTGCAGTTGGTTACCCTTCATGTTCATTGTGGATTTGTCTCAGGATTTCTTGTCCTTGCAGTGTTAACACTACAGTTTGATCTTTGTAGAAGAGGAGACCCTCACGCTCTTACACATGAGCTATCACAGTAAAGTATTTGCGCAATGAATAAATTGCCTGTTTCCATTTAGTTAGCCATGCATAAAGAACCTAGATAATTATAATTTGCAGGCCTACATCTTGTTTAATTTCTTTTCTGAGGTTATCCATCCTAGGAAAGACACTGGAATATACATATGCATTTCCATTTTCCTTATCATCTGGATGAGTTGTCTCATTTATTGGATTTTTGATATAGTATCTATCACTATTAGCTATGTCTCTGCAACATGAATTACTTTTGCATTAAATTGCCCAAATCTCATCAGCACCCATTAATATTATTATCTAATGCATATAAATGTATGAATGATACCATCAGTTTTTTGTTGTCAAAAACTGTATAGGCCCAATAGTTGACATAGAAAGAACTCATATGTCCATACTTCTGCTAGAGTTTCCTTTTCAATCTGAAAATATTTCCTCTCAGTCTGTGTTAATGTACTAGAACAGAAAGCTATTAGTTTAATTTTGCTATCAGTATGTTGCAGTAAATCTGCTCTAACACCATATGTGGAGGCATATGCATTAATCGCAGCTAGTTCACTGATATTACGATAGGCAATTACAGGCGTGGACAGCACCATAGACTTGACACTTTTCAAAGTCTGTTCTTGAGTGTCACCCCATGTCTATGCTATGTCATTCTTCAACATCTCTGTTAGGGGGTGAAGCAGTATTAAGAGTCTTGGCACACATCTGCTCAGAGAGTTTACCTGCCAAGGATTTGACCTTGTTCCATAACACCACATGGAAATGGTAAATCAGTCAGTTCATTTACTTTACCTAGAGCTAGTCTTCAACCATTTCCATTAATGCAATGTCAAAAATGCATTCAGTCTTGTCAAAACAGCATAATTCCTTGGTGAGCTTGAACACTGATGTTTTAATTGTTCAAAGGACAGTGTTTAGATTCTTAATCAAGCTTAAAGAATAAAACATCATTCATAATGTTCACTCTGCCCTCATAGTCTTTGCAACATCTTTGGCTCACATTTAAGGAGTCCAGCATCACCAAACACATCAGCACTTATTTCCTCGCTTTTGGCAATCAGACCCCACTTACATAAAGTGACTGTGCCCTGCAGATTATTCACGTATAGCCTCAGCAGCACATAGGTTCAGAAACCATACATGAATCCTTTCAGCTCAGTTTTGGCTAGGACATTTGACTGACATATGAACTACCTATTTGGACTGCATACTTTTGTTTCTGCTTTGGCCAGCCGTAGATGTTTTGGGATGTTTCTGTCTGTACCATGTAACAGTACAGTTATGTCTGCCCCAGCATCCATCTTACATTTCACTGGAATGCCACAGATCAGAATGCTGCCATGTAATTTATCATTGAGTCTGACTGCTTACTCAGTGGACCCAAAAAAGAAAGTTTCCTTAGCATTTTCCTGATATTTTGCATTTTTTTTTTGCAAATTCTTTTACCACATTAGTCTATCACACAACAGCAACATGGTCTTTTTGTTACATTTCTTACATATTTTGCTTCATTCTAAAAAGAGCTCTGACTTATTATGGACATAGTTTCAGCTGATACACTAGTCCTGCTTATATTCATTGTTTTTATTTTGACTTGCATATTTACACAGACTCTCCAGTGATTTTCTTCTTACTTATTGCATGACTTTTGCTTAATAAAACCACCACTCTCATATTTGCACTTTGCTTTTTAATTTGTTCAGGCTGATAAGCAATTTATATAGCTTTCTGTAGCATTAAAATTGGCTCCAGTTATTTATTTTGTGAAATTTGCTGTCTGCAATGCTTATAATAATCTCATTATCTTTACTGCCTTTAAACTCACAGGCCAGATTCCAAAAGACTTGCTCTCTGTGCAAGTTACTTACTTCGGTGTAAGGCCTGTCTCTAAACAGGCTTACTATGGGGACCAGATTCCAAAACACCTGCTCTTAGCCTGCTTTCAGTGGAAGTGGAAGGTTACACCAAGAGAAAAGCTTCCAGAATTGGGCCCACAGTATTTCACAGATTCATACTTGTCTCACAAATGCTGCTACTGACTTGGGAGCATGTTCCTTCATGCATTCTTTTAGGGAGAAACAGTTAATCTAGCTTTGCTATCAACCCTAAATAAATGGGGAAACACAAATAAATAGGTACATCATGTCTGCCCACAGCATAACATAGTTTATCTAAGGGTCTATATCAGATCATCAAAACGGCTCATTATCGAATGCCGTAACGTCGAACTGCAAAACCCGAACCCTAACAATATCGAAACCTCAAAACAGCGAATTTTTTCCCAGGGGAAAAACTTGTTGTTCTGAGAAACACACACACACCACAAGCACACTAAAAAGCAGCAATCCACACACATACATTTAAAAGTTACATCTAACCCTATACTACACTGCACATACACTACTATCTATCCACTTACCTTAACCCAGACCCTAACCCTAAGGTCCATCACTATCACACACTCACCTCACCCGCACCCTAACCCTAACTCACTTAACCCGCCCCTAACCCCAAATTCTGTCACAATCACACACTTACCTGACCCACGCCCTAACCCTAACTCACCCAGCCCGCACCCTAACCTGTAAGTCCGCACAATCACACACTTACCTTAACCCAACTGGTAACTTTTCACTGCATCACTGAAAACAGCGAAGCCACAACAATGGCCAACTGAATTCTTTCCCTAGGAAAGAATTCGGTTTTGTGCAGCTTCGCTGTTTTCAGCATTTGCGATGTTGGGTTCGATATTAGATCATTCGAAATTCTGCCATTTCAATGATCTAATATAGACCCTTTATCTAAGCGTTGCAGTCTTCCTTGTCCAGGTTATTCTGTAACAGGAAAAAAACTATGTTCCATACTGACCATATTCACTATAATGTGAAGGCAAGTGGCTGTGGTGGCCTGAATTCTGTCAATTTTAAAATCATTTTTCTTTTTCTTTCTTTTTTATGAACTGTCAACTCACCCGATTCAATAACAGTGCCAACGGTAAAATCATTGGTAGTGGATGCTTTTAGAGGCAGTATTGTGCAGGTTTTCACAATCTGAACTATTGCCAGTTCTCTTGTGGCAATGGTGGCATTTTTTTCACCTCATAGCTAAAACTATTCCACTTTGATACCATTGTTTCATGCTAGATTTAAGATCAAACCACTTTGGAGGTGATGATTGGTGTGTATTAGTTTGTTGCATTTATTTCCACACCAGCTGCGCACTCAAGTGCAGCACACCATCATGTATGTCTTGTCAAGGTCACAAACCACTCAATATTGCTCAACAGTGCTCCATGCATTACAGGAAACCCCTTTGGATTTAGTCAGCTAAGATCAGTCAAATACTGATCACACTGTCCATCATGGTGGCGCAATATTACCATATAAGAACATTGCAAATAATGGTCCAAACCTATGAAAAAATGGAGATTTAGCAGAATAAGCCAACATCTACCGCATATATGCATTTTATATATATATATATATATATATATATATATATATAAATATATATATATATATTTATTTATAAGTGTAGTTTAACTAATCTAAACACCTAAATGTTGATGTCTCTAATGTTGACACACACAAAAAAAGTAACATATTATTGCACATGCTCTGAGAAAAACGTTGAAGAACACAAAAATAAAACAGTATTTTTTGCAGGGGTGACCCACCCTCCCACAATCCTTACACCTGCTAATTATATACTCTAACACCAAGATCACACAATACTTGGAAAAAGGGCACAGTCCCCATTCCCAGTAATATAACAATGCCACATCATTGGCAATCAAAGTGTGTCGAGAAAATAGATGTCAGCTTTAAACACTGTCAGCTTAATTGGGTGCTTACCCACAAAATGGAGACTAATGGAATGCAATGATATGTAGATTCTTCTGAAGTTGGTGGAAAATCATGGTTAGTTTATGGTAAGAAGATAAAGACTGGAAGCTGATTTACACAACATAACTGGTCATGTGATCAGACTGTGAAATATCCCTTTTTCTGAGCTGAATGATAAAGGTGGGAAACAAACTTTTGATGAAGAACTATATATTGTGCAGCCCCATACATTTGTCAACCATGTCTTGTGTCATTATAAACGGATGCCAGCTTTAAACAAATTTGATGTAATTTAGGAATCCCATTCATTTAAATGTGTAGGAATGTTTGTATGTACGTTGTGCATGACATTGAGCAGTGTTCTTCCATCACTAACAATAATGGCTAAATTAAAGAATAAAATCACTGGCTTCAGTAATTGTGGCTAGTATACTGGTGTTCTTCTATGGAGATCGTTTGTGTGCCTAAATGAGATGTGATGGTCAGCAGACCCTCTTGTGTTGTCAGGGAAGGTCTGTACCTTTCCCATCATAGTTTTCACAAATTGGTTAAAACAATTGCTACTCCCTGATGAATATCCCAACATAACAAATACTAGTACAAATAATATCAAGGTGGTACTGAATGTCAGGAGAGTACACAACAAAATATTTGAAACTGAGTCTTCCTTACCCTTGAAGACACTGACAATTACATAATAAGACAGACATTCTTTCATTGCACTGATCATTCTCTCTCTCTCTCTCTGCTGTAAAGTGCAAACTCTATTATGCTCTCAAATTCACTGGCAGCTGCGGGACAGTATTTATATTTATTCTTAACCCCACTGTCTATCACAAGATTCTTCTAGATACAAATCTGAAGCTGGTTGAAGTCCTAGTTACACTCAATAAAATTAATTATCAAAGTATATGAAATTACAGAACCCCATCTATGACCCCTTTACAGCATGATGAATACCATAACCAGTTAAAAAAAAAGTTAATTACTGAACCAGATGTCTTTCATTTGGGTGACTTCAGCTATTTATACTGAAATGAGCAAACATACTACCAACAACGAATATGATGACAAATCGACCATGTACTTGACCAAATTGTTACCCTGCCCACCATAGATGTTAATCTTCTTAGTCTTTTCCTCAGAAATGTTTCCTTTAGTTTCAACGCCCCACTTGTTATTCCCTCCCATGTCAGATCTGACCATCTTGCTGTGACCTTCTCTCTAATATTGGATATGCAGCTCCTAATAGGTCCTTTGCATTCTGAGATTATTCCAAAACCAAGTATGTACTTTGTAAACAAGGTAAGCATAGCAGTCAAAAGTACCTCTTTTTCAGAGGTACCACAAGAACTCTGTCTATTACACAACTTAGTCACATTATTTGGAACTGGAAGAAGGACTCTAACCCAAGATTACATGATGCACAGTGTATTACATTTCACCTTATATTAGTTGTATTGTACTGAATGGATTAGAGTCTGCATTTTATGCTTTGTATTTGCTGCTAACCAGATTGTATTGGATCCAGTGTGTGCTTATTTTACCTGTTTTGTGGGACTACATTGTGGATCTACTACTGGACTGGACTATAAGGACTATAATTTTAATAAAATCTAAAGGTAATCACTGGCTTCTTTCCTTGTGTGGTGGTGAACTTATATTACATGTTATAAGTATTTATGTCCCCAGTCATCTATGAAGGTAACAAGCATTAAAACCAAATATGTACACATACCATGTTCAGACATTCTGTTTCCTGTTCCATGTAAGTTTTTAATACGTTGAATCTGTCAAATTATACCATGACCCCCCATTAATATTCCAAAACGTGCACACTGATTGGTCAGTGTGCATGTTGTAAATTGACTTATACTAATGGAAAAAGGTCCGGTCGCCCGGACTTTTTCCATTAGTATAAGTCTCTTTTAAAACACTGTCTCACTATGTTAAAAGAGTTTAACATAGCGACACAGGTTTAAAAAAAGCAACAGAGATCTCCGTTGCTTTTTACACACTGTGTCGCTATGTTAAAGGAGTTTAACATAGCGAGACAGCTTTAAAATAAGCAACGGAGATGTCCATTGCTTATTTTAAAGCTGTCTCGCTATGTTAAACCCATTTAACATAGCGAGACAGGTTTAAAAAAAAAAAGCAATGGAGAAAGCAACATCTCCATTGCTTTTTACTGTTTCGCTATGTTAAATGGGTTTAACATAGCGAGACAGCTTTAAAATAAGCAACGTTGCTTATTTTAAAGCTGTCTCGCTATGTTAAACCCATTTAACATAGCGAAACAGTAAAAAGCAATGGAGATCTTGCTTTCTCCGTTGCTTTTGGCCACAGCTCTGATGTACTGTGTAGGCATGCGCAGTACATCAGAACTGCCGTGGATACCAGACAGCTGCGGAAGGGCAGCAAAGAGGCATTATACAATGCCATTATTTAAGAAAAGTAATTATTTCTTTTCTTAAATAATGTCATAATATAATAGCAATAACCCACTTCTGGGTGTGGGTAATGCGGGATTTACCCACTGTTCTCTTTGTTTGGTCCCTTGGGCTTCGCCCTCGGGACCAAACCACGCCAACCGTGGGTAAATCCCGCATTACCCACACCCAGGTGTGGGTTATTGCTATAATATTGCCTGTAGATTATTATCACTATTAAAGTGACCCCCTAATCCATGTTCCAAAATGGGAAAAGATGTTGTAGATGGATGGAGTCTCATGGCGACACAGTGTGACATCGTAACAGTTAATTTTAACTTCAGAAAGGAAATAAGCTACACATGCAGATGCACTCAGACTCCTAATGAAGAATAACATGTACTCATGCTTATTTGCACAGTGCTGTGATCATGAAAGGGATTGCAGAGCACCTGTGATGAATGCAGATTAAATTGTACCCAGTTCTTTATGTTTTATGAAATTTTCACTGAGGTGTCAGCAGCTCCTTTATGAAGAGGTGATTGTATCAGAAATGTTTCCCTTAATTTCATCACTCCATTTATTACCCACTCCCAAGTCAAATCTGACCATCTTACTGTGACCTTCTCCCTAATATCTGGTTTGCAGCTCCTAATAACTCCTTTGCATTCTGAGATTACTGCATTCCAAAACCAATTACTTAAGCCTGGCTTTGTGGCACAAAGGGTTAGTGACATGACAGCATTATAAGAAAGAAAGAAGCTGAAATGACAGAAAACAAAGCAACAGTATTTGAAAAAGAGATCCAAGTAGTATGATCAGTAGTAGCATTTATTCAGGGAGTGAAATTTGCCTTTTCAATGGAGGTGGCAGGAAAATATAGTTAAAGACAACTGTTTCATATATAACACTGATGTAAAAAACTTTCTGACAACTGAATATTTGTATAAATACAGTATATCAACTAGTATAATTACGTAGCCTACTTGTATGTGCTACGGTAATTCTGTTCGAGATATTAGAATATGCTACTGGGGAATACTCATAACATCAGAAACAGGACTGTGATGGCATGTGTATGGTATCACTCAAAGCATATATAGTCCAGAGGGGAAAAGTCTTCGTTTCATTCAACTGATTTCGTAGTAAAGGAAATGGGACATCAATTATTCAAAACATATAAAAAAGAAATTGGATTTGCGTTGAGGATGCATTTATGCGTTTCACTTTTACCTAATACCCTCAGTGACTCTTTTAAGGTGACACAGCCACAGTCAGTCACAGGCATGGAAAAGAAAATGACTGCTGTAGTACAAATGAGACACACTAGACAACATTATTGCTTAATAGCTATGCTCATAAATGTTCTTATTAGTCCACTGAAATCTATCAACCGAAAAAAAAAAAACTTTTTTCTTACTTTTCTTCTTCTACAGTAAAAAAGAAGACATAATCCTTAGGAGTTTATTATCTAATGTAGTTTGAAAAATGTAAAAGTTTGCACAGTAATGATAGCATCAGTAAATGTGCAGAAAATAGCTACAATGAGAAAATAATTCAAACACTGCATGAAAATATTTAGGATGTGGATCTGTAATCTGCTGATCTATATACAGTAGAAAATTCATCATTAGTTTTCAAATCTTTCCAAAAATTTCAGTGGAGAAGGAAGTCTGAGATGACAAAACTGTGCTTTATAGACTTCCTGCATAGTTCTACCTATAAACAATTTTACTCTGGCCACAGATGTCTTTTAAAAATGCCTTTCTCATGTTAGATTGCTTTAAATTATATTCTTTCAACTGCATAGCTGTGATAGTACAAAAAGACATATTGTCTATCTAGTTTGCCATATCTGTGTAACTTATATCACTCAGATGTACCTCCTATGACCTCTGTCTTAGTCAAACTCCCACAATGTCCTTTTTTGATGAGTTATGCAATGTTACCTGTTCAGGAAACTTGTTCCAGCTATCTGCTACTCTTTCTGTGAAAAAGATATACTCTACTTTCTAGGTTAAATTTTGCACCCCAACCTTGCAGGCTGGCATCACCTTCCATCTTTTGTGTTTTCTTTCAATGTATCACATTGTCTCCTATGCATTTTGTGCACCTGTAGCATGTTTCCCCTTTCTCAGCTATCCTGAAGTGAGAATACATTTACTTCCCAAAGCTTCTATTAATACTCATGTGCTCTATTCCCATTGTTAACATACTAGGCTTTCGTCATATCTACTCAACTATCTTGATATCCTTATCTGTGTATGGATACCAGAACCCTGCAAAATACTCTAGCAGAATCACCAGAGTCATAATACAACCTTTCTATTCTTGGGATGTGTTTCCCTAAAGATACGATCAAGCATATTACTAGCCATGGCTACAGCTTTCTTCTTTTGTATTTGGTCATTCCTGACATTATTTACTATCACACCAAATATTTTTTTATTTACTTGATCTGTGATATTAGCGTTCACTGTTCCTAGATGGCATGCTATTTATGATAATTCGAGTCCACATGAAGTACTTCACACATTCCTAAATTAGACTTTAGATGCCACTTTGCATTATGGTGTACCAGTTCTGTTCATGGCCCTTTGAAGGCTTGCTCCCTCATCAACAACTGTCTATTCTAGCATAGTGGTATCCACAGATACTGTATTCTCAATACAAAAGAACACAGGTCCCAATGCTTTCTCTCACTGAATCCCTATTATCAGTTTCATTCCTTTGATGGAGTCCAACTAACTAACATTCTTAGCTTATCAGTTCTTTGCTCTTACTCTAGCTCAGCTCTTGGCATATAGGGATAAAGCCCTGATTTTGAACCAAAAGACCTGGATTTGATAAGCAGCTAAGAATCCGGAACTGTTGGCTTGTCCATTCCGGGAGTGAGGTTGAAGTGACTCCTGGTAGGCCATGCTCCTGGTGCAAGCTGGGTATTGCAGTAAGGCTGTTGCATGAAAAGATAGTGTCTTGATATCCTGAGCTAGTAAAAAGAGCCACTGGGGGCATGTCTGGAAACACACACACACACACACACACACACACACACACACACACACACACACACACACACACACACGCACACACACACACACACATATCATAAGGAAAGCAGTAAATGCCCTTGGCTGATGTAGTACTATTGTCAACTACTATGAGGTGGGGTTAGGGTGGGAAACAGTGCTCTGGGCTGTACTCAAACTGATGCAAGTCATTGACTGGAGGATTTACTGATGTCAAGGAGAACAACACTAAGCAGGTTTACTTTATTTGTTTTTAAATTTGCCTGTAAACAGGTAAACCATTTTGACTTCAACATGTTTTAAGGGATAACCCAGGAGCACTATCTAGTTAAGTGACTTGCTCAGAGTGACATGATCGGCAAACTGCGAGTGTTGGAATCAAACCCTGATGAAGCTCACTAGCAGCTTAAATTCTCTGCATTAACACTCAGACTGTTTTCAAAATCATTCAAAAATAACATGGGCATAAAACTGAATTATGTTGGCTTGACATGACTTGTTTTCAAAAAACCCATGTTGATACTTTTCCTGTACTTTTTTCTCCAGTAAACTAGTTAATGGTTCTTTCAGTACATTCCCCATGATTTTTCCTGTCATTGTGCTGAAGCTTATAAATCTGTAAACTCCTAGGTCAGGTCTGGTTTTTCTCTTCTGGACTAACACCACTATAGCCACCCTCGAATGATCCTGAAGTTCTTCCTTGCTGAATGACCAACAAAAAGTTCTGTTAAACACTTTGTAAGCATATTTACCTGACTCTTTTGAATTCCATGTGGTTTGCACTCAGGACCCTGTGACCTTCGTTGCCTTAAGTTTTCTTTTTACAATTTCCTTCATTATGTGTGTTATGAGACTGTCTGAGAGACACCATCCTCCTTCTTAGCTCCCCAATATTAAGCTGCCACTCTTCTTACCTTTGCTTTTTTGATTACAGAAGTAAAGAACTCATTGACAGTTTCTGCTTTTTACCAGCATCCATTTGCTCCTCTTTCCTGTCCATTTACTGCATCTCTTTCTTTACTCCCCTGCTTTCCTTTCTGTATCTAAATCATTCTTTCTCTCGCCTTTAATCCTTCTTCTACTTCTTTCTCTAAATTAGAATTTACCTTTGTTTCTACCTTTGTGCCATTTCTAGCATCCTTTTACTGCTGACTGCACTTATCAGATAATAGGATCATAGGAGATTACTAGGCTAATGGCCTTAAGCCTCTTACAAGCCTAGCCAAGTTCCACCATTATTTCTATGATCAGCACCTATTGCCAGGTCCAAGAGAGACACAGGTGGACCCATCCAATCATCCAGATTGCGTTTGAAGAGGGACAATGAGATGCTCTGTTTGACATGAAGTGGGAGTCTGTTCCAAAGGTGTGGTAACCTCTGGGAGACAAATCTTTCCCTCAAGCAGGTTCTATTAATGTCACATACCAGGTTAAGGTCTTTAGACTGAGTAACCTGTGTACTATTTGACTTATGGAGATGCAGCATTTCCAGTAAAGCAGGGTCAGAGATTGCCTTGTATGCAAGGCAAAGATCACCTCTGAGTAGTGTGCATGAAACAGAATAAAGTGACAGTGATTTCAGATGATTCACATAGGACAGATGCTGAAGACCTAGAATTTTACTTGTGAGGAATCTTTGTGGTCTCTCCAATTGCTGCAGGTATTGGAAAGGTACATACCAAAAGGGGAGTTGTACTCAGTTATTGGCCTGATGAGGGAAGAGTACATGGAGGTTATAACTTCTTTTTTTTTTGGAGGCAATGTCCTTACTTATCAGTTGAGCAATATAGATAGCCCTTCTTACCAGTGTGGAGATATGGTGGTCAAAGGCGAGGTTGCTGTCAATCTGAGTTCTGAGGTCTCTCAATGCACTGAGTCCATACTTAAGGTGTTGCTATTGATGTGGTAGTTAGCAGGAGCATCGCCCTTACTGTAAAGGATGATAATACATTTTTTTGCACTGAGTTTAAGGCCATAACTTTGGCACCAATCATCTGTTTGTGTAAGACCCTGTTGTAGCATGTTGACATCATTTGGAGATTCTATCACCACCTACAGTTTGCAGTTATCAGTTATCACCACTGGTTACAGATCTGCTGTTGGAGGTGGAGTCACTTATTTTTGACTATATTGGTTCGATCAGTGAGCCAGTTAGCGGCTCATCTAACGATATAAGGGCAGATACCTAGCTGGGTGAGTATGTCAATGATGCCTGAGTGGGGGATAGTGTCAAATGTCTTGCCTAAGTCTAGGGAGGCTGTAAGCACAGATTTTCCCTTGTCCAGGGCCTTCGTGACTGCCTCGAAGAAGCTCACCAGGTTTAACAGGAATGATCTCCCTTTGACAAATCCAAATTGAGTAGGATCAGGTGTTGGGAAATTACCTATATCTTTATTGATAAGGTCCATGATGATTCGCTCCATGGCCTTGCAGATAAGGCTAGTCAGACTAATAGGTCTATAGTTCTCAGGGTCAGAGGAAGCACCACCCTTGTGCAAGGGAATAATGGTGGCCATTTTCCATTCATCTGAGATGAAGCTGGTGCTTGGACTATGATTAAAAAGAGTACCCAATGGTGTTGCTAATTCTTGTTGAAACCCATGTAAGATGTAGCCTGGGATGTTATCAGGTCCCATAGATATTGTGTTCCTGGCCTTAGAGAGGGCATTAACAACCTATTCTTTAGAGATACAAGGTTGGGGACAGGTGGCAGGGATGTCATGGGGTACGTGTGGTGGGGACAGGAGAGTGAAGTTTTCACAGAACCTGTCAGCCAACAAGTAATCTATGTCCACAGGCTCAGTATATATGGTATCATTAACTACCAGTTTAGCAAAAATCTGGGCCTTTCCTTTTAGGTTACAGATGTAACTAAAGAACACCTTATGCCTGTCTTTAGTTGAGGAAGCTAATTTGGATTGATAATTTGCTTTGGAGGATTTCACAAGAAGTCTTATTTGCTTGTTTAAGTTGATAAGGGAGTGTTTCCAGTTTGGGGCTCACTCAGTCTTACTCTAAGATAGAAATTTCTTCCTCTTATTGTAAAGCCTGCTAATGGCAGTTGCCCAACAGGCAGGTTTGCTCTTCCTTGAGGAGCTTATTTTGGTCCTATCAGGTATGGCTGAGTCAATGCAGTTATACAGGTGTTTATATAAAGCATTGGTGTAGAACTTGGTATAGTTGCCAGTTCCATCTGAGGGGAGATGTGCAGAAAAGCTATTTATACCATCCCATAAGAGGTTATAATCTGCTTTGGAGAAGCTTTTAGTTTAGTTGCTGCTTGGGGGAGGCACTTCAAATAAGACTCATTTGTGGTCAGATCTCACCAGGGAAGACCTCGAAGTAGGGGTGCTACAGTGATCTCCTATAACGGTAAGCACCAAATCCAGGATGTTGGCACCCCTTGTGGAGGTGTCAACCAGCTGGTCCAGGGCATTGGAGTTAACGAAGTTGAGGAACCTTTGGGCAAGTGAGTTTGAGCATGAATAATTTTCCCAGTCAATGGATGGGTAGTTAAAGTCACCCAAAACCATGGTGTTTGGATGTATCTTGATAGAATAGGCAGAGTGGGTGTTCTGATTTATTGAGGGGTTATTGTATCTGGCAATGACTTGAGTAGGTGTCCTACCAACAGTTAATTGCACCTGAGATATTTCCATGGAATCATGCTGTCTGACCAATGTAGTTGTCATTTCTGTGCATTTAAAGTGTTTTTTTATTGTATCTGCTTTATTTTCTGAAAAAAAAAAACAACCCCCCCCCCAAAAAAAAACAAAACAAAAAAAAAAACCTTGTGTTCCCACCTTTCTAAGCTAGTATAGTCCAGTTTTCAGGTTAGTGCTGAATTCAGGTCCGTGTTACAAGTTTCTGTGTTTGCCCATACCTTACTTGGATAGAAGGAAGTTTGTCTGTTCACATGTGAGAGAGGGGAGCTTTGAGCAGCCTATCTATCCCTGGAGGAGTGGTTTCTGACCAGAAATTAGTAGTTTATTGGTCATTGTGGGCTAATTTCTATCTCTTTCATTTCCCTGCTATAAAAACCACATTAGCGCAGTTTTGCACGCCGGGCAGCACCGGCTAGATAGGGTATAACTATTCTTGGCTCCACAAAGTCTACTCTTCAATTTTTCCCTTGGAACTAGACAAACTTTCAACTTAAACATTCAAACCATTCACTTCTTAGCCTGGCACTTGCTCAAAACTCATAGCAAGCAGTAATAAACCTTAGCACTAGACCCCCCTATACTGTATAGAAGGACAAGGCTCTCTATTCGACCTTACCAGCCAATCAGTAAAACAGTTCACTGTACCTATCCAGGCATGTCAAAAGGGCAGTTTCAGGTGTACTCTTCGGTCCAACTGGTGAATCTGGGCATTTTGACGTAGTCCTACAACTGCCTCGTACACAGACAACCCTCTCCTCTTACCACCAAACACTCACACATATGAGCGATGCAATTATACAGCCAAACTGGAGGCTAAGCTCTCTCAACACAAGACTAGACTAGACAGTCAAGAGGAGAAGGGAACTACTTGCATCACACCACCAGTCTCACATAGACCTATGAAACCAGCACCGGCAAAAAACACACATAAATACGCAAAAACATGGTCGGAGGCTCTAAATAAAAATCTGCAAAAGTAATAGAGACCTCCAAAGCAGACACCCAAGCAACCTCCATCCCCAACACAAACCATGAAACACATACTTCACAAAACCAGTGTGCCATGCAATCATAGCCCTTAAGGCAAAATAACATACCCAACACACTAGTAATAGGTTACTCTATAGTCAGCACACTGACGTCCTACTCACTAGACTGAACAAGGAGAAGGTTACTGTTAGCTGCCTGTCAGGTGCCAGGATCTGTCACATAACACAAGCACTCAGATCACCCAAGAACAAGTACAAATATGACTCTGTCATTGTCCATGTTGGTGTAAATGACCTGAGCCATACCTCCCTGGGCTACATGAAAAGAGACATGGAATAGCTCTCTGATCACGTAGCCCAGGCCGGTATGACCCTGACCTTGAGTAGCATCCTGCCCGCATCAAGAATGATACCATGGTATAAAGAAAAAAATATCAATGTCAGCAATTGGCTAAGCTTCTGGTGTCATTCAAAGGGGATCCAGTGTCTGTCAGCCTGGGATGACATGCTTGACAAGCCACACTGCTTCGCTAGAGATGGCTTGCACCTGTCACCCTTAAGCTTTTGAATACTGGCCAAGGCTCTTGCCACCCCCATAGTGCCTTTTTTAGGCAAGGCTCAAAAGACAAACCCACCGCCGTAAATAGCACATGTAACAAAAAAACTGAGGGTAATGCTACTTAATGCCAGAAGTCTAAACCTCAAAATGCATGCACTCAAGGCACTCCTCAGTATGGAGAAAATCAGTAAATGTCCTGTAACATAAACCTGGTTTAAGGTTCCAGAGAGCACCTCAGCACTACCATGCTACAACTCATGCCATACATTTCAGCTACAAAACCTGGACCAAATACAAAAGGCGGGGGCGTATCCATATTCATCAAGGATACCCACACCTCCAGGTTAGTGGCACAGCACGATGCTTCAGAGATCATCCACGTGCAACTAACAATGGGGGAAACTGCAATTCAAATTGTAGCTTGCTACAGATCACCCACCATGTCCCAGGACCCCCATTCCACATTTCTGGAAACACTGGGAAACATAAAGGTCCTACCAAATACCCTGATATTGGGTGATTTCAATTACCCAAACATTAACTAGGAGAACTACTCAAGTACTAACTCCCTTGCCCAACATTTCCTAAAATTTATAAATTCAAATGCTCTGGATCAACTGGTCAACACACCCGACAGAGGTGACAAAATATTGGAGCTGGTCATCACCAACATGGGCGACCGGTGTTCCACACCGGAGATCAACCCCTCGCTGGTTAGATCTGATCATAAACGAATCACTCTGGATATCCACATTCCACCTCCACCCCCGGTCAAAGAAACCACCGTGAAAAACTTTTCAAAAGCAAACTTCATGTTACTCAAGACTGAGGTGGAAAGTTTCAAAGCCCCATGCTAAAGGATAACGCTGCCCAAGCTACAAAATCCTTTACTAATGCACTCTATGGGCACCTACAAGAATGCATGGATCATGCTATCCCAAGCAAAACCAAGACTCACTCCTCCAAGCAAAGGAAACCAATATGGTGGACCCTGCCATAAACAAGCTATACAATAGAAGAAGGAAACTAGTACAGAAAAGAACAAAATCCCAAGAAGGTAAGACATCCCTGATCAGTATCAGCAAGAAACTACGATCCCTCATAAAATCATCCAAGGCTAGCTTTGAAAGAAAAATTGCCAGGGACTCCAAAGATAACCACAATGCATTCTTTAGCTATGTCAAAAATCTAAGTGGAAATTCTCAGATCTGATCGGAGTTAGTGCAGAATGGCAGAAAATACACTGAACCGACTAATATCGCTAACATCCTGGCAGACAGGCTCAGTGCAAACTTTACCCCCCTCTCACCCCAAAAGGGCCCATAGCCATACCAGAAGAATGTAGTGCCCCTGAAATCACAGACACTCATGTTAAAACAGCCCTCTCCAAAGCTAAAAGTACAGCATCAATGGGACCGGATGGGGTCCCAGGCTGTATCCTACATGAGCTCAAAGATGAACTAACCCCTCACCTAAACACACTGTTCAAACTCAGCCTCTCCATAGGCTACATGCCCATAGAGTGGTGCACAGCAATGGTTATTCTGCTCCACAAAGGTGGAGCCACAACAGACCCCGGGAACTATCACCCTATAAGCCTGACTAGCTTGGTCTGCAAGGCTGTGGAGCGCATCATCATGGATCTCATTAACAGAGACATTGGGAACCTCCAAACACTGGACCCTACCCAGTTTGGCTTTGTTAAGGGAAGATCATGCCTCTTAAACCTGGTGGACTTCTTTGAGACAGTTACCAAGGCTATAGACGAGGGAAAGGTGGTCCACACAGCCTACCTAGACCTCGCAAAGGCCTTCGACACCATTCCCCATTCTGGTATTATAGACAAGCTCACCAGCCTGAGCATAAACCCCTACGTCATGAGATGAGTTGCCAACTGGCTCACGGACAGAACCCACATGGTAAGAGCTGCAGGAGCTAGGTCTAACTCTAAACTGGTTACAAGTGGCATTCCCCCGAGCTCAGTCCTAGGACCCCTCCTGTTCAGCATATACTTCTCAGAGGTACAGGCAAGCACAGGAGGTCTATGGCTGACCAAGTTCGCAGATGACTGCAAACTAGGGGCTATAATTGACTCTCTGGCTGACACAGACATCCTCCAAAAAGATCTCATTGAGACAGGTACCTGGTGTCAAAACCATGGCCTCAAGCTAAATGCCAAAAAGTGCATAGTCATCCCCTATGGAAAAAACAAAGTACCCACAAACTACCAAATAGGTGGTAGCCCCATAAATATGGAAGACATAATAAGGGGTCTGGGGACCCAAGTAGATAGTAATCTCTCCTTTGATAATCATATTGCCAAAGTGGTTCGAAAATCCTTCTATGTGGCCCACCTAATCACAAAAGGGTTTGCATGCAGATCAAAAGAGGTCATTGTGCCTCTCTACGCATCACTCATCAGACCCATCATAGAGTACAACGCCCCATTTGGGATGTACTTTACAAGACACCTGCAACAGCTGGAAAGACCACAAAAGTACCTCACCAAGAGGAGCATTGGCCTCAAACAGATGCCCTATGCAGCTCGACTGAAGAAACTCCAACTGTACTTGGTTGCATACCACCTACTCAGAGGTGATCTGTGCCTGACATACAAGGTCATGTCCAACCCAGAATTGAGGGACATGCTCCACCTAAAGAAAACCATATCCCATCGAGCCACATGCTCAAGGAATCTAAACCTCACCACAACAATAAATAGGATGTGCTGGAGGGATAGATTCCTGTCACATAGACTTCCCATGCTCTGGAACAAGATTCCAATCTACATTAGGCAGAGCTCCTCCCTAACACTCCTCAAAAGAAACCTTGACAAGTGGATGGGAAATAGAAAGTTTACCCTGGGGATCACTTCAATGGCTCTGCTGGACAGAGGCACAGGGAACTAATCTAAGGGGGTGGTGAAAGCCAACACAATTCCGGCTAGACTTATAAATGCCTTCGGGCAGATAGCCTAGTACCTACCTATGAACCTATGAACCAATATGGAGGTGTATTTATCTTTAATGAAAATTGATACACTGTCGCCTTTAGTTTTTACTCCATCAGTTTATGGTCTGAACATGTGGAAGGAAGTGTAACCCAGTATGGTTGGGGTGCTTTCCACAGCCTTGAACCAGGTCTCTGTGACTGCACAGATATCTGTGTTTTCCAAGGTGACGACTACTTCCAGTGAGTGCAGTTTCGTGCTAAGACTCCTAGCATTTAGCAGCATAACTTTGAGGTTGTTTTTGGATGGAGCTTTTTACATCAGGAATTTTGTCCTTGAAACACTACCTAAAAAAGGCACTATAGGGATAGCAAGAATCTTAGCCAGTAGCCGAAATCCCAGGGGTGACAGATGAAGACCATCTCTGGCAAAGCACTGAGGTCTGTCGATCATGTCATCCCAGGCTGACAGATACTGGATCCCCTTAGAATGATGGGTCTATATTAGAACACCGAACATTCAAAATGTCGAGTGTTCTAATATCGAACCCTACCAATCGAAAATGCCAAACATCAAATGTTCAGAACAGTCAATTTTTTCCTAGGCAAAAGATTTGCTGTTCCAAAACACATACACACAACATAAGCATGCCAAACAAACAGCAATCCACACACATACACTTAAAATCTTACACCTAACCCTACACTAAACTATACACACACCACTAACTATCCACTTACCTTAACCCAAACCCTAACCCTAAGGTCCGTCACTATCGCACACTCACCTCACCCGCGCCCTAACCCTAACTCACCTAACCCGCCCTAACCCTCATGTCCACACAATCGCACACATACCTAACCCGTGCCCTAACCCTAACTCACCTAACCCACCCTAACCCTCATGTTCACGCAATCACACACATACCTAACCCGCACTCAATCACACACTTACCTGAACCTGACCCGTAACTTTTCAACAGAGTGCCGAAAATACCGAAGCAACAGAAACGGACAACCGAATTCTTTCACTAGGAAAGAATTCGGTTTTCTGCTTCTTCGATATTTTCAGCATTCACTGAAAGTGGGTCGATATTAGAACACTTGACATTTTAAATGTTCGTTGTTGTAATATAGACCCAGAATGACACCAGCAATGAAGCCAGTTTTTGAAGTCAATCATTTTCTGTTTGTATTGAGGCATCATCCTAGTTGAAGGTAAAATGCTGCTTAAGGCTAGGGACATACCTGCCTGAGACGCACAGTCTGAGAGCTCAGTCATGTCTCTCTTCCTATAGTCCTGAGAGGTACATCTCAAGTCATTGACACCAGCATGGACTATGATGGAGTCATAACAGTACCTGTTGTTGAGAGACTTGAGTGCATGTGTGATATGGAATATCCTAACACCTAACAGACAGCTGACCGTGACCTTTTCCTTATCCAGCCTCATGAGAGGGACATTTGTGTGTCTCACAATGGAATTACCTATGACTGATATGTTTGGTTTTGTGCTTTGCCTTAAGGGCTTGATGGCTGAGACACTGATACGTGAGCTATTATGTGTATTGTGTTCTGCAGAGGAAGTATTATCCCCAGGATTCATGAAGCTCAGCGCAAGGATGGAGTTAGCCTTGCGCTGACCATGCGGTGTAGAGATAGCGCAGCAGCACCACATGCATATTAATGAAGGCACACTGCTGCAATGTCCACGTGCATTGGAAACGTGCGTGAGTGCAGGGGGGGCATGTCTAAGTGCTGCACAGAGGCGTGAACATGTCGGCTGCAGACGCGCAACCTAAAATTCTGACTGGTACAACCTGCATCTAATAACAATCACTCCTATCAATATCCGTGGATACTGAAATGTATGCAAAGCATACAAGACAGTTTTGCGAACACCAAAATAAAAAGTAAACACAAAGGCACATAGCTGAATATTGAGTCCTCGTCCCTCGAACAAAATGAATGACCGTATTCCATTGTAGTGTTGATTGTTATACCAAGTTGAAGCGAAACACAGCATGTTAGTGTGCCAATGCCCTTTTAAGCCTAGCACAATGGTTAGGGTTACCACCTGTCCCACTTTGTGAGGGACAGTCCCACTCTGGGCAGTAGTGTCCTTACCAAAACTATTAAAAATGTTAAATATCCTGCGATTGTAGGACATAATTATGTCCCATATTTTATGTAATAGTTCCATAAAATAGTTAATTCTGTATCTAAACTACCTAAATGTTACAAGAAACAGAATAAGCAACTAAACCACTAAAAGAATAAGCTGTCACATAGGCATAAAAGTAAAGTAATCTCCTTTGTACTGATTGTGGGCATGTGCCGTCCTGTAAAATCTGATGTGTATCCCAAAGATGTCCCACTTTGGCCATCTGAAAAGGTGGCAACCCTACCAATGGTCAGAGCATTCGCTCAATATCTGCCCATTCATGGTCCAGGTCATCCCTGTCTGGACGGCCCAAAGATGAATGGGTATTACCCGGGTCTACCTACCATGTCGTGAAAGATAGGTATGTGTGCACCTATGTGCGTGAAGTACAGCACGTGGAAGATCAAATATGCCAGGGCTGTTCTCACAACAATATTGGTACCAGAAATATGTAGAGTATGCAATGTGTTCTTTTGTCTGTGCCATGGGCCATCAACCAGAGAAGGGATGAATGGTGTGTGTGGAATATGGGGGTGGGGGGTGATGGGTAATGTAATAATTCGCCAAGGGGAGACTAGGTTGGATGCACAACAGGTGAACTGGAGGTGTACAAGGGAACAGTGGGTGAATCAGTAAGGAAATCAAAGAACAAACATTCACATCCACAATACAACCTGACAGGCCATACTGCAGAACACAATCCCACAAACATATGAACATTAAAATGTGTGATAGACATGTACAGAAACGTTACCGGCTCACACCCACATAATGGTCTGGCCTGAACTGAGCCATCCAACCCCAACACACCTGGATACATAATTGAATACCCATCATCCCCTCCACAGCACATCACCCCCTCCTTGCTGAACATCTACCAAAACCACCCATACATGGGCTGCTAGCTTGGCGCAGCCATATCGACACATAATGACCCCTACCCACATCTAATAGGCAGTTGCACCCTAGGCAGTCTCAGGCATGCAAACTAGGTATCCCATGCATGTATGCATAACCCTACCACATTTTCAAATAGCCAGCTGAATGGGGTCCGTCGTTTACAATTTTTGGACATCCCTCATGGGATAAGTGTCTGTTCTCAAGATTAGACTTTGTGGCATAACACGATGTCCACCCCCCGTTGACATCCAGGCACTAGGACTGCCACCTGCCCCACTTTGCGAGGGACAGTCCCTCCTTGGCCAGTTGTGTCCTGCATAAAAATTGGAAAAATGGCAAATGTCCTGAGATATTACGACAAACATATTTCCTATATTTAATGTAATAGTTGCATAAAACAGTTATTCTGTTTCTGAAACACCTAAATGTTATAAGAAACAGAATAAGCAACTAAAGTGCTGCAAGAATAAGCATTTATATAGGCAAAACAGTGAAGTTCTGTCCTATGTACTGGCTGTGGGTATGTTTTGCCTTGCAAACTCTGACATTTGTACAAAACATGCCCCACTGTGGGCATTTGAAAAGGTGGCAACCCTACTGGGCACAACTCAGATTAGCAGTACCTGACCGAAACCCTGCTCAGCCTCCATTCTGTCCTGCAGAATGTACGACCAGGGATTAAACACCTGACCGTGATGCACCTCTCCCCACGTGCATTATTGGGAATAAATGCCTTTCACATGTTCCCATGAAGCTTACCCATCTGACAGTTGGAAATAGGGTGATTATGGCACCTCAAAGCATACGCTCAATGGTAACTGGTGGTCATACAACAGTATGGGAAATGTAAAAATGCATGTTGGTGTATATGCATGTGAATGTACAGACAGATATATATATATATATATATATATATATATATATATATATATATATATATATATATATATATCCATGAAGAATGAACATGGACACAATAAAGCAGTCCTAATGAATGTGAAAGAAAACAGCAGCGGAACCCCCCTGTAGTATTTAGTGCTGTCATATCAAGCCACCCAGAGGTGAGCAAACCTCCTGCATTACCAACCACAGGTAGGATACTAACAGTGGAGCTAACTGTGTGCACATGCTAAGTCTGACTTCCAAACAGGTACAGGG
>NC_056739.1:1292626150-1292723650 GCF_019279795.1 Protopterus annectens
TGATTTATCAATATGCCATGGCAAATATACAGACAACGGACAGTACCACAAACATATCATACAGCGCAGTCATTCAACAGTATAGGAATGTATCCCATTATGTAGATGTATATGTGAGTGGTTATGTCCAGCATATAGGTACATACATATACAGAGATATATCAGGAACATACCATGTGGCAACAAAGCATTACAAATGAATGGAATGGGAAACACCAGCGACGCCTGTATTACGTAGTG
Organism: Protopterus annectens; assembly: GCF_019279795.1. NCBI lineage: Eukaryota > Metazoa > Chordata > Ceratodontiformes > Protopteridae > Protopterus > Protopterus annectens. The sequence continues at coordinate 1,292,626,391 of NC_056739.1, forward strand.
GTGTTGTTCTATGTAATCTCAAGACTCCCTCAGACAGACATGTGTCATTCATACACGCAAACAGTTGTACATTGACTGTATACATCACTCTGTGCATGTAATGTACATTAACACAACAGTACCTGCCCAATCGTTATGTGTGAACAGTACTCATGCAAGGTGCTTTGTGCAACATCCTCATCATAATAAAGGCAAATGGGATAACCATAGAGGGACTGCTAGTGTTGTGTGTACAATGGGGTCATCCTCATCACGTGTACCTGGACCATTTAGGAGTGATGTGCATACCAGGAACGTGTGCCTGAGGGACAGGGGTGAGGATAACAGGAGTATGTTGTGATGCATATTACAAGAGTACATGTGTCCAGTGGGCACGTGTGTGAAATGGACAGCTATGTATAGGGCAGATGTTGTCCTAGGAGCCGATTGGCCTTATGTTTCTGTAGGGTGAAGGTCAGATGTGGGGGAAGGAGTGTAGGCATTGCTGTGGAGGTTAGGTAGGGTAGGATCACAGAGAAGTTAGCATACAGGGTTGGTATATGACACATGTGGGGGGATACACCTCGGACGGGGATGGGTATTCGGGATTCACAAGCCCATGGGAACAGTGGGATGGAGGTCCCCAGCCATGGGCAGCTGCCACTGCACCTAAACAGTTGCAAAGGAGGCAGTGCTAGGGGCTGTCCAGGAAGGGCAGCATCACCCTGTAAATGTGACACTCTGCCCTTGAGCTTGCGTATCTGACTTTGGAACCCCTTAGTGAGCCCCCAACGCAACACATCTGGGACCGCATGACAACAGACATGTACCTGTCTGGTCCTGCTCCCAGAGGGGACATGCTCCATCCTCAGTGGTGGTACCACCAGAAGGTGGTGCAGAGCCAACAGAGGTTGATGTCCAAGGCTGGGCCCCAGATGTGCAGGTGCCCTGTGCCATGGTCAGCTGAAGTGGGACAGGAGATTCTGCTGGGACCTCCCAACCCATTCAGCCTATGGTGTTGCAGTTTAAACCCACATATGGCTTAGTGATAGACAACAGCATACCAGATTACCTACAACAGTATGCATAGATATCACCATCAACCCAACACAACAGATGATATACATTTGCAGAGGGAGCACAACACATGCATATATACTGCATGCCATCTGTACAATGTGTAGTAGACGTGTGACCGCAGCTATGAACATTTGCCCATTATTGGATTGTCACTGGGAACCCCAGACAGTGTCTGTCATACCACTGTTTCATGTGACATATGTCCAGTTAGGGATGCGATGGCAGTAACACATCCCTATCATCATATACTGTTTGCAATCCTCACACTATGCTCCTGCTGTGCACATATGTATGTTCAGTGTGTAACACAGGAAACAAATGGTTCCACACACTGACCAGTTCAGAGATGGCCCTACAGATGGGGGTCCCTCATGAACAGAACACTGTCATGTCTGTATTAAAACATGCAGAATAGCCATTACCACACACAACATGTTAAACAGGCAGTAGTCTCAATGCAGCATAGCTACACTTACATGCTGTAGTCATGTGTGGCACACCACCCTCCTGTCTTTAGGCTATTTCCCACTGTGTATGATGTTTGAGGTACATTCAGATATCATCTGTGATGCCGTTTCAGAATACCACATCCAGGTACCACTCACAGCGACTGTCATGGCCAAATACCAACATATTTTTTCCTAGATAATGTACTGTGTTTATCATGTGAATGGCTATGGGAACGCTATCACAGCTGTTCAACATGCAATCAGCTAGAGGAGGACTGCAATAGGTGCACAGGCCATCACCTAATCATGTCCATCACTTACAATACACATGCTGCTGCTGAGCAGGTGTCACCTCCACATCCACCAGAGAGTGTGTGGGTGGGACAGGCAAAGTACACCAGAGAAGGGCTTGGAGACCAAAGCATCATCTGCCACAGGCCTAACAGTACAGGGGTCAAACCCCTGACTGACTAGTCATTGCTATTACATGTGGATGACGTTACTACATGTGCCACAAAGCCGACATGTTGCTGTGCTGTAAGAACATATGTGTGTAGGCGAGAGACATTTGCAACAGAGATAGAAGACATACATTAGGTGTGGCACACATGACTGTACACATGAACGGATGCCATTGTCACCACAACCACACTCTCTAATGGACTCACAATGACACTCTTTGCCAGGGCCACAAATACACAACCTAACTACTTCATTTGCCACACTGCAATAATGCACAGGACTAAATGCACCACAGGGGATATCTGGAGGTTCTATGGGCTATGGCATGTGAAAGTGTTTGACATCTGTTGGTATGCCAATGAGGGTTATACTGGGAGTGACTGTGGTCGGGAGCATCATAACCCACACGCAGACACAACGTGCCAGTACTGACATGCATGTATGCATTGCTGCATGGGTGTGTAGTGGTTGGCTGTGCAAGATGGCTGTACAAGGATGGGTGAGGGGTACTCCTTGGCATCACGTCAGCCGATAATGGTGTGCAGTGCAGGGGTGTACTGTATGCAATGTCCGACACAGATGGCTACTGCATGATCTGCCCTGACATCCTGGTTACTAATGTGTATGGCCATAGCTTTGCAATGCATGCCATGTCTGTTTGATAGTCCTTCACATGGACATTGCCTGGGATGTGCATGTTCCACAATACTGTACAGTGATATGTACAGGTGTACCTGTTTTGGCAGGCACATGTTGTGTACAAAGACTGTAATCCCCCGATATGCCAATACTGTCCTAGTGTGGTGAAACCTGCTTATAGTGAGCAGGCCGACCCTGCACCTGCATTGATTGCATGATACAGGTATTCCCTGGTGTCAGTGGCATTGGTCCATACAGGGCACATGTGTACAGCATTGTATGGCCTCTGTGGATCACATTTGATGGCACCACATATGTTGCAGGCATCCAGTCAGGAACATAGTGAAGGCACAATGTGCACAAATATGTGCCTATTGCACCGCTGTACAGGGTGCCATGTCCCCTGCAGGCCACTACATTCACACCATGCCTACTATCTGTCATCAATCTGCATGGTACTAGCAACATAGCTGGATATCCTAGGCACCTGTGTTTGTGCATGGCACATGGGTGCAGAACATATACCGGGTACTAGTAGGGTTGCATACGTTGTTCACCAGGCCTTTTGCCAGATGTAGGGGTATGGCTTGCCAACACAGTCCCATAACTGGCTGACAGCTGTACTCCTCATGAGGTGGCTAATGTGTCATAAGGGGTACCCTACTAATTACCGAAACGCCGATTCGCCGACACGTGGAAGAGGAACGCGAAAGGACCGACAACGAAGTTGACCGACACGCTGGAATACCGACAGCCGGAAGACCGACAAGGGGAATGTGTAAGCGTGACCTGGTAAGTATGCTATAGTGAGGGATTTAGGAGTAGGGAGCGGACAGGTAAGTGTGCAATAGTGAGGGATGTAGGGTTAGGGTGTGTGATAGGTGAGTGTGCGGTAGTGTCGGAGCTTGGGGTTAGGGGTGGGTAAGTGAGTTAGGGTTAGGGTGCAGGTAGGGAGGTGTGCGGTAGTGTCGGAGCTTGGGGTTAGGGGTGGGTAAGTGAGTTAGGGTTAGGGTGCAGGTAGGAGGTGTGCGGTAGTGTCGGAGCTTGGGGTTAGGGGTGGGTAAGTGAGTTAGGGTTAGGGTGCAGGTAGGGAGAGTGTGCGGTAGTGTCGGAGCTTGGGGTTAGGGGTGGGTAAGTGAGTTAGGGTTAGGGTGCAGGTAGGGAGAGTGTGCGGTAGTGTCGGACCTTAGGGTTAGGGTTTGGGTTGGGCTAGTGGATATGTCCTGTAGTGTAGTGTATTGTTTACGTGTAGTGTGTCGGTGTTATGGTGTTCGGTGTTTTGCGTTGTCGGTATTTTTTATTGTCGGTCGTTTGGTGTCGGTGATTTCTGTGTCGGCGAATCGGCGTTTCGGTAAATAGTAGGGGACCCGTCATAAGACATACACCATATAGAAAAACTACAACATCCACTCCCCAACATGTCCAATGGTAAGACACTCACAGCCACCTCTACACAGGCTCTGACAGACCAACACACACTTGCCTTGTCCTGTATACGAACCCCAAATGATCGTGTCACACTGTAGCAATATGCTTTTAGGGCATGCGCTATGGTGAATACTGGATTACAGCACACCTACAGGTGTAGACTTAGGTGGGTGACAACAGCAGGATTGACAAAGGTGGTCATGTGATTTGTACAGAGAGTACATACTTTACAAAGCACTGTACTTGTCTCATGCAGGCAAACACACACACACACACACACCTGGCATATCTTGGATTAGAACACCAACCTAACTACTTTAGCACACTACAGCATTACGCAGTTACAGAATGCACTACCCAGATTACTGGGTTACAGTACTCCCAGAGGTGTATTTGTAGGTGGGTGACATCATCAGCCTTGCCAAAGGAGGGTATAGGAATTGTATGGAGTGTGAGCAGTCTAAAAGCATTCTTCAGTCCTCAAGCAGATGGTAACAAACACACACACACTTTGCAAGTTTGGGATTAGAACACTGACCTAACTACTTTATTACACTACAGCATTACACAGTTACAGAATGCGCTAGTGAGATTACTGGGACACAGCATTTCCAGAGGTGTATTTGTAGGTGGATGACATCATCAGCCTTGCCAAAGGTGGGTATAGGAATTGTATGGAGTGTGAGCAGTCTAAAAGCATTATTCATTCCTCAGGCAGACAGGGACACACACACACTTGGCAAGTCTGGGATTAGAACACCAACCTAACTACTTTATTACACTACAGCATTATGCAGTTACAGAACGCACTACCGAGATTACTGGGACACAGTACTTCCAGAGGTGTATTTGTAGGTGGGTGACATCATCAGCCTTGCCAAAGGTCGGTATAAGAATTGTATGGAGTGTGAGCAGTCTAAAAGCATTATTCAGTCCTCAGGCAGATGGGGACACGCACTTGGCAAGTCTGGGATTAGAACACTGACCTAACTATTTTATTACACTACAGCATTATGCAGTTACAGAACGCGCTACTGAGATTACTAGGACACAGCACTCCCAGAGTTGTTTTTGTAGGTGGGTGACATCATGCATCGGCCTTGCCAAAGGTGGGTATAAGAATTGTATGGAGTGTGAGCAGTCTAAAAGCATTATTCAGTCTTCAGGCAGACGGGGACAAATACACACACACACACACACACACACACACACACACACACACACACACACACACACACACACACACACACACACACACACACATACATGGTGGGAACGGAACACCTGCCTATCTACAGATCACTATTACAATACTACATAGTTACGAGTCTTGCCACACAGACTACACATTTCAAGGCTGTCATTATGACCTTCTAGGAATGCGGACATTGACAGGGATGCTGGCAGTTAAGATGTACATAGCTGTGAACCTGTGTGTTTAAAGTAGGAATCCATCCTGACCGGGTCTATATTATATCCTCGAACGCTTAAAAAAGCGAACACTGATTGATCGAACTTATTTTCGCGAAACTGCAAAATATCGAAGCAGCAGAAACTCAAATTTTTTTCTAGGGAAAGAATTTAGTTGTTTGTTTCTGTTGCTTATGTATTTTCAGTGTTATGGTGGAAAGTTACCAGTCGGATTCAGGTAAGTGTGCGATTGTGTGGATGTGAGTGTTAGGGTGATTTAGGTGAGTTAGGGTTAGGGCTCGGGTTAGGTGTGTGTGCGATTGAGTGGACATGAGGGTTAGGGCAGATTTAAGTGAGTTAGGGTTAGGGAGCAGGTGAGGTGAGTGTGCGATAGTGACAGACCTTAGGGTTAGGGTTTGGCTTAAGGTAAGTGGGTAGTTAGTGGTGTGTGCATAGTTTAGTGTAGGGTTAGGTATCAGATTTTAGGTGTATGTGTGTGGATTTCTGTTTGTTTGGTGTGCTTGTGTTGTGTGTATGTGTTTTGGATCAGAAATATTTTTCCCTGGGAAAAAAATCGCTGATCTGACAGTTCGAGATTGTAAGCTTTCGCTTAAATTAGGTCGATCAATCAGCGTTCGCTTTTTTAAGCGTTTGATGATATAATATAGACCCTCCTGACCTGGAGTATACCCATCTGTGGAATGGACGACTACTATCACTATACAGGGCTACAATGGCCATGCCTATACACAGAGGCACATAACCGACACAAGGTGTCACTGGGCATGCTCACACACTTAGTAGCACAGGGCTGACAGGGCTGTTCAGAATGCACTATGTGTCCATCTACACAAGGTTATACTGGGCATGCTCATACACTTAGTAGCACAGGGCTGTCTGGGATGCACTCCGATTCTAAACACAGAAGGCCACAGTGGCCATGCTATTACAGTTAGACATAAAGAACACATTGTAATTAGCTCTGGTGTTAGTAGTTGTCATTGTTAGCAGGAATGCTGCTCTACATATATCTGACACCAGTCTTTTACACAACGTCTGCCGCTGTCCATCACCTTAGATGTACCATCCTATACCAAGCACAATACCATCACTCACAGTGATGTTTTGCTAGGAGTGGAAACTGCTTGACCAACACAATGAGCCTTGCTAGGAGTGGCAACTGCTTGAGCAACACAATGAGCCAATGTCCTGTTGTAAGTATGAGGTTGTACAGTGTTTGTCATTCTGGGATGGCATGACTGACAGTAGACAGACCTCTGACACATATCAATCCATGTCAGACAGAGCCCCTCAATGACTCTTTTCAAGAATAATCTTGACGTTTGGATGGGAGATCGTAAATTTACCCCTGGGATCTCTTCTGTGTCACTGCTAGACAGAGGCACTGTAAACTAACCTTAAATGGGCTATCTTCTGTGACCTACTATACAGAGGCACAGTCAACTAATCTAAGAAGGGTGGTGAAAGCCAAACACAATCTGGCTAGGCTTGTAAATGCCCTAGGGCAGATAGCGTAGTATCATCCTATGAACCTATGAACCTATCACATGCATCCATGATTCAAGGGAGTGGGGATAATACCCAAGTCGCATTCGCCCATATAGTGCCTTTCCAAGGCAAATGTCCTAAACACAGGATAACACCCTGACACCTAGAGGACAACTGCATTGTGTGTTTATGCTAACCAGTTCTAGATGTGTAGCATCCATAATCACAGCTGCTCACTGTAGATCCAACAATGGGGAGTACTGACATCTGTACAGTGAGGAACACCTGGCTGAAGGCTCTGTAGTGCACAATAGCACTACCATCATAAACCTCAGAACCAGACATGTGGGCTATAACACAGGTACGGACCGCTCCAGGTGGTGGTGTCCCCACATACATAGAGGGCACTCACATGTACTGACCGGTACCCCCACAAAAGTCATCACAGATGAATCAGGTGCAGGACAGTGTCAAATGCTGCATTCTAGGATGTAAACCTCAGACACCACCATGCCATCGGACCACCAACACACATCCATACATATTGTAGGACATATAAGAGTACACCACCATGTGACCCTTGACCAGTGAACTGTACCAAGCTCTACATCAACTGTAGAGAGTATGCATGTACTGACACAGTTGCATCATGTGTTATGCAATGCAATGATCCCACTGTCTATAACCAGGTCAGCTATACACATACTAGGGGCCCTCGGTTATTTACAGCATTAGCAGCTGACTGTTGCTGTACACCAGTACACACCCTCATGTTTGGATATGACATACATGTCTCTGCCCTGGATATGTACATGCCACACACACACACACACAACATACATGTAAATAGCATAGCTGTTGTTGTCCTTTGTGCAGATAGGTGGCTACAGTCATTACACACATGCACATGGAATGTAGGTCCATGCTGCTGAATGCTAACAGTACATAAAGTGTGATATTAATGTTGACAGAGTTAAAATTCCCTCTGTACCGGTCACCCATTACACCTATCATATCATACAACAGTCCATGTGTCATGTATGTCATTACACATGTCCACCAATTGCAATACCTACAAACATGCCCAAATGACAGGATTGTTGGACCTACACACATGTACATGTAGTGGTGTGCATTCAGATACCATGCATGAGCAGTTGCTGATGTATGCAGGTGACGTGTATCTTAGTACATCATGCAGTTACAATGCAGCCTCAACATTGCTAACTGTAAATGGTGATATGCTGAATGTATGGAAAGATGTACCTCAGGTATGGACAGATGTGTGGAAATAACTAAGTGGTGGAGCATCTTTGCAGATGGATGTTTGCTGAGGACAGCTCACAGGTGTGTCACAAGCAGTCCTACAATAACCTGTGTAACCGGTAAGCAATGGGTTTGTTAATTGAAGGACATAACACACAACATAGACAGCAATCAGGGTGACACCAAAGGTAAATCACTTGACACCTGTAACAGTTAAGACCTCCTGTGTGCATATATCAGCACTGTTGCCAAAGGAAGCGTCAGTACACTTTGTAACGCATGCAATACTGCTGTAAGTCTGTCATACATATCGTGAGTTAGGCAGGTGTTTGATTCACAGTACTGGCATGTGTGGTTGCTTCTGTGTCCATATATGTCACATATGGTGGGGAATACATCTCAGTTGTTACTCACTCTCCTCTACACTAGTGTAGACATCTGTACAGACTGCAATGTAGAAAGCAGGACATTGGCATGGGCGTGTATCTCACACATGTGAGGTATCTGTATATGCGTGACATAGGTGTATTCAGTAGTGAATGCCACAGTGTGTGTGTGTGTGTGTGTGTGTGTGTGTGTGTGTGTGTGTGTGTGTGTGTGTGTATGGCTGTCTAGTCCCTGGAGTGAGGATGTATGTTACCATACTGAACTGATAAGACCCCCTCCCCCCATCCAGGTGATGCAATCTACTATCCGTGATGATGTCCCCGATCTTAGGCCATACTGACTACCTGTACATGTGTATTCTCTGTGGTACGTCATGTAGGTGCACAGTACTGTAATGATGATTTGCACATAGGCAGGGGTCCTCGCCTCAACAGTAGCAACTGTGTGTGAGTGTGTGTTACTGTGTCGGTGAATCCGTGAGTGTGTGGGTGTGTTACTGTGTCACTGAATACATGTGTGCCAAAAGCTGAGTGTGTGGGTGCAGTTGTTTGTTGGCATCCTGTTATGGGAACATGTATTACTGTTTCCCAATGAGGCATCACACTTCCATCTGGCCTCTACCCTTGTAATCAGCTAGACCGCTCTCTTACCTCACCACTCCATGTAACTGTACCTGTGATGTCACCCAGTATGGATGTCATGTCTGTAGCCACAGTAGCTTAATACACATCTATCATACTCTTGGATCAGTAGACGTGTTTGGAACGTGGGACATTCTCACTGTTATGTGGCAGCTACACGGTGCATGCTGGTATATTCATACCTACCTGTGAGTAGTCCACATTGACATATGGGACACTAACTGCAAACACTGACATCCACTGGCACGTGCAATTAGACGTGATGGAGGAAAGCAGAACATCATGACCAACATGCACTTACTGTTGTTACACAAGACACATATTGTTAACAGTACAAAATGCATTGTACACCTGTAGTACATGGTATGTTTGCTACCTATCAACAGTACTCAACAATTGTAAACTACACTTATCTTCCTAGTTTGTTCACCCTGTGCATTAGACCATATGAGCATGTCCCTGCACCAATGGTGTGGATATCAGGGATGTGGCACAGGCATCATCATATGCACAGGGTGATAATGTTTGCCAGAGGTCTAGGCTGCACCATTGGATGGCATCATGTGTGTGGGTTAGGGCCTTTGATCTAATTGGGCGTGTGTGGATGTTATGCATGTGTGTGTTGCGGTTTCCTATATATGTTTCCAGTGTGTGCGTGTATGTATGCACACAGTTCTGGCATGTGTCTGGCCCACAAAAGGGTATTATTGACAGCTGTAGACTGTACAGGCCAGGTTTTACATTTCACGGTGTCCAGCCACGGACATGTGACCTGTGCCTGCCAGGGGTTGCACAGGCACTACCAGACAGAGATGCAGATTGGGTACGGTCTGATGACACTTGTCCACTAGAACCGTGTCCCTGTTGGGACTGTCCAAGGCCATGTGCACGTGGCCTGCTGTGTCATGCTGTGGACAGCACAGAACCAGCTGCACTGCTGCTGCTACTGCCACTATGGGAGCGGACATGTGAGGTAGCTCATTCACGTAGACCTGAAACAGGTGATGTAGCAGGCCTATGTCCACATGCCCGACGCCTCACTCCTACCAGATGTTCCAACACAGACAGCTCACGCTTGTGGATTGTCATGCCATGGTCAAGGACTCCAACCATGTTACCCAACCGTCTATCCAAAGCTTCAGCAATCTGCTGTTGAGCATTTACCATTGCCTGGATGTTGTTGTTTAAAGAACAGACAGCAACCCTCTGAAGCCTCTGATCTTCTCTGTTGTGCCGTTCAGCACATGCCTGTGCCTCCATTACAGACTGAAACATGCGTCTGGTGACAGCAGCTGCTGTGCTCTATCTTGCAGGGGAATGTTGGCCAGAAGTCTTCCTATGAGCAGCACTGGCCACGTGCCTGTATGGGGCATCACCAGTCAGTTGGCTGGCACCATGGTGTGCAAGCACACCTTCCATAGCCCCCACACTTTCCTGTTCCAAGCTACCACATGCCAACTGTCCTTCCTCTATGGCCACTGGTGATGGGGTATATGTAGGCATGGGATCTGTGTGCAGGGATGAGGGGGATATAGGTGGAATGGCAACCAATGGCACAGATTTAGCCCCTGACAACTCTGCCTGTGCCTCAATCATATGTTCATCATCACTGCTAGAGTCTGTGGGGACATTAACATCAGATGGACCGCAGGAGGGCAACACACCTACATCACCTGTGAGGGGCAGACAAGAACTGTACATTACAATCTATACAATAGACATAGACACACACACAGACACACACGCTATGGCACCCAACATGCATGTGATATGACATAAGGCATGCAACATGCATGTGACTCGGCAGATGGCATGCAGTGCAGACAATAATAGTGGTAGTTATCATACATCCCTGGGTTGCACACAATAGCATGCTTGTGTCATAGCAGAAGGCATGCAAATTACACAGTCATAGTAGTAGTTAGCATACATCCCTGTTACACCATGTAGACCAGCACAGGTTAACAGTACACCTGCCTGATGTGTGGCATATGACCTTGACAATCACATGTCGTATGATATGTGATCTGCTGATGTGTGCAATGACATGCATACATGTTTAACACAATGGTGTCCTGTCAAATATACAGTGGGGTAATGGTGTCCCAATGCATTGCTGTCTGTCCACCCTACAGATATACTGCACATTTAGCTGATGTGCATGGCCATTGCAGGGAATCATGAGGCATCTCTATTGCTATACAGTGTGAGTTACAGACAGTTCATAACCATGACTGTGTTCAGATACAATACAATACATATATACTGTGGAATGTGACCCATGTCACTGATGTGTCTACACACTAAACCATGATGTGGAATGTGTGACACAGGTCACTGAAGGTTATATGGATGACACCCCTGCACATCTGCAACCATAATGCTGCTGCCTGGCAACTATGGCCAGACATGGAGAACTCATTGGTACACCATGTCCCACATGACATCTGTGTACCCCCCCCCCACACACACACACGAGAAGCAAGTATGACATTGATGTCCAACACCAGCAAGGGGAATGTACTGTATCTGTGGGCTGATGTGGATACTGTACAGGTGACTGCTGTCATGTCGTGACACACTCAAGATGTTCAACACATCTTATGTGGTGGATTGATGTTATGCCTACACAAGATGTGCACAGACCTGTAGGATGTCTAATGTTCCACATTTGTAATATAACCATTACACAAAGGCCATAGTTGGACCATGTGTAGCTATTGTATGACAGGGTGTACACACAAGCACATCACGTCTACTGTGTGTGTTGCTACATGTCTCTGGCCATCCTCCATGGCCATGTGTGTACATGTGTTGGCCAAATTATTGTGACGGGCATCTATTTCACATGTCTGTGTTGTCCCATTTGACATACACCCATAGATATCATATACTCCACTGACAACAGGGTTATGCAAACAAAGGGTGGTATGTTTGGTATGTGGGATATGTTTTTCAGGATAGTTATGCAGTGTTGCAGCCAGACCACTAGATGTCATGGACATGTCAAGATAGCACATCACATTGTGTGACATTCATAGCAGGGCTATGATCCACACCAGTGAATCCTGTGGGCTGGCCATACTCCAGCTCACTGTGTAGTACTGTTTGTATTCCCCACATGTGTATTTCTGATCTGTAGTACATGACCCTACAGTGAACAGCACCTCCATCATTGTATGCGCACCTGTCCACACATCTGGCAATGACAGTTTGTGAGGATTCATGTTGGTTATTCACATAGTTTGCAAGTGTTGCACATGGATAGCCATTGTGATGCATTGCAGGTCCGACCTGTATATTGTGACAGGACCATACATTATGTGTACATGTGGTAAATGGCTACATGGCAGAAAGATCTGTGCATTATGATGCCTGAGAAATAATAACAGTCTCACCTGCAATGGGCTGCTGTTGCAGTGGAATGGCAGAGGTACCTAAATAGAAGTAACACAGCAGTATGAGCATTATCCATGCCTGTATGATAGCTACAGGGTGCAACATACACCAGTACATTAGACTATACTATGGTGTATGCACATGTGTGCATACACAGAGTAGCATACTGTAGTATGCGGCATGTGTGTATACATGCCTTGCATATGATGTTACATTACATATTGTACAATGACACATGCAACTATATGGAATATAGTTGTTATAGGTGCAGTAGTGACTTACCAAGCAACTCCAGGCTCGGTGGTTGAGAGACACCCACCTCCACAATATCGGCTAAGGCTTGTGGATGTTGTTCTGCAAGTGTCTCCAGGTTGGCCAGTAGCCCCTTGGTATGTGTGAGTGGGGGCTGGGTTGGTGGTCCACCACCTGTTGCACCTTGTTCCCTGGTGATTGCATTCACACACTGTTTCACCCATCTAATGAGGTCTGTACAGTGTCTGTGCACCTGCTGTTATGTGTGGTTGTGGCCACCCACATCATTAACCCTTCTGCGAAGTTCCATCCACAGGACATCCCACTGTTGTGAATCCTGTGGTACATGGCTGAAAATGATATCATGATTGTCATGTAGGTATGGGACGAGGGCCTCATCCTCCAAGTGGGAATAAGGGAGTAGCCTTGCACGCGGCATACCTGGAAGACATAATGATGGAAACAGGTCACAGTAACTCACAGAGACATACAGAGCTACAGCTGAACATACACGTGTATCGCATTTATTACGATTAAATAGTTGTCTTTGCAAATCTACATGACACTGACATCACTGACATGTTTGTGTCACACACGTGATGCTCAATGGTGAGTGGATATTATCACCATATATGTGTGTGTGTCACCTGATTACATTGCTCATACTCCATGTGGATGCTGGCTTGATGTGGGCATGTCTGTTTGCCTGTACTGGTGTTCCTACCTATCAGCACATGGCTGGATGTGTCCATATTAATGCGGTCGACCTTGATGCTGTATATATCTCATGTATAAAGACTTACACTGCCTTAACGGACATAACCTGTGACCCTTCAGACTTGCTCACTGAAGGTTTTACATGTATGTGTTCTGCCATATACATCTACATGGCACTGTACAGCAATTCAACATCCTGCCATGTATCACCTGTGTTGCACATGTGATACACATGGAACACTGGCTAGCCAGATGGTATTTGCAGGGATGGATATCAACTATAGCATGTACAGTCAAAGTCAACTAGTAGGTTATATGCCCTGGGCCATGTATGAATCTAGGATGAAAGGTTACCTAGCTGTAGCTGACAGGTGGGTCTCTGGGGCCAGGTGGAGCAGTGCCACATAACTGATCCATAGGGTTAATGATACATTTACCATGCGGTCATCATGCCATGTCTGAGAGGGGGGGATGTGCAGCTTTGCTGGACAGTAATGCATAGTATAGCAGGACTATGTAAAGTGTATGGGACAAGGATTTGTCCAGCATGTGGTGATCCTAGTACTAGGGAGGTGGATGTCCATGAAGTATGTGTTTGAGATCAGGATGTGTACATGTAGCATGTCCAACATCACTGGGTTGGACATGGATTTATTCAGGGTATGCATCATGCTACATAGTGGAGATGGGGAATGGGAAGGCTGATGTAGGCCATCTGAACATGGCCAATACCCCTTAAAGGAAATATGTGATCTGATATGGGTCACTTGAGTGTTGTGTATGGCTGGACAATGATCTCTATATTCATGGATGGCATCCTGTCATGTTTAGGGTTGCCACATATGACTACCTGACAGGTGTGGTGACATAACTATCACAGGAAAGACAACTGTCCAGCTGCATCCCTTACACACAGTGTCCATTATATTGACCGCTGCTTAGGTGGTAGTTCATGGGTACAGGGTTATTAACATAGGGGTGACAATGCAATATGTAGCTGTCAGATTGTGGCCATATGTCACACACACCTCACCCACAAAGCCCCTTCTGTATGTTGTCCACAACACTCTGAGTCGGCTATTGCTCCTAGGTCATAGTCATTTGCATTCTTCAATAGGCAGATGCCTTCTGTTAGTCTGTGTGGTATGGACTACAATGAGGGGGAGTATAAATAATTATCCCTGTCTTACTGTAGCTGGCACTGGTGTGATGTGCATGTATTATTCAGACACCTTCTGTAGTGTTGGTTCTGCCAGCAGTCCTGTTACAAAACACTCCTGTGACATAGAAATGTACATCTAGTATACCGAGTGTAGGTGGAACACAGTATGGGTGATGATGTCCTATGATGACCTGGCAAGGTTATGATATGCAGTGTGAAATCAACCTTACTGTCATCTACATCTGTACTGCTGACATCAAATAATTTGATCAAGGGTCATGGCTTTTCAGACCAGACTCAGCAGGGTAGTAGTGCAGTACTTCCCATTATCAGTGGTGTCTCCCCCTTTGTGGGTTGTGATACCTGCTGGTGTGCACCATTCAGTGTGTACACAGCCTGACATGAAGCTTTGTTTTACATGATGTGTATGTGGAGAGCAACTTGTTTTGCCATATGTGTATGATACAACCTGGGATGTGGACAGGTCCCATGCAGCCTGTGTGAAGCTTATACCTGCATAGCTGTGGGTACAGGGGGTCTGTGGTGTACATGGATATATGATTGTGTACCTGTTGGGGGGGCAGTGTGTTTATGTTATCCAAGACCCTATCTGGATTGCTTATTCATGTTCAGCACTTGTTCAGAACTTGTAAGCACCATGTAAGCTACTAATTACTATAGCACTCAATCTTCATCA
Source organism: Protopterus annectens (assembly GCF_019279795.1). Lineage (NCBI taxonomy): Eukaryota > Metazoa > Chordata > Ceratodontiformes > Protopteridae > Protopterus > Protopterus annectens. The sequence continues at coordinate 1,292,641,868 of NC_056739.1, forward strand.
TTACCTAGAGGTAAACAGGTTCTGTATATACTTTTCTCACTTGCTTAGAGTAAAATAGCTCTTGCACTCACTTTCTTCACTTATCTAGGAGAAATTAGTTTTATATTCAGGCATGTCCAAGGGTCAGCTGCTAGTGTTCTCTCCTGTCTATCTGATGAACCTGGACATCTTGAGGCAATGTAGACATTGCCTCATGTACACAGACAACCCTCTCTGCCTACCACCCAACACTGCAATCTGTGAGAGATGCACTTATCTAGCCAAACTGGAGATAAAGCTCTCTCCAACCAAGACTGACCCTGACAGTCATGTGGAGAAGGTAAACATTCGCACCACACCACACTCATCACATAGTCTCACTGAATCTACCCCACCATTAACTGGGAAAACTACTCGTGTACCAACTCATTAGCTCAACGCTTTCTGGAATTCATAAACACCAATGCCCTGGATCAACATATCCACACACCCACCAGGGGCAACAATATCCTAGACCTAGGCATTAGCAACATGAGTGACCGGTGTTCCACACCTGAAGTCAACTCCTCGTTGGTCTGATCTGACCATAAGCTGAACACCCTTGATATCCACATCCCACCCCCACTCCCCATTAAGGGAACCACAGTGCAATATGTCTACAAAGCCATCTTCATGCTTTTTAAGACAGATGTGGTGAACTTCATGACATCCATGCAGATGGACAATGCAGTTACAACTGCTGAATCCTACACAAATGCACTCTATAAGCACTTACACAAGTGCATGGATCATGCTATCCCAAACAGAACCAAGACGCTATACTCCTAATTAAGGAAGCCAATCTGGTGGTACTCTGCCATAAACAAACTGTACAACAGAAGGAAGACACTGTTGCAAAAGAAAGTATAATCCTATGCATGGAGGAGCTCCCTGGTCAGCCTCAGTAAGAAGGTGAGATCCCATATAAGATCCTCCAAAGCTAGCTATGGAAACAAAACCATCACTAATTCCAATGACAACCACAAAGCATTCTATAGCTATGTCAGATATCTCAATGTCAACACCCAGATCTGCTCTGAGTTACAGCACAAAGGCCCGGACATTACAGAACCAACTGATATTGCCAACATCCTGGCAGATAGGTTCAGTGCTACCTTTCCCCCCTCTCACCTCCTATATCTATACAGGAAGAGTGCAGAGTCCCTGTAATCACAACTATGCAGGTAAAAGCTGCACACTCTAAAGCCAATATCACAACATCCATGGGACCGGGCAACATCCCAGGCTGCATTTTACATGAACTTCAGAACGTACTGGCTCCCCACCTATGCACCATGTTCAATAATAGCCTCACATTGGGCTTTGTGCCCCCTGAATGGTGCACAGCAACAGTTATCCCACTCCACAAAGGTGGCACCACAATGGACCACGGGACCTATTGTCCTATAGGCCTGACTAGCCTGGTCTACAAGGCTATTGAGCACATCATCATGGATCTCAGTCACAGAGACATTGGGTACCTCCAAACCTTTGACCCCTCCCAGTTTGGCTTTGTTAAGGGCAGACCATGCCTCCTAAACCTGGTGGACTTCTTAGAAACAGTTACCAAGGCATTAGATGAGGGTAAGGAGGTCCACACAGCCTACCTTGATCTCTCAAAGGCTTTCAAGACCATTCCCTATTCTGGTATTATCGACATACCCATCCACCTGAACATTAACCCCTACGTCATGTGATGGTTTGCAAAGTGGCTCACGGACAGAACCCACACAGTGGGAGTTGCATACCCTAGGTCTGACTGTATACCAGCTACAAGTGGCATCCCCCAGGGCTCAGTCCTAGGACCCCTCATGTTTGGTATATAATTCTCTGACATACAGGCAAGCACAGGAGGGCTTTGGCTGAAAAGGTTTGCAGACAACTGCAAACTAGGGGCCATAATGGTTTCCCCAGCTGATACAGACACCTTTGGAAGGGCCGCACTGAGACGGATACCTGGTGTCAATATCATGGCCTCAAGTTGAATGCCAAAAAGTGCATAGTCATCCCCTTTGGATATAACTAATTACCCATGGACTACCACATAGGTGCTAGTCCCCATATGCAGAAAAGGTAATAAGGGATCTGGGAACCCCAGTAGATAGCAATCTCTCCTTCGATACCCATAATGACAAGGTGGTTAGAATATCCTTCTACATGGCCCCCCCTAATCTCTAATGGGTTCGCATCCAGAACAAAGGAGGCCATTGTGCCTCTCTACTCTGACTTATTAGACCCATTAAAGGATACAACACCGCATTTGGGATGTACCTTACAAGACAACTGCAATGGCTTGGAAGACTACAACAGTACCACACCAAGAGGATTACTGACCTCAAACAGATGACCTATGCAGCCCAACCTAAGAAACTTCAGCTGTACTCGGTTGCATACCGCATACTCATAGGTGATCTCTGCTTGACATACAAGGCCCATGTCCAACCCAGTATTGCTGGATATGCTCCACCTAAACAGAAGCCCCTGAGAGTCACATGCTCTAGGGATATACACCTAACCACAACAATGACTAGGACATGCTGGACGGATAGATTCCCCATGCTTTGGAACATGATTCCAATGTACATCAGGCAGGACCCCTCACTAGCACTCTTCAAGGGAAACCATGACGGGTGGATGGGAGACAGACATGTACCCCGGGAATCACTGCAGTGACTCTGCTGGACAGAGGCACAGGGAACTAATGGCTCTGCCATTCAGAGGCACAGGGAACTAACCTAAGGGGGTGGTGAAAGCCAACACACTCTAGCTAGGCTTATAAATACCCTTGGGCAGACAGCCTAGTACCTACCTTTGCACTTATTACATGTCTTATATGCATGGATATTTAACTAGCTCTTCCATTTTACTTTGCTATTATGCTGATAACCTGTCGGGTGACTACAAGTCATATGTATCCTGTTATTGTGTATTGTTAATGCCAATAGACATAACTAATGTTTGCCTAACATAACAGTAATGCTATGTAACTTGTAATACATATCTGCCTACAATACTGTACATTACACAGTTATTGGCACAATATCCTACAATGCAAATCATAATTGCACAGTGGGCTAACCTTCAACATGTTATTCTCAGTAATACACCCATACATATGCCTAGTGTTACAATATAGCAACATATACTATCCCCTGTTATAGCAAATACTTGTTGGACCAGCCCTGCCACTGACAGTGGCTGGTGAGGAATATTTGGGTTCAAAGCCCTTATAAAGCATCCCTTGTGTTGTATGCGGTGTTTGCCTTGTGACCTACAACAGTACACACATAAATACTACAAGCGTTACTATGCTCAACAATACATCACTACAAGATAACTGTTTCCACTATATGGATTGCATGCACTTTAAATATTACAAAACAGGTGCTACATACACAGACATACTGAGTGTTCTACATACCTTATTAGTAACCCGAGGTGTCGTTGACTGTTAATTCAATCCTTTTCAGTTTGTGTTTTAATCTTCTTTGTAACTTTATGCTAGTATATACAGATGGTTTGAATGTGTGATAAGCCATCCTTTTCTAGTTAAATATCGGTAACATGTGCTATCCTGACCACCAATTGGTGTTCCAAAGTAGTTAATTATATGCACATCAGCTGTGCAGCTACACCATTAGCCAATACCATGGCAAGAATGGTGTATAATTGAGTACTCCTCTTGGGCGTTGTCCGTTTGTCTTACTTTCGAGGAAGACAGCCTGGATGTGTTGTTTGTGATGTATTTCAACAACTACATGGAGACAGACAGAGATATATTAGCTTCATGACTCCCGTGGATTGTGTGTGATGGCTAGAAGATGTTGTTCTACATGTGAGTACAACTGTTATATTTCAGAACATTGCTACTTATGCAGGGTTTGTTTGTACCTGATACTTCTGCAGATGTTTCAGTCTGGCAAGGATGTTTGGGCAGCTCAAGGCTGTATGGCTATGCATGAACTGTTAGGTGGTTTACAGTGTGCTCACCAGACATCCTTGGTTTGGTGTATATGTGTATCATACTGTGCTGTTAATCAGTAATTGGTAACATTTCCCGATGTACACACAACCCTCTGAAAAGGGATTAGTGCAAACAAACCCTGTAACATCAGCAGCTGTTCCATTGTATAACAGCAGCTATTTCACATAGGGCCATGTTAGTGTGTCTCTGACAAGGTATGTTAAGGCTTCTGCAGATGTCATACAGTGAGTGAATGATTTGTGATGTTATTACAGTTTGTATTGTAATTTTTTGGGTGTGGGGGTGATGTTGGTTGGTGTACATAGCAGATGCAGGTGTGTAGGAACTGCTTTTATACATAATCAATATGTGCGTGAGGGTTCCTTCCCTATTTTAACACCTATCCTTTAGTGGACTAATACTATGGTAATTGCAGGCTGATTCATTAAGATACTGTTAATTGGTTCCTGTATAGCATGCAGGTGATGTTAGTCCTTGAATCCTTTTGGCAATACATCGGAATGCAATAAAGTGTTGCTACATGAAAGCTGTGTATTTCTGTCATAGGTATTTGCAGTAATTGGAGTTGTGTTGGTGACTGACCCTCTTTGGCTAGGGTTGCCACCTTTTCAAATGGCCATAGTGGGACATTTTTGGGACACATATCAGATTTTACAGGCTGACACAAACCCATGGTCAGTACAAGGGATAGAACTTTCCTTTTTTGCCTAAATATAAGCTTATTCTTGTAGCAGTTTAGTTGCATATCTGTTTCTTGTAACATGTAGGTATTTTAGATACAGAAAGAACTATTGTATGCAACTATTACATTACATATGGGACATAATTATGTCCTACAATCTCAGGACATTTGCCACATTTAATATATTTGGTCAGGACACAACCGCCCAAAGAGGGACTGTCCCAAGCAAAGTGGGACAGGTGGTAACCCTATCATTGGCTCATGTCCATAGCGCATATTTGTAATAGTGTATAGGCATATACTCTTCATATCCTTTGTTCATAAAGTTTGGTCGTGGCCGAATGTGTGATTGTTATGGTCCATGTTATACTCATATATGAACACTTCAACCACTATATACAGGATACCTATGGAATCTTAAAACCACACAATTCCGACGCCCACAGTATTGGGCCCAGACTCCCATACCCCAAATTACCGACAGCAACAGTAACTCGCAAAAGTAACACAAACATGGAACACACACACGCACACACAGACACACTGCTACCCACCACATCCAAAAAAAGCATCCTACACTACATATGAGGAGGTGGGCAAGCCCCCCTACACCCCCCATGTGGGTGTCTGTGCCCCCCACACCCCCCTACTTTAATATTCTACCTCCTAGATCGCACAAACAGATGCACAAAGCACACCCACACATTACAGTCCCCCCAGGAACACACACCACACTCAGAACACACACTTGCACACACTACAGCCCTCAGAAACACACTTACACACAGTAACCTACCTGAACCGCAACACCAGAAGCACTGAGTAAATGGCCCTTAACATCGGGATTTTAAACCTCGTGCTTCTGGTGTTTCGGTACTGTGGTCTTTCGGACTTTAAGCCTCGTGATTACACGTGTCGGTATGTCAAGCAGTCGGTATGTGGTAGGTATCCCATTTATATGTACCTCCATGGTTATGTAGATGTTGTTAACCTATCTATATATCTACATATATATGTATATCCCCATATATCGACATATATCTCTCTCTCTCCCTCTCTCTCTCTCTCTCTATACATATATATATATATATATATATATATATATATATGTTGATTTATATATATATATGTTGATTTATATATATATATATATATATATATATATATATATATATATATATATATATATATATATATACAGCATAAACCTTTCAATGGGTACATGCCGGTTTGTCCTATTTCCACACATTTCTACCTTTTGTGTTTTAACCTGTCAGTATACACAACTGCCATTGGTACATCTCAGCTAACAGTGGTAGGTTATTGTGAAGATTGTATACATGGTTGCATGTTCTAATCCTGGCAGTGGTCATTTTACCTCTCAGAGCAGGCACTGGTAGTGCAAGGGTGATTAATGCACATTTCAGCGGTTGTGTGCTCCAAATTTTATTATTCTGTGGAATACTACCTATATATGCAAGCTGTGGTTAAGGTATACTATGTAACATGTAAATCATCTGAGAGGATTCCTGTAATGGGTACTCCCCATTATTTGGAACTACATCCCTGATTACATTATACGAAACCTCTCACTAACACTCCAGGGAATCCTTGCAGAGTGGGTGGGGAACAGTGGATACACCCCAGGGATTCCGCAATTGGCTCTGCTCCAGAGAGGGACAGTTAGTTAATCAATGGGGTGGCGACAGCAGACACTTTTTGGCTATGCATATGAGTGGCCTCGGGCAGTTAGGCATGTACCTACCTATGTATCTATGAATCTATACATATAGTATGGACACATGCTGATAGCTTAATTTACTGTTCAGGTATTGACTTACCTTGTGCCAATGGCAGTTGTGTGTACAATAGTTGGGGGCTACCAATGTAGGTTGCACATAGTAGACCACCTATACATGACAATTTACAGGTAGTCGTGTGTGTGTGCCATCCATGTTTGCTGTGTGGGCAGGGGGAGAAGGGTGTCAGTCCATAAGTGCCTACACTGTCAGTGTGTGTGCTATACGTTCCCTCTTTGCCAAGGCATGGGCATACTTGGCACGCCTCTGTCTGCCTACTGGGGCTGGCTCAGGGTGTTCGTGGTCTGAGTCTCTCTGTGCCTGCGGGGCCCTTGGCAATGGTGGTGGGCTGTGAGGGCCTTCACCATTCTGTCCCTGCTGCAGCTGTTTCCGCAGGATCATATTGTGTACCATGGCACATACTATGAAGATGTAGGCACACGTGCCTGGAGAGTACTGCAAGGCTCCACCAGATATGTCCAAGCAATGAAACCATGATTTCAGCATCCCAAACATGCTCTCTATGATGATTCTGGTTTCTGCGTGTTCCTCATTATGGGGTTCTTGCGTGGCTGTGTGTGCATTTCTGATGGGAGTCATCATCCACGGTTCCAGTGCATAGCCAGCATCCCCCACCAGGTGGCCATATAGGATGTCCCCCCTGTCAAATATCTGATACAGCTGTGAGGCATGCCAGATGTGGGAGTCATGATAGCTTCCAGGGCTGCCTTGCGGTTTATGTAGCACCTACCCTGCTCACCGGGTGGTGTCTTGATGTGTATGTGCATGCAGTCTATTGCACCCAGTACCTCCCGGTAGTCTGCCACACAGTGGAAGAGACGCATATTGCTGGCGAACTCCTCCTGCATTTGAGGGAAGTATATGTGCTCATTGGCATGTGGTAGCATGGCATCCAGGAACTGGTGGAGTACCCTGGATGCTGATGCCTGTGAGATCCCCATGATATCCCCAGTTGGCCTTTGAAAGGTACCTGTGGCTAGTATTCTCAAGCTTACACATACCTTTGTGTCCACTGGGATGGGTTCCCCTCTGTTATTTCTGGCACTGAGGCATGGTCAGCACAGCTCAACAAGTTGCTGTGTGGTGTTCCTGTCCACCCTGTAATGCTCTACTATCTCCAGATCATGTAGCCCCTGGTAGGTTACCCTGGGTCTGAACACTCTTCTCCTTCTCCAGTGCCTGGGATGGTTGCCAGCATCATCCTCCACACCACCGTCAGTCTCCAACACATGCTGGTGAATCAAAGCTATGGCAGCCCCTAACATGTACATATTAAAAGTTCCCTGTCTGTATACACCAATGGTGCAGACTGTCTGGGAATACACAAATGTGTGTGTGGGGCTTTCACACCTTATACTATTGTACAATGGATGATGCTGGTGTAATTGGGTGTGTATGTGAAATTCCAGCTGCAGGTTATCTTAATTATGGGTTTACATCAGGTACTGCTATTGTGGGGCCTTTGGTGTTGACTTACGCTTGGCTGCCATGATTCATCTATTGCTCTTTACTTCACTTTTCAACCCGATTCCCCTCCCATTGTCAGGCATGCATCCAGCTGCCTGCTTTCTTGTTTTGTACTTTCACAACCCAGGATTGTGTTGCGAAATGTGTTATGTAGCTGATCTACTGCAAGTTTGCTTTGTTCTGCTGTGACAGTTTTCTTTTCTTTGCTGTACGGCACATCCCCTTTCCTGTTCTGCAGGTAGCTGCTAGCAGCCTTGTTAGCTGTTGTCTATGGCCCACTGTGAGTTCCTAGGTGTTAATTACTCATTTGTACTCCAATTACCATGCTGCAGCATTTCCTTGTCTTCCCGTATCCTTCCCGTTTCAGCTGTGGTGCGCTCCGCACACAGCCGTTTATCAGGTTTCGAGCCCGTTTTCATTCATGTTCACATGCACATTCAGTTACCTTGTGTGCTGTCAGCTAAGCAAAGCTATGGCTACTTCCACACCCCTATCCTGCGGCTTTGCTTAGCAACAGGCAACCCGGATTAGCAATGCTCCAATGTGCTTACAGCTACGGTGGTGCACCCCTCTCTTGATGTCATATTTGCCTCCAGGTCACAACTCAGTGTTGTACTGCTACGCTGTGTGGTACATCCTTACACTGGCAGGGAGTTTGCGATTCAGTATTACTTGACTCATTTGCATGGCATTGACTACTAATTCCTAGTTACTGCGCAGAACACTGTTGCAGACCCTTAGCAACCCTTGCACCATGATTGTGGTGTAGCATGCATGCCAGTGACTATTATGGGAAATTCATGAATTGTGTTACATTGCAGTTTTATGACATCTAAATATATTTTCATTGTGATCCTGTTTGCGCACCAATGCACTGCGGGTTTACTTTGCGTTGGTGTGGCCATGACATTAAATGTTATTTTTTATGTGTTGCGCATGCTTTTTTATGCCATTGGCTAAATATTTAGCCATTGGCATATATTAACATTATAATACATAAGTTTGGTCTGCTTTCATGGCTCCGATTTTATGTTTGAAAAAATGCAAACCATTTTTTTGGTTTCCATTTCTTCATGCTTACGCTACGCCTGCACAACTTCATGAATTGCTATATACCTTCATTTGCATGCTACACTGCTGCGCATGGGGTAATTAGCATACATGCACCAAGAGCTGCAGAGCTCTGGTGTACACTGGTAGTGCACATGAAAACAGCTCATACCTGAATCGCTCAGCAGCCATATTTGGCATTAGATCGCCAACGCTACTCCGGCACCTGGCGCAAGCTTCATGAATCCCGGGGAATGTGTAGCATGGTTGAGTTTGTGTTTGGGAGGTCTTTGGTGTTTAGGTACTTTTTAATCTCATAAAATATCATTTAATTTGCATGGCATAATCTGTCTTCTCCTTGTCTCTCTCTTTTTACTAATCTATTTTTCAAAGCTGTATTTATGCTCCTCCCCTTCCCCCCATTCCATCGCCTTGGCTGTTTTTCGTCCTCCTGCTACAATCATCAAGCCATTCCCACCTTTTGATGTGTTCATTGAATGTTTGAGGGGGTTTGTGAGTCATTTCTTCCCTGCTCCATTCCTATGCCCTCATCTACCTCACAGTGTTATGCCCCACCATTAATCTGGATAGCCACCATTCTACCCATCTTGGCCTTTATGTGCTTCCTGAACAGATGATTTCCTGGGATTCCCATATCTCACTGCCTTTCATCTTTTCCCAAGTTTCTTTCAAACCTACTATGACCATCACCCCCCTTACATCACTGTTTGAAGTTCCTCTATTTCTTTGTCTAAACCCCATCTTTACTCAAAATGACCCTGCATCTCTTCCTGTCATTTTTTTCTCTTTCATTTTCCTGTTTTTCCCCACTCTGCTCACTTGTTTATCATTTGACTTGTGCTGTCTGAAGCACCTCTATTTCCTTTCCTAAACCCTATCTTTACTCAAAATTACCCTGCAACCTTTCCTGACAGTTTCTCTCCTATTTTCCCTGTTTTTACTGCTTTGCCCACCCTGATCTCATTCTTTTTAACTTTTGACTTGTGCCCTGACTCTCAGACCTCTTTATACCTCTCCCAAATAATTTCTTATGCCTTCCTTACTGATTTCCAGCCTTCTGCTCTATATAATTTGCTGTCCTTTGTATTCCTCTTATACTTTCCGTAATCCTCCCACCTCGGTTTAATGATATAATAACAACCATCATGATAGTTCCTTAAATTGAGTATTTCAGTTAGGCTTTTTAGTCCAGGGAAAAGTGAGATTCTTCACTGGCATAGAGATTCTCTCTTTGTTATGTCTTCTTTAAGTCTAGCACTAATCCAAAAATCCCTTATTATCAAATCCTATTAAGCATCTACTGAGCTGTATTAGGTGTGTTATTAATAATTACCACAGTATTAACTGGGAGTCCTATACAACACTAAACATACATGCACAGAGATTCCTAGATTTTGTAAACACAAACTCCCTGGACCAGATGGTCAATACACCATCCAGGGGTTGCAGCCATACTGGATCTGGTCCTCACTAATATGGGAGAGTTCTGCACACCCCCTACTGTAATGCCTTCCCTGGTAAGGTCAGACCACAAAATGGTCTCCTTTTAAATAAAAACAAAAGCTGGACCCCCAGCTAAACCTGGAATGTTCAGGAACTATTCTAAGGCTAACCTCCTGCACCTCTTGCTATTAAGTGATAACTTGGCAAAATTTCAAGCCCCCATAAACCCTTTGAACATTGCTGCATACATAGAACTGTTCACAGAAACCCTGTATAGGCATGCTAATAGCTGCAATAGATGCAATTGTATCCACCAGGAAGAAGTACAGAACTAACTCAAAAAACAATCTTGGTGGAATCACAACATCAATAGGCTGTATAACAGAAGTAAGAAAAGCATGGCAAAAATTAGGAGGTGCAGCATTCATCAGGATAAAAGAACTCTCATCAAACTAAACAAACATCTCAGAGGACAAATAAAGTCTACAAAAGCAAAATTTGAGGTGAATTTGGCCTCCCAGGCCAAGGACAACCACAAGGCATTCTTTAGCTATGTCCGCAACCTCAAAGGCAATACACAACTGTGTGCACAGCTCATTGTAAATGCAGGCACCTATACTGAGCCAGAAGATATAGCAAACCTAATGTTGATAAATTCAGCTCCAGCCTTACCCCTCTCTCCCCCTCAACCTTTCCCTCAGTAAAATACCATCAAATATAACTTCCCCTACTATCACTAGGGAATAAGTCCTAAATGCTCTCTCTAAGACAAAAAACACTGCATCACGGGCCCAAACAATATCCTAGGATGCCTTCTAAATAACATGAAACATGACCTATCAGGGTCTCTGGAATTGCTATTTAACTATAGCCTTGAAACAGGCTTCATGCTGCATGAATGGAGAACAGCAACAGTCATCCCTCTGCACAAAGGTGGGCCATCTACAGACCCTGGAAACTATAGACCCATAAGTCTCACTAGTCCTATATGTAAAACCATGGAAAGAATTATTATGGAAGTGATCAATAATGATATAGTAAACCTCCAGACTCTGGACCCAACCCAGTTTGGTTTCATCAAAGGCAGCTCATGCCTGTTCAACCTGGTGGACTTTTTTGAGAAGGTCATAGGAGCAGTGGATGAGGGCAAAATGTTTCACACTGCCTACCTTGACCTGGCCAAGGCATTTGACATAAAATCCCACTCGGGCATTGTTGACAAACTCAAGAGGTTAGTTACAAACTCGTATATCACTCAGTGGACAGCCAACTGGTTTACAGGCAGGACCCAGGAAGTTAGAATTGGGGAGTCCACCTCTACAAAGAGGACAATCACAAGTGGAGTCCCTCAGGGATCAGTCCTTGGACCATTTATTTTTGGCATTTACCTCTCTGAAGTCAAGACCAATGTCAATGGTCTCTGGCTAACTAAATTTGCAGATGATTGCAAATTAGGAGCTGTCATTGAATCCCACACTAACACAAGTGTTCTCCAGGAAGGGCTGACACAGACAAACAACTGGTGTCACAGCTGTGGACTGGAACCAAATGTCGGGAAATGCATAATAGTATCCTTCAGGAAGTCATCCGCCTCTGGTAACTATCATCTTGACAACACGCCCCTTAGAGTTAACTTAGTAGTCAGTGACTTAGTGACACACATAGATAGTAATCTAGCCTTTTACCATCATGTGTCTATAGAAATGAGGAAATCCTTCTATGTTGCACAACTTATAAACAAAAGTATGGAATCTAAGTCCAAGGAAGTCACTGTTATACTGTATTCGGCATTCATCAAACCTATCATTGAGTACAATGCCCCCTTTGGTATGTACCTAACCAGGCATATCCGACAACTGGAATGTTCACAGAGGTTCTTCACTAAAAGAATACAGGGCTTAATTAAAATGTCCTATGCAGACTGCCTCAAGGCTCTATCCCTGTATTCTGTCTCCTACAGGCTTTTGAGGGGAGATCTATGCCTGACATACATGGTATTGTCAGACCCTACTCTGATGCACCTCCTACATATCTGCAAAAGAAACAGCACCATAATTACCCATTCTAAAGATTTAAACCTTGCCTAATGTTATAAATAGGACCTGCTGGAGAGACAGGTATGCATCCCAGAGACTATCCCATCTCAGGAACAAGTTCCCCATCCATGTGAAGCCGAGTTCCTCCCTAACCCAATTCAAATGTAACCTGGAGAACTGGATGTGGAACAAGAAATTCATCCCTGGTTTGGCATCTGTGTCTGTAATGGACACAGGCAACCTGTAAATAGTTCATCTCCTAGGCCCCTGCTTGTAAATAGTTCATCTCCAAAGCCCCTACTTACATTTATCAAGGGTATCAGAACTTGTCAGAGATTTGGGATGCATGGTTAGGCTTAAAAAGGCCCTTATGTTCGTCAGCCTAGTAAACACCTATGAACCTAAAAGACTAACACGAATCATCTATTTTTTAATGTAAAGACACAAATGTTTTCAATGTTCATTGTGCATGAAAAGCAGACATGTATTCACCTGGATTCTAATAGTGCCAGTTTTTGATCACTCATTCATTTAATTTGGTTGACATCTATCCATTCAGTACTTTTTCTGACAAACAGATCAATGCATTTACTAAACATTTTAATGTAAATACACTGCCATGACAGTCATTTACATACATCAGGAAATAACAGATAAGTCATTTGTTATATATTAAAATTATTATTTCAATTGAGACAGAGGGATGCTTTACCGCCTGTATAAACACAGTTTGTCACTTCGCCCATTTGACCATAAACCAAAAAATGCACTTTTGTTTAGCATACAAGATAGAAATGGTAAGGGAGAAACAATTGGTGACAAAAATGAATGACGGATAAAATTAGTTATACCATGTCACTAATATAGGGATGTAAAATTTGAGAAGACAGTATGTAGGCTAAGTGGAGTATATACAGGGTATAAGGGAATTCCATCCCATGGAGAAAAAAACTAAACATTATTATTCCTCTTTACAGGCATAGGTAAGCCTTTAGCTGAAATCTTGTGTGAAGTTATAGAGACATTGCCAAAGCAAAGAGAGTGGCACCATGTGGACAGTATAGCTGAAGAAAGGTGTGCAGCAGAAACTATGTGGGTTGTCATCATTATGGTTTAATTTATAATCCCTTGAGAAAAGGAATGGAGACCATGAAAAAACATGTTGTGTATGTCAGTATTTTTGAAGTCTGAGAAGGTGGCACATTTAAAACAACAGCAAAAAAAAGTGTTGTACAAGAGTTACAAGAATGCCAAGCTAAATTGTTTAAAACAGAAGACGAAGAGGTTGGAGGTAATAAAGGATACAGTTTACATGGTGATGTATGCATGGCTTGACATCCTAGATGGAGCTGTAGTGTTAAAATTAGTTACAAACTTAACCAGACAGAACTTTCAACTCATCCCTTCAAAACAGGCTTATGCCTTGGGAGGTTCATAGTTTTTTAATAAATTCAGTTAATTTTACATCGTGGAGGTCTCCATCTGTTTTGTTCTGAGGTTCATAGGTCGGTACTGGGCTATCGACCCAAGGGCCTAGCCAACAAGGTTCCCTGGCTTACGCCACCCAAGAAAGTTATTTTCCTGTGCCCCTGTCGAGCAGAGCCACAGAAGTGATCACCGGGGTGTATTTCCTATTTCCCATCTACTTATCAAGATTTTTCTTGAAGAGTGCTACTGAGGAACTTTGCTTGACATATATGGGTAGCTTGTTCCAGAGTATGGGAAGACTCTGGGACAGGAATCTATCCCTCCAGCATGTCCTGTTTATTGTGGTGACAAGGTTTAGGTCCCTAGAACGTGTAGCTCAGAGGGATTGGGATTTCTTTAGGTGTAGCATGTCCAACAGCCCTGGGTTTGACATAGCTTTATACGTTAGGCAGAGATCACCTAGGAGTAGGCGATATGCTACAGAGTAAGGCTGGATTTTTTTGAGACGTTCAGTGTAGGGCATCTGTTTGAGGCCAGTAATCCTCTTTGTGAGTTACTTTTGTGGCCTTTCCAGCTGCTGTCGATGTCTTGTGAGGTACATTCCAAAAGGGGCATTGTACTCTATAATGGATCTAATGAGTGTCGAGTAGAGGGGTACAATGACCTCTTTTTTCCTGGATGAGAATCCTTTTGTGATGAGGTGTGCCACGTAGAAGGATTTCCTGACTACTGTGACAATGTGATTATCAAAGCAGAGACTACTGTCCACCTGGGTCCCAAGGTCTCTTATCACACATTCAGCATTAAGTAGACTTGTGGTAGTTCATGGATACAGGGTTTTTACCAAAGGGGATGACAATGCACTTTTTGGCATTGAGCTTGAGGTCATGCCTCTGACATCAGGCATCTGTCTTAGTGAGGCCCTTCTGTAGGATGTCCACATCATTTGGGGACTTGACTATGGCTTCTAGTTTGCAGTTATTGGCAAACTTCGTTAGCCAAAGATCTTCTGTGTTAGCCTGTACTACAGAGAAGTAGATACTAAACAGGAGAGGTCCCAGGACTGAACCCTGTGGTACTCCACTTGTCACTGGTTTGAAGTCAGATTTGGAGTCTGCAAGTTTTACAGTGTGAGTTCTATCAGTGAGCCAGTTGGCAACCCATCTTGTGACGTAAGGATTTTTACCTAGTTTAGTTGAGCGAGTTGAGTGAGTTTAGCTATAATTCCAGAATGGGGGATGGTGTTGAAAGCCTTGGCGAGTCAAGATAGGCTGTGTGAACCACCTTACCCTTGTCTACGACTTTGGTGACTGCCTCAAAGAAGTCGATCAGATTCAGGAGGCATGATCTGTCTTTCACAAACCCAAACTGGGTGGGGTCCAGAGTTTGGAGGTTACCAATGTCTTTGTTTATGAGTTCCATGATGATACATTCCATGGCTTTACAGACCAGGCTCATCAGGCTAATAGGGCGATAGTTCCCGGGATCAGTGGTGGTTCCCCCTTTGTGGAGTGGGATAACTGTTGCTGTGCACCATTCAGTGGGCACACAGCCTGACATGAGGCTATGACTGAAAATGGTGCTTAGGTGGGGAGCCAGTTTGTTCTGAAGTTCGTGTAAAACACAGTCTGGGATGTTGTCCTGTCCCATGGATGCTGTGTTTTTGGCTTTAAAGAGTACAGATTTTACCTGTGTAGTTGTGATTACAGGGACTCTGCATTCTTCCTGTATAGATATAGGCCCTTTAGGGGGTAAAGTTAGCATTTGCCAGGATGTTGGCAATATCAGTTGGTGCTTATAGAGTACATTTATGTAGGATTCAGCAGTCATAACTGTATTGTCCATCTGCATGGGTGTCATGAAGTTTGTCACTTCTGTCTTAAGAAACATGAAGTTTGCTTTGGAGAAATTTTTTACCATGGTTTCCTTAATTGGGGGTGGGGGCGGGATGTGGATATCTAGGATGATTAGCTTATGGTCGGATCTGACCAACGAGGAGTTGACTTCAGGTCACACATGTTGGTAATGACTAGGTCTAGGATATTGTTGCCCCTGGTGGGGGTGTGGATAAGTTGATCCAGGGCATTGGAATTTATGAATTCCAGAAAGAGTTGAGCGAAGGAGTTGGTATATGTGTAGTTTTCCCAGTTAATGGTGGGGTAGTTGAAATCACCCATTATTAAGGTGCTTGGCTGAACCTTAATATTTTCCAGTATATCAAGAAAAGAGGAGTGGGAATCCTGGGGCATGGTGGGGGAGCTGTAGCATGCTACAATTTGGATTGCAGTTTTGCCCAGAGTTAGTTGCACTTGGATAACCTCGGATGCATTATGGTGAACAACTAGCCTGGAGGTGTGGATATCCTTAATGAATCTGGACACACCTGTAACTTTGGTGTTCTGGTCCAGGTTAGATGCCCGAAAAGTGTGGTATGAGTTATAGCCTGGTAATGCAGGGGTGCTCTCTGGAGCCTTGAACCAGGTCTCAGTCATTGCACAAATATCGATGTTCTCCATTTTAACGAGTGCCTTGAGGGAGTGCATTTTGAGATTTTAAATTCTAGCATTGAGTAGCATTACCCTCAGTTTTTGCTTGCCTGTCCCTGTTATGGTGGTGAATTTGTCATTTGAACCTTGCCTAAAAAAGGCACTATAGGAGTAGCAAGAGCCTTAGCCAGTATCCAGAATCCCAGGGGTGACAGGTGCAGGCCATCTCTGGCAAAGCATCGTGGTTTGTTGACTATGTCATCCCAGGCAGGCAGATACTGGATCCCCGAATGACAGCAGAAGCGTAGCCAATTGTTGAAGTCAATCATTTTGTCCTTGTACTGCGGTATCATTCTGGGTGATAGCAGGATGTTACTCAGGGCCAGGGTCATACCCGCCTAGGCTACAAGATCGGAGAGCTCTTCCATGTCTCTTTTCATGTAGTCCATGGAGGTACATCTCAGGTCATTCACACCAACATGGACAATGACAGAGTCAACCATATTTGGGTTGCCCAGTAAGGAAATTAATTAAAAAAACATGTTAATACTGTATTGGTAGACAGCACTACATTTGTGTTGTGGAGAATAACATTCTGACTCATTTAAAGATGTATTTCCATGAGGTCTGGATATGCACAGACACTGAGGATGAAGACACAGATGTATGTAGTTCTACAGCTGAGCATGTGCTAAAGGATATAATACTAAGTGAGAGTTAGTCAGAATTTTCATAATTAAACAAGGAGTATGGTCTTGTACAACAGAAGAAAACATGGTATTTTTTGTCTTAAAACAAAGATATTTTAAATCTGTAACTTAAAATGTGTAGGTTTTTACTTATAGCCTTATGTATGGATCATCAGAAAGAAGGTTAGGACTTTCTTATTTTAAATTTAGGCTTGTCTTATGACTGCATTCCCAGTTTACTAATGTTGAACATAATTAATAACCCAGTATAAAAATGCTGATTTGAGAATCAGAAGGAATGCTGGTTATTAATCATGCCTATAGCTTCAATCTGATTTGTATGCACTGAACTGAAGACGCAGTGAAAAAGCAGAGGGCAGGGCCTGGAAAATGTTTAAGTGCCACTAAGAGGAGAAGAAAAGGATAAATTACAATGTACACATCCTAGGTTGTTTACTTTATTTTCCTTTTGCTTTTGCTGGTTCTTGTTTTAAATATTTAGAAATAAAACATTAGAAAGAAGAAAGTATTTAGGTCATTTCACAGCTGATTAAAAACATATCATCCTTGCTGGGTATTTGTCTCAGGCTCCCTGGAATACAATTATTTACTAAAAAATTCAAAACAACAACAAAAAAAAAAAAGTTAGAGCACTGATATCTTGAAAGTGAGGTTCTTTGGAAATACTTGTAAATATTTATGTGTGTGTAATTGCTACACTTCATTCTTTGTATATTGTGATATTCTTCCTTCACAATTATATCTTAATGGCATTGGATGTTTGTTATTTATTCCCCAGGGTGAGCTTGAAAATGGTCTCTGGATTAGTGCGCTACTCTGCTTAACAAATACAAATAAATAAATAAATAAATAAATAAAAGTCAAGTTATGCACAGAAACAACATTCACTATTGTATAATACTTCCATGCCTCTGAATATAAATATCCCATAAACAAGTTTAAAGGAAATGAACTGATGCCTTCAGTAAAATCAAGGCAATGTAATGCACAGGCTCTTTCCATTGACCAATAACCTAAATGATTACTTTTTTACTTTTCTGTTCAGCAAATTGCAAAGTTAAGTGCCAGAATTTGTCAGAAGATAGATGACTTTCTATGATTTCTGTTGGGCATGGCACAGGGCTGATGCATGTAGCATTTCAGGGACACTCATTAAGCTGAGAAGATTATGGTCTGAATTAATTTAGGGCACACATCTCTTCTCCAAAATATGACTTCAGTTTTCCTTTGATAATACTTTTGTTGTTTTCTGATAAAGTATGAGAATGATATGCTACACCATGACTTGTTCTTGAATGTTCCCTGAAATGGATGGCTATAATGCAAGGGTTTTTTGTGAGTCTAAATTCCAGTGGGTCATAATTGCTGGTGGTCTCTTCTTTTTTCCCCTTGCTAGCTGTACATGATCTGCCTGTACAAACTCTTTAACGGTAGATTCCTTCAGCATCTCAAGGTCAGCATTAGTTGTTTTCTAGGAATTGTACTAAAGCCGACACATAATGCTTATATGTGGTGAAGATGCTGGTTGTTCTCAGGAAACCATCTCTGTATGTCCCACAAGATGCACAACTGTTAATTCTGTTTGGTTTATTAGACTTTATAACTGTTGGCACTTGCTAACTTTCCAATATTTACCTTGTGAATATTTTAGCTATGGCATATGCTATGTGTTCTGTCAGTCTCTTGTTTATTCGTTTACTTATTTTCTTAGATAAATAAGTGGTTAATCTGTAGTACAGCCCTTCCATTTTAATACAACCCAGACCATAAGGCATAAACATTATACTACATCATCACCATGACAGTTTTCTAATGTGACAATGCCTAGGATATGTAAAGAATAATCCATCTGTCTTTAATTCTATAATTGCTTTAAGCAGCATCACTTCATAGACTAGATACTCACCTCTGCTAATATTTTGCATTCAGGTTAGACCTCATAATATGTGACAGTGTAAACTAGAAAGTTGTTTAGTACACACTGTAGACTTGGTGTTCCTGCTAGATGGAATACTTCAGACTTAGAAGTGGACCCAGCCTGTTGGCTAGAGGACCATTTAATTTAATTCACACGGAATCTCTCCCAGATGCACCCATGCAACACAGGGATTTAAATGCCCCAGAAAATGATCACTTTACTCCTGTTTCCACTTATTCCTGTGCAAGTCTAATGCAGGCAGCCCTGACCAGCTTCCTAAAGTCAGTGAGAAGATTGTGTGGGCCTCCCAGGGCCTGCTTGCCCTAGCTTATGTGTATCCTCTTCATCTCATACTTCAGGAGCCATGGTTTGATACCAAGCTTTGCTGCCTTGGGAGAGACAGATGAAGGACTTAAGTTAATGGAGATGAAGTGATCTTTTGGACATTAAGGTCTAATAAAACAGCATATTGACCAGTTATGCTTGCAATCCATCTTGCCTGGTCACCAGCACAACCATTTTTGCATGAAGGAATGTAAACTGGACACTTGATTTTTTTTCAGCTAGGCTTGTATGACTGACATTAGTTTCTCTTATCCTGATAAGTGCAAAACGTTTGCAGTACCTGTTCTGAGCCTATATACCAGTAGTAATCCAAATTCTAGATGCCTGATTGCTTTGATTTCACATCCATGGTTTCAAGGATGCATCCAAGTGTTGATTTATGCCCAACTTAACTGGTTGTCGCCAATTTTATCATTCCAGGCCTGAATAGCTATCATATTTTTCATTAGTTCTTAGGTTAATACTAGACTAATGACCATGGGGGCATTTTTAAGCCTAGCTATGCATCCCAAATGTATCCAACGGTTTTGGTGCCCTAGAAGTTATTTTAGGGCTACATGTAATCTAAGTCATGTCTGGTCAAACATTTACAAGTTGCCAGTATTCATTAGAGACATAGGTGGCAGACCAAGGGTGAATTTCTGATTTTCCATCTACTGGTCCAGGTTATGCTAGAATAGGATCAGGGAAGAACTCTGATTTACACGGATGGGAATTTCCCAGAGAAGGGATATTCTATGAGACACATACCTGTCTCTGAAAGATGTCCTATTTATGTCACAAGCAAGGTTTAAATCTCTTGATTGGGTAGCTCTGATGCTATTTGTTTGGTGGATATGCAACAGGCCCAACAGGGTGGGATCCCAGGATGCCTCATATGCCAGGCATTGATTGCCCCTCAACAGACTGTAAGAGACAGAGTATAGGGATAGTGCTTTGAGGCAATCTGCATAGGACATAGTGATAACTCCCTGTATTCTTTTTGGGAGGAACCTCTGTGGACATTCCAATTGCTGCATGTGTCTGGTCATGTACATACTGATGAGGGTATTGCACTCAATGGATCTGATGCAGGTGAAGTACAGTGGAGCAATGACTTCACTGGACCTAGATGCCATACCCTTGCTTTCAAGTTGAGCAACATAGACTGATTTCCTTACTACCTTAGATAAATGCTGGTCAACAGTCTGTTACTAGTTACTAGTTAGTATACTGTCTGTGTACATCTCCAAATCCCTGACTATTGGTTGTACTATTAGAGGTGTGTTAGCAATGAGATAGTTTCCTAGGATAGCTGACTTTCCAAAGAGTACTATTATGCATTTCTTAGCATTAAATTTCAGATGGTGTATATGGCATCAGTTATTTGGCTAGAGTAGCCCTTCCTGGAGGATATTAGTGTCTTGGAGTGATTCTCTGATTGTACCCCATTTGCAATCATCTGCAAACTTGGTCAGCCAGAGGCATTTGAAGTTGGCCTTGTCATCTGAGAAGTAATAGCAAGAAGGAAAGAATCCATCAGTGATCTGTGAGGGACTTTGTTAGTCACCAGCCTCTTTATGGATGTGGACTCCCCTATCCTAACTTCCTGGGTCCTAACAGAAGCCAGCTAACAATCCAAAATGTGTAATAAGGGGTTTATGCCTAATTTCATTAGTTTGTTTACAATGCCTGAGTTGGCTATTGTATCAAGTGCTTTGGCTAGGTCAAGGTAGGAGGCATGCACCATTTTGCCCTCATCCATTGCCTTGGTGACCTTCCCAAAGAGGTTTACCAAACTGAGTAGGCATGATCTTCCCTTGACAAAACCAAAATGGGTTGGATCCAGTGTTTGGAGATTTCCAGTGTCATTATTATTTCCATGACAATTCTTTCCATAGCTTTACATATGAGACTTGTCAGACTAATGAGTCTGTAGTTTCTAGGGTCCATAGAACCCCCCCCCCTATGCAGAGAGATGACTGCTGCAGTTCTCCATTTTATCTGGCATGAATCCTGACCAGAGTGTATAGTTAAATAGTGACTCCAGTAGTCCTGATATGTTGTGTTTCAAACTATTTAGGAGGTGTCCTGTAACATTATCTGGTCCATCAATACGGTGTTCTCAGTGGTATTTCTTGAAGGATGATGGAGAAGGGGGGATAAATTTGAAGCTGAATTTGTTGGGCAGTAGATTTTCTATATCTTCCAACTCCATGTTGGTGGCTCCATTCACAACTAGCTCTTCAGATTGCTGTGTACAGCCTTTGAGGTTTCTGACATAGCTAAGCCTTTGAGATTCCTGACAAAGCTAAGCAAAGCCTTGTGGTTGTCCTTAGCCTGGGATAGTATTTTTTCTCTTGGTTGTTGTATGTTCCAACTTTTGCTATGACTTTCTGCCTTATGTTGTATGGCCTACTGATGTTTGGGTTCCACCATAGTGGCTTATTGTTTTAATTTGTTCTGAGCTTGTTTCTGGTAGACACAGTTGTCTCTATGCATTTATAAACATGATTGTATAGAGTATCTGGGAACAATTCCCCACAAGCTACTGTGCACTCAGGGTTTGGGGTGGCTTACTATTTTGTCAGGTTGTCACTTAATAATAGGATATTTGCCATAGAATAGTTTCTGAATGCTACAGGGTTAGCTGAGGTCAGAGGATATATTTTTATGTCAATGGAGACAGCATTATGGTCTGACCTTATCTGACAGAACATTACACTATGGGGTTGCAGCACTCTCTCATGTTAGTGGGAACCAAGTCCAGTATATTTGTTTCCCTAATGGGCACAGGGACTATCTGATTCATGGTGGTAGTATTTACAAAATCCAGGAATCTCTGGTCCTGCAGATCTGGGGTCATGTAAGATTCTCATTTTATACTGGGGTAGTTAGTCACCCATGAATATGATATTAGGTTGAATGGTGAGTGTGTCAAGTAAGTTTAAATATGAGTTATAGGTTGCCTGGGTCATGGGAGGACCTATAGCTAACAAGAATATGGTATTAGACTTTTTTCCTGTGGTAATTTGAACATGGAGAAGCTCAAGCTGATTATCCTGTTTGACCAGCTTTGAGATGACCTTGCTATTTCTGTATTTTGAGGCAGCTCCACATTTAGTTCCTATCTGTGAAGTACCTGGCCTAAATTTGTGGAAGGAATTGTAGCCTTGCACTGCAGGGGTGCTGTCTGAAGCTTTAAACCATGTCTCAGTAACTGCACAGATATCGGCATTCTCCAGGGTGAGGAGAGCTTGGTGGGAGTGGGGTTTCTGGCACTCAGAGGTAACATGTTTAGATTCCTTTGGGCTTGTTTTGCTATGTTGGAAAGTTTTTCAGTTTGGCATTGCCTAAAAAAGGTACATAGAGGAGGACAATATTTTAGCCAGTATTCAAAAGCCCAGAGGGGCTAGGTGCAGACCACCCTTGGTAAAACAACATGGCCTGTTGAGCATATCCTCCCATGCTGACAAATATTGCTCCACCTTGGAATGATGTCAGAAGCTAAGCCAATTGTTAAAGGCACATCCTCTTCCGGTCATGTCATGGCATCATCCTTGGTGAAGGTAGAATGCTGCTCAATGCTAGGCTCATGCCAGCCTGGAACACATAGTCCAAGAGCTCCATAATGTTTCTTTGCATATAGTACAGGGAAGTATGTCTCGGGTCATTTACACCCACATGGACTATGACAGGGTCATACTGGTACCCATGGTCAAATGACCTGAGTGCATGAGTGATTTGGCAGATCCTGGCATCTAACAGACCATTGACTATGACTTTTTCCTTATTCAGCTTGATGAGTGTGACATCTGTGTGTCTTACAATGGAGTCTCCTTTGACTAAATATTAGGTTGTGTGGTGGCTTGCCTTATGAGCTTCGAAGCTGAGGGCCCATGTGGTCTGGCTGTATGTGTTGTAGCTGGTGTTGTTTTCTTGGAGTGATTTGGGGTACTACTGAGGATATCTGTTGTAGGTCAAACATCCGGTAAGTCTTTGGGGTTTAGAAATATTACCTTTAAGAGTCTCCGCTTATGTGGGTCTGTGTGTCTGATCCATACTGTGTGTGCTGGGTGTAGTTTGTATTTCTGAGAACCTGGTTCTGTTATAATGACTGTACTACTTCTATAGGTTCACAGGTTCATAGATGCCTACTAGGCTAATGTCCCTGGTGCAAGCCTAGCCCATAGAAGTGTCTTGGCATCATCAAGTAGAGCCACTGGAGTGATCTCTGGGGTGAACTTTCTATTTCCCATCTACTCATCTATATTTCTCTTTAAGAGGGCCAGTGACATGGCCCTGCTTGACATGTATGGGAAGTCTGTTCCAGAGCATGGGCAGTATCTGGGTTATAAACCTGTCCCTCCAGCATGTTCTGTTGATTGTGGTAATGAGGTTGAGGTTCATATGTTCATAGGTTGGTACTAGGCTATCAGCCCTAGGGCCTATACAAGCCTAGCCATAACAATTCCCTGGCTATTTCTGGTCTCTGGAGCGGTTGGTATGGAGGGATTGGGATTTCTTTAGCTGTAGCATTTCTAACAGAGTTGGGTCAGATATGGCTTTGTAAGTCAAGCAGAGATTGCCTCTTAGTAGATGATATGAGACAGAGAATAGCTGGAGTTTTTTGAGTCTGTCTGTGTAGGACATGTGTTTAACGCCTATGATCCTCTTCGTGAAGTATTTTTGTGGCCTTTCCAGCTGTTGCATGTCTCTAGTGAGGTACATGCCAAATGGGTCATTATACTCGAATATTGGTGTAATGAGGGAAGAGTAGAGAGAGATGATGACCTCTTTCTTCCTGGATGCAAAACCCTTGGTAATGAAATGTGCCACATAGAAGGACTTTCTGACCACAGTGGCAATGTGGTGGTCGAAGGACAGGTTGCTGTCAACCTGTGTCCCCAGATCTCTTATAACGCCTTCAGTGTTCAGTGGGCTCCCATCAATGTGGTAATTAGTGGGAACTGAGTTTTTCCCAAATAGAATGACAACACATTTTTTGCATTAAGCTTAAGGTCATGGTTTCGACACCAGTCATTGGTCTCCGTGAGGCCTTTCTGTAGGATGTCTACATCAGTTGAGGAGTTAATAATGGCTCCCAGCTTGCAGTTGTCTGCAAACTTGGTCAGCCAGAGTCCCTCGGTGAAGGCCTGGACTTCTGAGAAGTAGATGCTAAACAGGAGAGGACCCAGAACCGATCCCTGTGGGACTCTACTTGTAACTGGTCAGCAGTCTGACTTGGAGTCTGCTACTTTCACATTGTGGGTTCTGTCTGTGAGCCAATTTGCAGCCCAAAAGTGATATAGGGGGTTGCTGCCTAGTTTGTTGAGTTTATCCATAATTCCTGAGTGGGGAATGGTATCAAAGGCCTTGGCCAGATTGAAGCAGGCTGTATGAACTGCCTTGCCCTCATCCACAGCTCTGGTGACTGACTCAAAGAAGTCAAACAGGTTGAGCAGGCATGATCTACCTTTCACAAAACTCAATTGAGTGGGATCTAGAGTTTGGAGATTCCCTATATCCTTGTTAATTAGGTCCATGATGATGCGCTCCATAGCCTTACATATCAAACTCCTCAGGCTAATGGGGTGATAATTCCCAGGGTGTGTAGTTGCTCTCCCTTTATGGAGAGGGATGACTGTAGCAGTGCGCCATTTGTCAGGGACAAAGTCTGAGGTGAGGCTGTGATAGAACAGGGCACACAGATATGGTGCCAGTTCACTTTGTAGTTCATGCAGAACACATCCAGAGATATTGTCGGGTCCCATGGAAGCTGTATTCTTAGCCTTGGACAATGCAGCTTTAACCTGTGCTGCAGTAATGCTGGGTGCCTGACATTCTTCCAGTATTCTGGTTGGTCCTTTGGGGGGGGGGGGGAGTTGGCACTGAATCTGTTGGCCAGTATGTTGGCAATATCTGTTGGCTCAGTATAGGAGGTACCATTGTGCAGTAACTCAGAGCAAACCTGGGTATTGCCATGGAGATTATTGATATAACTATAGAAGGCTTTGTGGTTGTTTTTAGTGTCTGCCACAATTCTGCCTTCATAGCTGGCTTTAGATGTTTTGATGAGGGATCTCAACTTTTTGTTGAGGCTAATAGGGGAGTTTTTCCAGTCTTGGGACTTCACCTTTTTCTGCAACAGTTTTTTCCTTCTGTTGTAGAGTTTATTAATGGCAGGGGAACATCATACTGGCTTTCTTTTTTTGGAGGAGGGTGTCTTGGTTCTGTTGGGTATGGCTAGTTTCATGCATTTATGTATACGTTTGCACAGTGCATTGGTGTATGCTACGGCAGTCATGCATCTATTTTCCATTGACATGGGTGCCATGAAGTTATTCACCTCTGTTTTTAGGAGCCCAAAGTCAGCTTTTGAGAAGTTTTTCATGGTGGTTACCTTTGCGGGGGGTATGGGTGAGATGTGGATTTACATGGTGATTTGTTTGTGGTCGGATCTAACTAGGGAGGAATTGACTATTGGTTTAGAGCAATGGTTGCCCATGTTAGTAATAACCAGGTCAAGGATGTTGCTTCTTCTAGTGGGGGAAATAATGAGCTGGCCCAGGGCATTGTTAGTGATGAATTCCAGGAAGTGTTGGGCCAGTGTATTGGTGCATGAGTAGTTTTCCCAGTTGATGGAGGGGTAGTTGAAGTCACCTAGTATGAGAGTGTTGGGTTGGACCCTAATAGTTTCCAGGGTGCTTATGAACATGGAGTGAGAATCTTGGGACATGGTTGGGGACCTATAGCAGGCTATGACCTGAATCACCATTTTACCCAACATTAGTTGCACCTGACGTATCTCAGATGCGTTATGCTGGGCTACACTTATATAGTTATTCATACACTTCTGTTTCTTGTTTCCTATTTTTTATGTCTATTTAATTTTTTAGCCCCATTCCCAGCTAGCTTTCTCCTTCCCATACTGTTTTGCACTATATCCATTTATAAGCACAACCCTCCCTAATAGCACGTATCTATTCCACATTGTATCTTTTTCTTTTCTCAGATAAACTCTCATTTCTTCTTATTTTGAATGCATTATTATACTCTAGCCTTTAATAGTCCTGTATTCCTTGCATTCCATAGAAGATACCAGGACATCCTAGCCCTCTTCTTTTTATAGAAAATACTTCTCTCCTTACCTATCCTCTACCAGCTTTCAGATTCCACCATCACTGAATGACCTACTGCCCTGCAACTTCTTGTTTCCTTCTTCATTGCTACTTCCTCACTGACCGCTATAAAATACAGACTCCTGTACTTAAGTATGCTACTCTTCAACTTACATTCTATTCTTCTCCTCTTACTGTGCCATCTTTCATCCTCAGTATTAGTCAAAAAAGCAAAGCCAGCACCATGTAAGCATATCCAACCTTCTTTTATTGTGGCAACACCAAAAAAGTCAGACCAGTTTCGGCAACCTTGCCTTCTTCAGTGATAAATACAAAAGCACAAACTAATGTTACTTATACCATGATTAATTATCATTGCACCATGACACATCAACATTTAAAGCAACAACAACCTCAATTTGTCAGGACTATATTCTAACACATATATTACAGGCAGTCATTAAGCCCTGGAGAAAACAACCCCCCAAGTTTAATCATCCAACCCCTCTCCTTTTTATTTAATATTACATGCCACCCCAATTTATTTGTCCTGTCCCCCCATACTTTATCAATAATTATAAAGTGAAACTTTGCATTACTATGTTTGAGTGTATGTTTATCCAGGGCATTTGATGTGCATTTATTCCGGATGTCACTAAGATGATCAGATGTACATACACACATGGATCTTGAAGTCTGCCCCACATAAAAGGCAGCACATGAACATGTCACTAGGTATACCAGCCAATCTGATTCACAATTCGCAAAAAATCTGATGTCATATACTGGTGTTTTCACTAGAAAACTGCTTTTTTTTCAACATATGTCTGCATAACGAACAATGCCCGCACGGGAATGATCCATTAACTCTTTCACCAGTCAGTGTAAGCTGTTGTCCTGTACCTTGGTCCCTATTACCCCATTTGTAGTGGTTAAAAT
The DNA here is from genome assembly GCF_019279795.1 of Protopterus annectens. Classification (NCBI taxonomy): domain Eukaryota; kingdom Metazoa; phylum Chordata; order Ceratodontiformes; family Protopteridae; genus Protopterus; species Protopterus annectens. Next base: position 1,292,669,316 of record NC_056739.1, read on the forward strand.
AAGAGCCTAATGTTTGCCCTCTCCTATATGAAAACTGGCATTTCGCCATAAGAAGACTAGACAATTCTACATTGGTTAACAGAATATTCCAATTTTGGTTGATGGTATCCCTTATAATATTAATATTCCTACCATACATAGTTATAAACCTAATGATATTTTCATCACCAACTCTTTTGCCATGATGTTTCAGCGTTTCAGACTTATCCCGACTGGCCAACCATTTTTTGGCTGACTTGATATTATTATGTTGATAGCCCCTAACCAAAAATCTTTGTGTGAGATCATCCTCAAAATATTGATAACTATCTGGAGTAGAACAAATTTTTTTCACCCGTAAAAATTGAGACTTTGGTATATTTTCAATAATATGGTAGGGATGCAAACTAGTAGCGAACAATAAATTATTATATTGCGGATATTTACAAAATATCTTGGATGCCAATGTGTTGTCATTATTTCTTGTGACTGTTACATCCCAAAAATATATTTGTTGCATATCCATATTAAGGGTGAATTCAATTCCCCACTTATTTTCGTTCAGGTATTGAACAAACTCTAATAGATATTTTTCATCACCACGCCAAATTAACCAACAGTCATCAAGAAATCTTCTCCAGATATCTATCTTAGACAAAAAAATATTATTTGAGTTGTCATATATAAGGAAATCCTCTAAGTAGCCCATAAACAAATCAGCATATATGGAGGCAAAAGATGCCCCCATTGCTGTTCTCTGAACCTGCCAATAACAGTCTCCTTGAAAGTATATAACATTTTTGGTTAACACATGTTCAGCTATGCACAATAACAATGTGTTGAAGCCTGGTGGATATATATCCACCTTCTCCAACCAATATTTGACAGCTTCTAAACCAGCCCAATGTGGGATACTCGTGTATAATGCTGTCACATCTAATGTGCATAGTAGCCAATGTGACTCCAACTGAGAATTTTCAATTATTCTAAGAAATTCTGTCATATCCTGAATTCTTGATCTAACCACCCTTAATAATGGTTGCAGATGTTCAGTTAAGAAAACTGAAAGCGGTTCGGTCAGGGATCCTATACCAGACACTATCGGCCTACCCGGTGTCTTCTCCAAATTCTTATGAATTTTGGGCAACAAACAGAGGATTTGTTTCTGGGGGTCATCAACTATTAAATGTTGGTCAGTCTGAGATAAAACCACTCCCTCACCACATGCCAGATCCAAAAATGTGTCAATCTCTTTTTTAAAACGAAAGGTGGGGTCAAGTGGCATAGGCATATAATGTCTGGCATCTTTTAATTGCCTATATGCTTCTGATACATAATATTCAATATCCATAACTACCACCACCCCACCCTTGTCTGCTGGAACAATGACAATATTTGTGCTGTTCTTCAAATTCTTAAATGCCTGTTGTTCTTCAGCTGTTAGATTTTGATTCAATATTTTAGCTTCACAGTTCTTAAAGTGCAAATTTCATCCTACCATGACTCAGTAATATATTGCAACATCTCTCCAGCTCTGTCCCACCCACCTATTCATACTTCCTCTTTTCACTCGCCACACATTGCACCAAGCCTAATTTATACTGTCCCTCATCTTTATTCCAAATATAGGCTAATTAATTGCTCTTCAACTCAAACCAAAACAAAATTAGGGGCAAGAATCCTACCCAAAAAACAAGTATCGATAATTCCACAATATAGTAACATCCTTATAGGAGGAAACACACACCCTAATCCTGTCCCCGCCTATCACAATGAACACAAAGATGATTCTCTCCCACACACCTCTGTAACCTAGCAACAGCCAGTCCCCAGCCCTGGTGATCTCATTTTTGCGGCAATCAATGTTAGAAACATAAGAAATAAAACTGCTGAACTGCATACCTGGATTACTCAACGTACGCCTGATGTTTTCACTGTAGCTGAAACTTGGCTTAAACTCAGCATAAAAGACTCCAAAGTTATACCTCCTGGCTATAATATCATCTGTAATGACCATATAAAGAGGAAAGGTCAGATAATATCATCTGTAATGACCAAATAAAGAGGAAAGGTCATGGTATCGGTTTAATAATTCCTGATATCTACCACATTTCCCCTTACAACAAAACAACACCGAAACTCAGTTCAGCAGAGCTTCTTATTCCTTGCCTCAAAATAACAATTATAAACAAATATGTATTACTGTCCTTTATATCCCTCCTGGCAACAATATAGCTATACCAGAAGAAATCCAACTTGTATATCCAGAACATTTCCACAAGAAACATTTTATTAGGTGATATGAATGTCAGTTGGTTGGACATAAACTCTAATTCCCCAATGTCTAGCATGAACCTATGTGGTTGCACACAACTAATTAATAGCCCCGCACCATAGAGAAAGACATCAGATGCTCTATTAGACTGGTTCCTAGTATCAGACCCTAGTAAATACTCCATCACAGGTACAATGTCAGACTGTCTTAGTGGTCATCTCCCAATCTATATGACTAGACGCCTCACGCATCCAGTTAAACAGCATATTTATAAAGCAACCCGTAACGTTTCCAAGTTTAACCTGGAAATGTTCATTACTACACTGTCATCTATTAACTGTAACTTCCTAAAAATCCTCCTTTTAGATGATGCTGTAATTGAATTCAATACAACTTTTTTAAATATCCTATATAGCCATTTTATCTTAGTTATCCAAAAAGAGCAGAATGCTAATGCAGGATAGAGAAAAAGCATGGAAAGAATTACAAAAATATATAACACATTAATATCTTGAAAACTTCAGAATGCTTCACAATTGTACTAAAAGCAAATAAATGAAGACAAAAAACTACACTATAACAACTTTCAGAATAATAGTAAACACAGCCATAAAAAATTTTGAACATCATTAAAGAAATCTTACATCCCGGCCAAAAATTCAACCCAAGCCCCGCTCTTGATAACTCACCACTTGAAACTGAAATACAGATGAACTCTTATTTTATAGATAGTATAACATCTCTAAGGATTCCTCAGTATGTAATCCCAGCCTTGCCCAACAGCCACATATCACCACATCCACTTTCACCTTCAAACCTGTGCTCACATGCTATATAAAACTACTCTTAAACTTAAACAATGCTCTTCTTCAGCTGATGACCCTCCAAGCAAGTACCTAAAAATAGCAGCCAATAGCATTGCCTATCCTGTCTCAGTCCTTATAAATAGGTCAGTACAGGAATCCCACATTCCCTGTCTCTGGGCAAAGTCACATATCCCTCTGCATAGAGGAAGAAATTCAACAGACATTAATAACTTTAGACTTATAACAATCCTGTCTCTTCTCACCAAAATACTTGAAAAATGTATTCAGAAACTATTGTTAGGCTCTCTCCTGCAGGAAGAACTTGTATACCCTACACAACATGGCCACCATTCTTCCCACAGGACTAGCACTGCCCTCCTAACCTATATAGATACAGTCAATAAAGCTGGAGATAATGGCAAGCTAGTGTCTTCCTTATTTCTAGACTTGTCTAAAACCTTCTTTGCTATTTGTCAGTGCAGATGTCTACTTCAGATGTTCTCACTAGGTCTCTTTCAGCCCGCCCTTCTGTGATTTAAAAGCTACCAACCCAATATGTATCGGTCAGTAAAATGGCACTCCACACTCTCTTCTTACTTTCCAGTCACCACCAGTGTATCACAAGGCTCTATCTATGGTCCCCTCCTCTTTAACATTTTCACCAACACCCTCTATACTTCCACACAACAGGTCACCCTAATACAATACATGGATGATTCTACTCTCATTTGCACATCTGACAACATGGTACACCTCCAAAAAATTATTCAAGAAGCTTTAATAGCCACTGAAATATGGATTTGTAACTCACAAATCATGCTCAGTCTGAAAAAGACCAAACTACTACTTTTTTCCTCAAAATCCTTCTATTATGAAAAAACAAAATTTAAAGTCCTCTCTCAATATTACAACCAATGAATTCACTTCTCATAGCAAGCTATTAGTGGTGATAGTAGATGATAATCTTAAATTAGACCTGCATATATAAAATTGCATAAGAAAAACTCATCAAACACTAGGGATGCTTTACAGAGCCAAAAACGTTCTCACTGACACAACTAAAACTACACTTGCTACTAGTTTTCTCCTCCCCACACTTCTTTATGGTGCTCCCATCTTTACTAACCTCCAAGCTTCACAAAAATTAAAACTTGAACAATGTTATAACAAATTTGCTAAATTTGCAGCACATGCCCTTTTCAGAACTCACCACTGTATAGCACTAAAAAACCTAAATTGGTTAGAACTGCCACATCAGCTAACATATACACAGCTTCTTATCACATCTACAGTTACCCAGCACCCATCTGCCTGTCCAGCAGTAAAAAACATTCTAGACAACTATGTTTTCAGTTGGTCATTGTGATCCAGTGACCAAAAACTCTGTCTGCAAACCTAGCAAATCTGTTGGGCATTATCTGTACTTGTACAAAGTTGATAAGGCCTAGAACTCCTTACTTCTGCTGTCAGGTCTATACCCTCCCTCTCATCTTTCAAAACCACTCTGAAAGACTCCCTAGCTAAAATCTAGCTCTGTTCTTGCTCAAATCCAGGATAAACTATATTCCTAAATATGAATGGGTATATTTCCATTTCTTATACTTCCTTACTCTCCCTTCTTCACTTACTTCCTTACTGCTATCTAATTATCTTCCTTGATTTTCTCTCTAAATATACCATAAGCCTGTTTTTCCCCTCACTTCATATTGCAATTCTTATTTGAATAAGACTAACTTACCTTTAATTTCTCTACAAACTGTCTAAAATTTCATATACCTTGTATCGATTTTTAACCAATGTTTTTATATTATGTCTAATTTGTTAAAATTATTTAAGCTGCAGATGTTTTTTGTTTTATTTTTGTAGATTACAAAATTATTGTTCTTAAAATGTTTTGTAATAATTTGGAGCTTTTCTCCCTAGACCTCCGCTGAAAATGGGCTTGTACCAAGTCAGACTTTCTTGATAGTGAAATGTCAATCAATAAGTAAATAAATAAATTATGCCTGCTTGTGCGTGAGAGCTTTGTTTAAATACATCTCTCACACACCTCTGAGAACAAGCTGGTTGTCTGTAAACATAAGGCACTAGTTGCATTGCCTCAGGATGCCCATATCCACCATGCTGGCTGCAGATGTAGCAGAAAAGTTCATGTCCATCATTTCTGGCCCTATTTCGGTGGTAGTAATTTGTTGCAGGCGTGAAGAGTAGTAATGGGAGTATCTACTTTCAAAAACATGGGGCACTGCTTGTTCTTGCACAAATTAGTTTTTTGTTGCAAACCAAGTACAAGGATAGTCCTGATGAGCCAAAAAGTGCAACAAATACAAAACAGCAAATTACTCAGTAACACAGCCGGAAGGCTTCTGAAAAGTACATCTTTCAGCGATAAGCAAAAAGCACAATATTAGGGACCTTTAAAATGATTTAAAGTAAAAAATGAACAAATAAAGCAAAAATAAAGCAGAATCACTTTAATGCAGTTAACTGAAAAGCAAGACAATAAAATAAATCTCTTATCTGCCAAGGATGGAGAAGGTATATGGCAGGCATATTTACACCATGTCACTGGAGGCAAAGCTCTCGCATACAACCACACATAATACCAACTAGGTTGTCAGAAATACACACACTATACCCACCACACAAAGTATGGATCAGAACACACAGACCCACATATGCTGAGGCTCTTAAGAATAATCTTTCTACACTCTCTCAGAGTGTGGTGAGGACTCCAAGCAGGTAGGAGGTTTGGAAAATGAGCAGGGAAATTTACTCAAGAGCAATATTGGTTTGCTCTGTGTGTGCTGGTCGCTCAGTATTATGGATCTAAAATTACTTAAATAGCTTACACAACTGACAATAGCAATGAAAGAGGTGAGGAAAGTACTTTGGAAGTTAGATCACCATAAGGGGCAGAAGCTAGAGGCATAGGCCTTTAAACCCACCACAAGGACAGGGTGGATAGGTTAAAATCCACAACAAAGGGTGGGAGTGTTTGGGAAAAAATTCTGAGCTGCATGAAGCAAACTTCTTGAGAGGGATCCAATCAAATGAAGCCAGTATTGGCGGTCTATGACTCTAGAAGTTGTAACAAGTCACAATTCTCATAGTCCCATAACTCTGAGCTACAGGTCAATGACCCCAGGTAGGATAGAATTTCAGAAACTTTAGCTTTTCTCTGTAATGGGGCCTTTCCATTTTTTTTAAAGAAGGCATTTGTGACCTAGTCTTCAACATGTCTACTTATCTTCTGATGATCTTGATAACTACACTCCTATAGCTAGCCTTCCATCCATTGATAAAGTTATGAGAAAGTCAGGGACATGCTACTTAACTCTATTCTTGAGGAACATGGTGTTGACTCCACTGAAGTCAGAGTTTTATACAAAATGTTGCAATGAAATGGCCTTTCCAGGAAAATAATGAAGTTTATTGGTTAGATATCAACATTGTTGCTCTTTTCTCTTCTTCTTGATCTATCTTCAACATTTGACGACATTGACAATGATATCCTTTTGGGATCTGTAATAAAACTTTGCATCTGCCTTAACTGACAGGACAATGATTACAAGTAACATAGCTAAAGCACAGCACAATGCCAGCTTAAAAGAGGACAATTATTATATCAGGCAGTAAGAATATCAGTAAACCACCATGTTTGCAGTAGAGCTGTATTGTCTTTACCTCCTGATTTTATTTTATTTATTTTGCTTTTATTTACTTTGTTTGTCCAACTGGGTTTAGTCAAAAAACACTTTTCAGAGGTGGTCCAGGGAGAAATGCTCAATTTAAATTAGAAACATTTTAAAACAGATATTCAGTGATATACTTGAACAGACATTAAATGATATACATTAACAATTACACAAACATTTGCTAATTAGATTACATTCATATGAAAGTAAAGGCTAGTATTATAGTATAAATGATACTTGTACATTCGTAGATGTTGAACATTCAGCATTTGCAGTGCTTTTCACCGTTTTGGATTTGCAGAGGTGTATTACTGAGTATGTCAGATAGATAATAAATCATGTGATTATGCATACAAGTTCAGAGAAACTGTGGTGAAGAAAGGAACTAAGAAGGGCAGAAAATCTTAGTACTGTAGTTAAGAGATGGAGTATAAAGCAGGTTCAGAGACTATTATAAATGTGGCTATCATAAAGTTTATATTAGATATCAAGAAGTAGGGGTGAGCAGTGTCACAAAATAATGTATATAGCTGTGAGATGCTAATAAAACTATTCAGGTGTTAGTGAAGACTGGTTGAGAGGTGTAGAATTCCGAATAAAAGAAATGATTTGATGATCTGGCAAACTGAAGATAACAGAAGCATTTATCCTGGAGATGTACAGATACAGATCCATTGACTTGCTAGGTAAAGTTTTAGCTGTGTTTTGAATGACTTTGCACTCTAAATGGATTTCAGTGGTAGTGGAAAGTGGTTCCATAGTTCATCTATGCTTTTTGGATAAAAAGAGTCACCTGCATCATTAAGTGATTTGATTATAGTGATTAGTGATTTTTCTCTACAGTAACATTCTGCTCGGAGAGTAGTGTTGTAAGTTGTTTAGGACTGGGCAATTTCCTGGCTTACAGAGCCATCTGTGCATAGTAGTTAGCTGAGAAAGAGCTAGGTGATGTGATAGATCTAACCAGTTTAATTCTCTCAGGGCTAGGCAGTGGTTTTGGCAGTGCTGTTATATTTTACCACAAATTTAGCAATTTTTATTATAATATTGCTCAAATATGGACAGTTGAGAGACTTGAAGTTTAACAAAAATTGGTTCAGAGTAGAGGAGACATGGCAGTAATAAAGTAGAGGCTATCTGGTTATGTCAGTCTGGTACATTTTTACTCTGTATAATATACCTAGTTAGTGTAAAATGAAATCAAATTCTGGTTCTGCAGAATTCAGTCCTGTGCAATGTTTGAAACAGTCACCACATATCTTCTTGTTATGTATTTCATAATATGTTTAATGCCTGCATGTCTAAACTGTCCTTCAGTGTGTTATCATTCCCTTAGTCTCTTCCAACAACAACATTTATCAACTGCGTGCATCCTTCTCTAGTAATTTCACTATGTTATTTCTTGGACTAATCCCAAGCAGGATGTTTTAGTTGTACAATAAATTTGTATAACCTGCATATATCATGAAACTCATGATCTTAGTATATTGCATTATTGTTTCCTGTCTGCTTTTGTGGAACTTCATATAATGTTTTTTAGAACAGTTGCTCAATGATATAATGTGTCAGTATATCTCTGTATGAAATGCAAACATAACAAAAAAAAAATTATAAAAAAAATCCTGTTTTAAAAATAGGCCCCTCTCCATTCAATATTACTGGGAATGTGAGAAGCAAAGACTCATGCTGGACTTAAAGTGAGCATACTTCCATTTACTGAAAATGTCACCTACACAGGGATTTACTCTCATTTCAGACTATGCTTACTGTTTGTCTGTCTGTCTTTCCAAAAGACAGTTTTGCATACAACAGTTATGAAATACAACATGTGAGCCACTGTCTCCAATTTTAAGAAGGCTGACTTTACTAATATGAAGACTGACCTGGGTTACATTAAAGGCTAAGTTATTTGATCTTATAAAAAAACATGCCGGAGCTAAAATGTGAATCACAATGGTCAAATGATTTACCTGTAGCTGAAAAAAGATGAGAATGTTCTATGAAGAAAAAACAATGCATATAAAAGATTTATAAACTACATCTTACTAATACAGACAAAATTGGATAGAGGAGGCTTCTAATGTATTACAAAAGACATTAAGAGCATCTAGATTCAGACTCCAGAACATATACCAACCTATCTGGTAATGTTTCATGCTTTCCTATATAACTAATTGGTAGGAAAGAATTATCTGATTTGTATTTTATTTCTGACCACTGATTTTACTGTTGTTGGAAGACAGGAATAGATTGTAGGTAGGCCCATTGTAGCCCTCCCATGGGGCCTAGATGGTTATAATGTGTGTCACAATTGCAAGCGGTTTTGAGCACATGCTATCATGCACAGCAGGAAGATATGTGCCTTGTCTTAGTGTATGTATCTGGCAAGGGAGGTCTGAATAACTACTTTATGAAGAACTTCCCTTTGTACAAGATCAGGTTAGTGTACTTAATTCAATATTGCTTTGGATTTTATTTATATTATTTCTTCAGGAAATTTGACATAATTTACCAGTTGATCAAATTTATTTGAATGCTGTGATTATTGATTTAGACATGTTTCTTTTAAAATGCTTTAATTAATTGTCACTGAAAGTATATTCTTTAAATAAGTATGCTATTAAAGATTGTCTGAAGCATATCTATATCATCCGGTGTATTTACTGTGGCATATATAATAAAGGTAACACAGTATGATAACATTGGAGAAATTTATTATGTCAAACGTTGGATGACATGCTTCTTATTAGCAAATCTGTTTTATTGAAGATGATTTCCCTTGTGCAATTGGCACAACTTGGAAAGCTGTTGTTATATATATTAATGACTGGACTGATGAGATAAATAATATTAGGCAAAGTGGAAAGAAAACACATTTAAGAAAGGAAGTGCCCTCTTCTAGTAAAGATCACTCAACATCCATTTAATATGATACCAAAGATGACACCTTTGCAATACAGGATTCAAATATAATACAGTGTGAGGATTTGGATCATGTACAAAAAAATATAAAAAAGAAAGAAAGACAGAAAGTCAGCACAAATAACTATGAAGAAAATAATGATTAATGTATGTAATGCTAAGAGAAAATATATTAAACAAAAGGACAAAAGTTGGACATGTAATAATTCGATTACTGGGAAGGGTAGCATCGTTCATTCACAAACCATCCAAGTCTACAGAAAATGACATCTGTATTCCAACAGAGAACATAAAGAATAAAAGAGGCAATCAGCAGGTTGAAAGGGAGAAATATAAAACTGAAATTGGAAGGATTAAGGAATATTAGTGTAAAGAAAAAGAGGAGAAAGACTGAAGCTAACAACATGGCTCAGGCTATGGAAGTACAAAGACATCTAGATAAGAATTTTATATTTGCAAATGATGTAGTGGGGCAAACAGTGAGATTAAGACTAATGGCAATGGAGACTGATACTTTGGAAAAACAGAAAAAGAATAGAAAACATTACTGAATTAGAGGTTGGAGATTCTTAACATGACTTTATTCATGTTGGATCAAATAATGTCATCTTTAAGGAAGCACTGTTTATATGGAATGTGCGGCCTCTTAGATAACATAGCTTATTTTGTTTTTTAGGAATTATTTTTCACATGTATCTTAATGCAAAACCTGCTACTCTCTTAGCTTTTTGAGTAAACTAGAAAAATGTTTAAAATGCCCCTGATTTTAGACCTTTGTCCTCCATTATTTTTGGCTTTGCCCAGAATTCTTGAGCAAAAAGTTGAGAATGATGTTTAACGCTGCAGACAGGGAGTATCAAATGATGATATTATGGGGTACCATAAAGTAACTATACTCCTGTCTCTTGTTCAGTTTAATCAGCCTGGTATGGCTTCATAGGTCTAATGTGCATTTATATGAAATAATTTGAAATACCTGTGACAGCTTTCATCTGAAACTTGAAATTATATAACTCTCAGCTGTCCCTGATTTCTAAGAATTTTCCTGACTTTCCCTTTTATTTTCATCTGTTCCTCATAAAGTTTTTTTTTCTGACAGATATTTAAAGATTGCATTAAATAAATAATGACTAACATCTGAGTATCAGTCTTTCTTTCAGAAAATGCATTCTAATGCAAAAGCCTTCTAAGAACATATGAACAACATTTAAAATCTGTCCTTGATTTTGGGCCTTTGCCAGCACTATTGTGTGGTTCTATCCCTGAAGCTTACACTTAAATGTTTAGAGGTATTATTTTTATGACACTTAGATGAAGAATGCATAGCAAAGCGGCTATAAGTGCAAGAAGGGAATGAAATGGGATCTGCCTTTGGATGAAAGTAACATACCGTCTTATTGCTTGCTCAGTTAAACATCTGGCTTTGCTTAGTAGCTATTGTTTGCATGAAAGTTGAAATTACATATCTACCAAAAATATTGTTAGCACTGTCCCTTTATTCAGACTCTTATAGAATCCTGAAGGAAGAGCTATGCCTTGTCTTCCACACCATTAAAGATGCAGTGGTCCATGATATCTTGTGTCTACATAAATCAAAGACTCACTAATACCATGACCAGGGATCTAAATTTTCATCAGTAGATAAATAAAACAAATGATAGAGAGATAGGTTCATCACACAATGGCTCCCTCACCTCTGGAGCACACTCCATTTTCAAATTAAACAGTTTGATACACTCTCTTCCTTCAAACAGGAACTGGATGATTAAGTTGCACTCACAAATTCAACTTGGGCTTCACCACCTTAGCTCTCCTCAGGATATGGGGTATGGTGTAAAGGTGAGCAAGGTATAAATAGCTGTAAGACTCAATTGACTTGAATTTCCTATCATCATATGACAGCTGTCAAATCTCCTTGATTTCAGAGAATGGTCCTGATTTTGCTTTGTATTTTGCTCTGTTCCACATAAAATGTGTGGTTTTCTGGCAAATCATTGAGGAGTGTTGTTACTAAATAATAACAGAGATATGTCTTTTAGACCACATATCCTTTAAAAAATGTATGTTAATGCAAAAACTGTTATTTTAGCAAATGTCTAAGTATATAAGAACAATATTTAAAATTTGCCTCTAAATTTAGGCATTTCCCTCATTAGTTTGGTTTTGTCCCTGATTCTTGTGCTGTGAGGTTGAGAGATGTTATTTTTTATCATACTCAGGTGAGGAATACACAGCCAAATAGCCATAACTGCTGGGTGGGAGTTATCTGTAGATAAAAGTAACTTACCATCTTATTTGTTTAGTTAAGAATTTAGCTTTACAGGGTGAGTGTCCAAATGAATATTGAGCAGATATGGCAAAACTTAAAACAAGTCTAAATTAAAATAAGTATGATGTCTAATTACATTTTATTCTCAACTATTGCAAAGATAATTATGACCATAGCTTATCCAGTTCTCTGACTATGACCCAAATTACCTGAGTTTGACTACTGAATTAGGCACTAGAAGAGCAGAGCAGGAGAGGATGGAAGTGTGCTGATTCATCTATCCTGGGAGAGGCAACAGTGGTTCCAATCACCTGATCATCATAATTACTCACAGCAAAACCCAGGACTGGAGACACATGCTTGCGGATCCCAAGTTAGTGACAGTATCTTTTCTAATACAAACAAACTCAAGAGGTGACACCACGGTTCAGACATAGAACACTTTATTAAATAAAACAATACAACTGTGTGACTGTAAGCACTTTCACATTCAAACTTGAATGCTTCTTCAGACAAATTAAAACAATCAAATCATCTGTATACATACTACCGTCAGTCAATCATATCACTACATTAATTAATTAATCTAAATAAATCTATTATCTCAACTCTTCTTAAAATCATATTTCTCTCTTTATAATAATAAAAACAAACTTCACAGATATTATATATAAAAGCATTAGTGTACTAAAAACAATTCCAAAAACATATAAAAAGCATGTAAAAGTGTTATAGAGCATCTGTGCTAAAGGATAAATCACTTTTAACACGTCAAAGATACTAACTGTTAAAGCATGCTAATCTATTGTAGGTCAAGAGATGGCAGTAAATTTCAAAATAATGTCTGAAAAATGCTTCTAAAATGTTACTAACAAAACATGAATATGCATGGTGTAAACCAAATTCAAAAATTATATAGCACTCTATTATAACAAAACATATAAATCATATTGTTATGATAATCATAGTCAGGAGAAACAGAGCAGCAAAATACATAATAAGGAAACCTGGGTATCTATAAGAACATTCACTGGTAAACTAACTTAAATTGTAAGGGATCTATTGACTAAAAAAGGTTTCAAAGAAACCCTATCATTAGATCCACAAGCTTTGTCTGCTTGTAGTCTGTGTAGTTCTGTGTAGTTCTTAAAATTACCCAAGCTGATGCTCTTACTAACGAGCTCTATAACTTAAAATGCAAATTTATGAGAAAGATCATTATTTAATACATGTCGTGCAAAGGCATTAGTCTCATCTTCTCTATTTATTGCGTATAAATGTTCCCTTACTCTCTCTCTCTCAAAGTCGTATTGGTCTTTCCTATATAGAATGATGAACATTTTGTGCAAGTTGCTAAATATATTAAATCACGTTTTGCAATCTGTGATCTGTCAGACTCTTTCAAAACATGGCTAGCGATATTTATAATTAAATCTGACTCACTATATACAAGGTTTTCTTTGGATATTTTATAGTCTATTTTGTCTTCCGATGACTTCCGTCTCTTTCTCCCTCGACTTTGATTTTTCTGTTGTTTGTGCAACTCCCCCAGGGAGTCTGAGAGATCACTGTTGAACATTGGTTTATCATTTATACCCTCTAGGAAAACAGACATGGTTAATTTTGTGCTTGATATTAAACTGTTCACCGGGAACATTGCACTAAAATTGATGTATGGAGATAATAACAGTGTAAGACTTTGTGAGTTCAAGAAGCCTACAGCGTTCATACATCCTACTCACCCTTTATTAGTAGCTTTTGAAAAAGCTTGCGAGAGAGACTTTTTAGACCTTACTAAGACTAATTATGATAAAACGAAATTTAATTTTTATAATTTAAGTAGAGCATAACATGAAGCGTTGAATAATTTACAAAATAATCCACATATTGTTATAAGACAAGCAGATAAAGGAGGCACAGCAGTAGTTTTAGATAAGGAGAAATATGAAGAGAAAATGGATGCTATGCTTAGTGATGCTTATACATAGAAGCGTTTAACTAATGAGCAATTGAATAAGCTGATAAGAAATGTAAATAGCGACTTATATGATTTTTTTACTAATATTTTTTTTTTCAAAAATAATTTTTATTTTTATAATAAAACCATGCATACTTATGAAGGTACAAGCAGTGAAAAATACGTAAATATTACACACATAATGGCTTGCAACAAGTTAGAGGGAAAAGGGAACAAAAGAACATGTTTATAATGAACATAGGAGGAGGGTACAACATCTTGCAGTATGCATAGTACACAAACTAACAGCAAAGAAAAGAAAAAAACACCAAAACTGAACAGTATTTACAATGCTACCAGTACTAAAAAGAGAAAAAAAAACAACAGTGTCACTAAGTATACTACTACATAATAGCGGCCCTACTTATATCTTACAGTAGGAGTGAGAAACCCCTCAAACGAAGGATAAAGTATGTAGGAAATAAAATTGTAGTTTAACCATAGCTTAGTCACATAGGATTACTTCAAACAGGCTTTTCCAAAGTTTACTGAAGTAGGCTCTCTTCTTAGGTCCAATTATGATAAACTTCTGGGCAGAGATATATTTAATGGCCATATCTTTGAATCCCCGCCAGCATAATTTGGTGCGATCTAGCCAATTATAGGTGATGCAAAGTTTTATGAGGAAGCAAAGCGTTATTAAGATATGAAGATGAAATTTAGGCAAGCCCGGAGAGGGAATGTTTAGAATAACCGTTTCCCATGAGAGCGTGGAATTATAGTAGCCCATTTTTTTGAGACACACTTTGAGAGAACACCAAAGTTTATGAGAATTATTGCAGTACCACATAATATGCAGAAGGTCAGCCCTCGCACCAGGACAGCATGTACATAAAGGAGAGCTATTAGAATTAAATTTGTTAATTCTTACAGGGGTATAGTAGGCATTATTATTCAACATCAATTGAGTGTATAAGAATTTCTTGAAGGGGGATAGTTCTATGCTAGTTTTTATGGCTAGTACTTTTTGATCCTCTATAATAGGAGGATTTTGATTGTCCCAGTATTTGGAAAAAAGACAGTTTCCTTTGTAGAGTAATGGGTGTAATAATTTGTATGACAAAGAAATTGTTTTATTATTATTAGCAATTGTATTGATGATTAAGTTTAATTTATCAATTAGCTGCATATCAGGGAATAAATTATTGGTTTGTGAAGAAATAAGTTCCCTAAGTTGACGAAGAATAACCGTATACTTGTTATTAGCCTCGAGCGTTGATCGTAGTTCGGCAAGAGACAAGGATTTATGTTTAAAAATATCCCATACTTTAAGGTCTTTAATGAGAGAGAAATCAGCAAGATCTATCATCTTATTATTGATTTTAAGATTTGGATTGAGATGTAGTGGTTGAAGAAAAGGTAGAATAAGAGGAAGATTAACGTCCTTGATCAGCTTTTGAAAGAGTTTTATTTGAAATTTCAAAAGAGAGGATAGTTTTAGGCTATTCAAAGAAGTGAGTGATAAAAAAGGAATGGCCTTAGGATTAATTTTATTAGAGAGGATATGTCTGTGCCACATCTTTAACCACGCTGGGTAGTGGGTTTGAGCTTTATTATTCATGTTTGCGATGGACCATTATTTATTAGAGCAAATAATCAGATAGTAAAGATGAAAATTTGGAAGGCCCACCCCACCTTTCTCCTTGGGAAGACATAATTTGGAAAAGGAAATCCTAACATTCTTGGGAAACCAGAGAAATTTGACCAAGGTTTTATCAAACTGTGAGAAGAGGTTATTTGAAATAATTACATTTGTCGCACTAAATTGATAGAGAAGTCTGGGCAGAATATTCATTTTCACAATAGCTACTTTTGAGAGAAATGATAAGTTCAATTGCTTCCACCTTTGTAGGTCTTGGCATATAAGAGACCATGATTTTAGCAAATTATTTTGAAGCATAGAGGCTTGATTGTGTTCAAAGTTAATGCCAAGGTATTTGAGACTATATGAGATGTAAAAGGAAGATTCGGGGAAAAAAAAAGGTTTATGCGCCTCAGGATTTATTGGGAGAATATGTGATTTTTTATTGTTGACTTGGTACCCAGAGGCCTTAGAAAAAAACAGAAATTGCTTTTAAGATTTTTGACAGATCAGTGTTAGGAAGTTGAAAGTAGAGATTTAAGTCATCGGCAAAGGCCGATAGTGCTACTTGTGTGTTGAGAATTTTAGGTATGGTATGATGAGTATTTTGAGTAAGATATAAGAAAAAGGGTTCGATAAATAGACTGAAGAGAAAGGGAGAAAGTGGACAGCCTTGTCTTGTACCATTAGTGATCTGGATGGAATTAGATATTTTTTTATTTATATATAGATACGTGCATGAGTTTGAATAGAGAGTTCTGATCATATCTAAGAAGGTTGTGGGTATATTAAAATGTGATAGCGTGGAGAACAGGAAGTCCCAGTTTACCCTGTCAAATGCTTTCGATGCATCTAAGGTCAAGGCGTATAACGGGTTTTTCTCTTTTTTAGTAAACTGGATAAGAGAGTCCAATGTTAGAGTATTATCCCATGTATGTCTGTTGGACATAAACCCAGCTTGATCTGGTGACAGTAAATGTGGTAATACCTGTTTAAGTCTGTTAGCTAAGATGGCAGAGAAAATTTTGATATCAACATTTATAAGCGATATAGGTCTGTAATTATGTGGGTCTGTTTTTTCCTTGTTGTTTTTAAGTAGTAGAATTGTTTTTGAGTTATTCCAATGTATGTCAGTGATTCCATTTTTTATAATGAAGTTAAAGACTTCTAGAAGAATAGGGGTAATTTTTGAACTAAAGGTCTTGAAAAAATTAGTAGTGAAGCCATCCGGGCCAGGTGATTTGCCTGCTTTAAGTTTGTTAATGGCGTTTTGAATCTCATGTGTACTAAGTGGAGCTGAAAGGTGGGATGCTTGATCCTGATTGAGAGATGGGAAGGTGATGGAGTTAAGAAATTTATCCATCTGCGGATTAGAGGTGATGTGCTTATTCTTACTGTATATGTCCGTATACATGTCATGAAAGAGTTTAATTATCTCATAGTCTGATTTGTATATTTCCCCTTTGTATTGCAAGATGGAGATTGTCGGAGCACCACTATTGTTTTTGAGTATTCTAGACAAGGTTCTAGATGGGATTTGTGCCCATTCAGAGTAAGTTGCAATTTGTTTTTGTTCCTGAAGCGAGTAATTATGTAAGTGTAGCTCACATAGTTCTTTATGTGTCGCGTTGATCAAATTCTCTATCTTGGAGTCAGGATGGGTTTTTAATTCTCTTTCCAAGGAAGCTAATCTTAGAGCTAGACTAGATTCTTTTTCTTTATTAAGCTTGTTAAAGAAAGTGGCTTTGCTAATCAAATACCCTCTTAATTCAGCCTTACAGGCCACCCATTGTATATCTAGCGCTATTTGAGATTTACCAAGATCAGCAAAAAATTCAGACAATGTCTTATTAATTCTCTCTACAATCTCTTTGTATTTTAGTAAGTTATTGTTCAAGGACCAAGTCATATGGAGGGGGGTAACAGATATGAACAAGATCATAAGAGAGATTTTTGCATGGTCAGATAAAAGCCTAGGCTCACACCTTAGTGTGTTCTTGAATTTAGAGAGAAATTTAGAGATTAAGAAGAAGTCTAAGCGTGACCATGATTTATGGCAGTTAGAATAGAAAGTGTACATGCTGTCCTTAGAAGAATCAGTACTAAAGACAATAGTATCCATTAGATTAAAGTCAGACATTAGTTCTTCGAGAGCAGTAGAAGCTTGAAAGTTATATGAGGGGGAGTTGCTGGTACGATCTAAACTGGGATTTATCACTGCATTCCAATCCCCTCCTATTATAAAAAGGTGATTTGGAAATGAGCTAAGGATATTATAAATTTCTAAGATGAAAATATGTTGTTGTTTGCATGGACCATATACGTTCAAGAATAAAACAGGTTTTGTAGAGTCCTGTAATATGGATGTAAAATAACACCACCTACCATTTTTGTCGGATTTTCCTACCATTATAGTACCCTGAAATTGTTTCTTAATTAAGATGGCTACTCCCTTAGAATTTGAACTATCACCTCCCGCTATTATAGTCCTGATCCATTTTCTGTTAGATGTCTTTTCCCAGCTTTCTTTGGGTAGATGCGTCTCCTGCAAAAAACAGATACTAGCCTGAGATTTAAAAAAAAGATGTAGTATTAAGTTCTTTTTCACAGCATTCTGTAGGCCTTTAACATTCCAGCAGTCTATGTGCCAGCTACTGAATTTTTAGTTTAATTGGATAAATTGAAAGGTTATAAGATAGGAGTATTATTGTTATACCTACCCATAATGAGGTTTGCTTAGGGAGAGTTGCCTTTGGGTTTAAGGGAGGGAAGAGAGCATGATAAATCTTTAACACTGTCTTTACGAAAAGGTTAGCAATGCGGTAAGAGGTAGCCCATAACTTCTTCAGACTAACCCCAGTGCCTAACCACCCGTGCTCCTTGTGTGAAGAAGTATGTAAACACACAAACAAGAACCAAAACTTTCCTATACATATATACAAAATATAACTCTTCCAAAAAAATACCAACCTAAATTACTTACAAAAACACCCACTGAGCTTCCAAGGTTATATATTATGTAGAATACAGCTTAGTTAACTTGCGGCATGTTCTGTAGTAAGATAGAGCAGTGTACAATAAAAATATAACTACATGCCTACTCAAGGGTGTACAATCTCGAGAGTCCACCGATTAACGTGAATTTCAAATAACTAAGATACTGTGTGTATTTAAATAAAATTTTAAATGATGGAATAGATGAGTTAGTAAGTCACAGCTTGCTATGAACATCTTTAGCTCAACCATTGTAGAGCTTAAAAATAGTAAGGGATGTAAGGAAGTTTATCTGAGAGATATATTTATGTACAGTACCCTTACACCAAACCACCATCTAGTTATGTTAACATTATAACACCACTATTATAAATGGACTGAAAGGAGAAGAAAAAAAAAACAAAAGAAAAGGGTGACCCATTAGATTAACTAAGTATATTAAGTAAATCAGCAAACAGCCGTCTGTACAACTGTCAGGCTATGTGCAACATAGATCTGAATGGTTGGATTAGATATAGTCGCTTGCATCAACCTTAGAGCCTTGCGCTCTGAAAAAACTTAGCTTACAATCCCTGGGTTTAACACCTTATCTCACAGACTATTCTAAAGTCAGCCAGAGCTCTTGGCATGTACCAAATACTACAGTTCATAGTAAATACCTTATAAAACAATACTGTTATCAACCCCAAAAAACAGCCTACAGCAACCAACAAAATAGTTAGGAAGTATCTAATACTACTAGAGGGCCATAGAGGAAAAAAGCTTAAACAGCTTTAGCTATGCCAAGTTAACAAGTGGTACTCAATTAAGAAAGGCATCTTTCTGGATCGGTAATTTAAAACCATGACAGCATATAGTTGAGATGGTTTTACATAGTTTAAAATGCATGACAAGCATCACTATAGCTTTAGCAAAAAGACCAAGAAACAATGATAAATGCCTAAAAGTGACAACCAACGAGTGTCTTGCAAATCTTGCATATATGATTAGTAAAGATATTTAGCGTTTTGTTCCAGGTAGTACGAGCTATCAAGACTTGAAAGCTAAGCAATAGCTCCACACGCCCCATGAGTAGTAGCAAACGCTTTGGCAACAACGTCAGGAACCTGGTTTTCCATGCCGGTATAGAATAAGATGCATTTCATTTAAGGCTTGTCAAGTCTAGCTGACACTGTTATATGACTTTCTAGGAAGGGTCTTTTATTTGCGTATGGCACGAGGAAACATGCGCGTTGCAAAACGGAAAACAACAGTTACACTCAGCGCCTGAAAGTGAGTCTTATTTCCCTGTTACCTGTTTCCACCCGATACCTCCATTCCAGGTTGCAGACAAATAAAAAAAAAAAGAAAGGATTTTAAATACGGTTCAATGTTCTAGGGAGACAGTTAGACATGATTGTCTAGGATGACTTGTATTTCCTGAGGCACGCATTCTGTGCGTTATTCGTGTTGTTCCGAGGATGTTGCAGAGGCATCAACGTGTTGCAGCTAGATGGGACCCACATGGAAACATCTTGTGAGGAGAACTGTACCTAGCTACACGTGGTTGGTGCTGACAGTTAGGAAAGGCCAACGAGACCTTTACAAAGGTAAGTAAATGAACATTTGCTTATACAATTTGTTATTGTATATTAAGCGAAATTTTCGACAAACCCTTAAAGGTAATGTTCAGATCTGTTGGCTGACTTGAAAGTAGAGTCGCTAGCAGTAATATAAATTTCAGGAAGTGGGAACTTTGTTAAAAGCCTTGATAAAGGCTGTTTTTGCATTGTTTTGAGTATTCACTGAGTATCTCACTTCATTATTATAGAATATCAAGTTGTTGGGGTATCGCATTTGAAAACGGATGTTTCTTTTGATTAAATCTGCGCAAAACGGAGCAAGTTTTTGTCTGTTTTCCTTAATAGTTGAAGGTAAATCTTGCGAGAAGGAAATTTTGTGCTTGTTCCACATAAAAGATTTATGTTTTTTGGCAGCATTTAGGATTTTTTGTGCTACTTGATAATTGAGTAGTTTAACATACACTTGACGAGGGTCTGTGGCGTCCTGTTTTCTACGAAGTGCACGATGGGCTCTTTCAATGGTAATTTCAGGCTTCTCATCATCAGGTTGTAGTAATGATTCAAAGATTTGTTTTGCAGTAGTGATTAAGTTTTGATTGTCGTAGCTCTCAGGAATACCTCTGATTAGGATATTGTTTCTCCGACTTCTTGCCTCTAAATCTGTTACTTTCATTTGTAATTCTGTTATAACTGCTGATTTAGCACTAAGATCTTCAGTGAGAGTTTGTATTTGAAACTCATTTGTCTGAGTTTTTTGTTCAAGAGTGCCCACTCTTTCAGCAATCTGGGTAACAGATTTACCAATGGTTGAGAGCTGTTCCGAAAAGTTCTGCATGTATGGGCTGCAAGGCCTGTTTTAATTCATCCATGTGAAAGCCAGTATCCTCAGTGGTGCTAGTAGCATTTTTGTTAAGTTCCAATTGTTTGTTGGTTTTTTGCCTTTTTGAGAGATTCTCTTTTTCTGGTGAAAAGATTACCGAAGACTTAGCTTTTGTTGTCTGTGTCTCCATTGTAATAGGATCATTTGAAGGTTTTTGCAATCTGGCCATGTGGTCTTCAGAGAGCTGCAACAGAGTGATAGGCCTTCTAGATCACAGTAAGTATAAGACTTAGCAAGCTGATATAAGAAGTACAGTTGATTTAATCTCTTTTTAATAGCTGAAAGTACTAGCTGGTTTGATTTTATGATTCTGGAATGAATTCCTTTATTCCATAGAATGTCCCGAGGCTTTGAGATGTATAAAAAGCTAGGATAAAACTAGATGAAGTAGGGAGCTCAGTTTAGATGCAGTTCACCAGGCGACCACCATTTTGGAAACAACTTATATGATTTTTTTAATGTGTAACATCATCAATAGCAATTTGCCTAAATATTTTGTAGTTGAGACTCCATGTGTTCCTATGTTTAGAGGCCTTCCTAACGTGCACAGGGATATTTGTGACCCCCCCCATTAAGATTGATAGTCTCCAGTAAGGGATGGTTGACAGAATCCCTATTTACCTATGTTGAGAAAAAACTTAGGAGAATAGTCGATGATACAGATACCATCATTAAGGATACGCAACATTTCCTTGCGAGTTATCTGCATATGATTTCTCTGACCAGTATAAACCACAGTATTACTTGTGACACTGGATGTGAAATTTTTATTTACAGCCATTCCCAATGAAATTGGTTTAAAATTTGTCAGATTGTTTTTGACCAGTAAAGGCATTTCCAATGACAATATAATGAGATACACCTTGCTATTAAGAGTTAATTTTAAATAATAATGTTTTCTCCTTTAAAGATAATTATTATTTACAAATTAAAGGAGTAGGAATGGGCGCTTCCTGTGCCAATTCATAAGCGAATTTAGTAATGGCATATTGGGAAACCAATTTCATATTAAATAATACAGAACACATTCGACACTTTCCATATTACAAAAGATTTGTGGATGACGTGTTTTTATTATGGGATGGATCTATAACTGAGTTTGAAGCTTTTTAACATATATTAATACAACACAGAGTTTTTAGAGTTTTCAGGGAACTGGTCATATGAGCAGATAGAGTTTCTAGATGTTTTATTCAGAATCAAGTTGATACCATAGAAACAGGGATGTTTAGAAAAACATGTAGGAAAAACAATTTGCTACATCGTGATAGTATGCATCCCTCCCATGTATATAAGAATATCATACAGGGACAGGACCTTCAAATTTTGAAATTGACCACCTCAGATGATGCTTGCAATATTACTCTCAGGAAATTAGAGGCTGAATTTTTAAAAAGAGGGTGCAAGGAGAAAGAAAGCAGCTGCTTACGAGATGAAGGATTTATAGATAGGAGAAACAGAGGGAGACTGTTTTTCAGGAAAAAGATAAATATTCATATGGCTCCCATTATGGTTAAAAGTGAACAGCCTCAAGGAATTAGAGTTACTATTCCCTATTCTAATAATAATAGAACGATACAGGAAATAATTACTAGAAATTGGGGGATCTTGACCGCTGATGAAAAGATTACTAATATTGTAGGATTGAGACCAAGGTATGTGTATAAAAATAACAAATCCCTGAAAAGAATACTCTGTTATGAGAAGAAAAGCAATAACAGAGTCCAGTCTTAGCGTAAAGGGATGTTTCTGTGTAGAATTTGCAATCACTGTACATATATGGCCAACAGTAACACCTTTATACATCCAGTGCCTCATAGAGTTTATGAGTTCCATCATTATGCAGATTGCAAAACATGTGATTTAATATATTTAGCAACTTGCACAAAATGTTCATAATTTTATATAGGAAAGACCAATAGGACTTTGAGAGAGAGAGAGTAATGGAACATTTATACACAATAAATAGAGAAGACGAGACTAATGCCTTGGCACGACATGTATTAAACAATGATCTTTCTCATAAATTTGTATTTTTGGTTATAGAACTCATTAGTAAGAGCATCAGGTTGGGTAATTTTAAGAACTACACAAAACAACTAGAAACCAACTGGATCATCAGACTACAAGCAATCAAAGCTTGTAGGCTTAATGATAGGATTTCTTTGAATCCTTTTTTAGTCAATAGACCCCTTACACATTAAGTTAGTTTTACCAGTAAATGTTCTTGTAGATACCCATGTTTCCTTATTATATATTTTGCTGCTATATTTCCCTGACTATGATTATCATAATAATATGATTTATATGTTTTATTATAATAGAGTGCTGTATAATTTCTTAATTTGGTTTGCACCATGCATATTCATGTTTTGTTAATAACATTTTAGAAGCATTTTTCAGACATTCCCCGGGATTCATGAAGCTTGCACCAGGCACAAGCATAGCGTAGGTGGTATAACGCCAAATATGGCAGTCGAGCGATTCAGGTACGATCCAATTCCACGTGCACTACCGGTGTATGCCAGAACTGTGCAGCCCCCGGCGTAGGTATGCTAATCACCTCATGTGCAGTGTCGCACCATGCAAATGAAGGCATATAGCGATTCATGAAGTGGTGCAGGCGTAGCGTAAGCCCACGGAAATGTAAACCAAAAAACACAGTTTACATTTTCCCAAACAGAACATCGGAGCTATGGAAGAGGGCCAGACCCAGGTATCACAATGTTAACATATGCCAATGGCTAAATACACAGCCAATGGCATAAGAAAAGATGCACAACACGTAAATAACAACATTTAATGTCATGTCCACAGTAACGCACAGCACAACCACAGGGCATGTGTGCGGAAGCTGTAACATAAGGAAATAATATAAAAATGTCATAAAATCGCAACGTAATAGAAATCAGGTTTACAGCATAATACACAATGGTAAGTATGGAACACCACAACCATGGTGCAAGGGTTGCTAAGGGCCTGTGATAGTGTTCGGCATGGTAACTATGAATTAGTAGTCAATGCCATGCGAATGAGGCAGATAATACTGAATCGCAAATATCCCGCCGGATGAAGGTTGTACCGTACGGCGCAGTGGTATAACACTGAGGAGTGGCTCAGAGGAGATACATGACATCAGCAGAGGGGTGTACCACAGTAGCAGTAAGCACATTGGAGCAATGGCCTGTCCGTTGCTAAGCAAAGCTGCAGGATAGGGGTGGGGAGGAAGGTATAGAATCGTTTAGCTGAGAGCACACATGGTGCCCAAAAGCGCATGTGTACTGTGATGAAAACGTGCCCGAAACCCAGTAATCGGACACACATGCTGCAAACAATAGCAGAAACAGGAAGGTCAGGGGAAGAAAAGAAGGAAATGTGGAAGTAGGGAAATTGGAGTACTAATGAGCAATCAACACCAATCAACCCACGAAGGCCAATCGACGGCAGCTGACAAGTCTGCTTGCAGAAACCTGCAAAACAGGATAGGGGGGCATTGGAATGCAAAGAAAGGAGGGAAGGTATTGGATTGCAAAGATAGGAGACCTGACACAACAGAGCAAAGCAAACTGACAGCAGACCGGCAGTAGCACACATAACGCAAGTTACGCCAAGTCCAGGAAAGTACAAATGAAAGTAGGTTGCAGGATGCACGCCAAAAAAAATGGTAGGTGCAACGTGCAGAAATGTAAAGGGAAGGTCAAGAGGTAATCCATGGCAGGCAAATGTAATTCAACACCAAAGGAACCACAATAGTAGTTCCGGCAGTAAAACACATAAGATACCCTGTAGCTACGATTGTACATACACACCCTATGACATCATCGGTGTTCACAGCACAATAGTATAAAGTGTGAAAGCACCCAACACACACCTGTGTATTCCCAAACACCGCACCATAGGTGTAAACACATGGGAAACTTTTAAAATGTACATGTTGGGAGCTGCCATAGCTGTGATTCATCAGCATGTGTTAGAGACTGACGGTGTTGTGGAGGATGATGCCGACAACCACCGCAGGCCTCGGAGGAGAAGGAGAGTGTTCAGACCAAGGGTAACCTACCAGGGGCTACATGACCTGGAGATAGTAGAGCGTTACTGGGTGACAGGGACATCTTACAGCAAATAGTGCAGCTGTGCCGGCCACGCCTGAGAACCAGAAACAACAGAGGGGAACCCATCCCAGTGGACATGAAGGTATGTGTAAACCTGCGAATACTGGCCACAGGTACCTTTCAAAGGCCAACTGGAGATATAATGGGTATCTCACAGGCATCAGCATCCAGGGTACTACAC
This sequence comes from Protopterus annectens, assembly GCF_019279795.1. NCBI lineage: Eukaryota > Metazoa > Chordata > Ceratodontiformes > Protopteridae > Protopterus > Protopterus annectens. Next base: position 1,292,694,593 of record NC_056739.1, read on the forward strand.
CAGTTCCTGGATGCCATGTTACCACATGCCAATGAGCAGATATACTTCCCCAGAACTCAGGAGGAGTTGGCCAGCAATATGCGCCACTTCCACCGTGTGGCACACTACCCGGAGGTACTGGGTGCGATAGACTGCATGCACATACAAATCAAGTTACCACCCGGTGAGCAGGGTAGGTGCTACATAAACCGCAAGGGATTCCACTCCATCAACTGCCAGGTCATGTGCAATGCCCAGGGCATTATCATGGATGTGTGTGCTGGCAGCCCTGGAAGCTACCATGACTCCCATATCTGGCATGCCTCACAGCTGTATCAGGTATTTGTCAGTGGGGACTGGAGCCATGGATGATGACTCCCATCAGAAATGCACACACACCCATGCAAGAACACCATAATGAGGCACACGCACAAACCAGAATCATCATAGAGCATGTGTTCGGGATGCTGAAATCATGGTTCCGGTGCTTGGATACATCTGGTGGAGCCTTGCAGTACTCTCCAGGCACGTGTGCCCACATCATCATAGTATGTGCCATGCTACATAATATGATCCTGCGGAAGCAGCTGCAGCAGGGACATAATGGTGAAGGCCCTCATAGCCCACTGCAATTGCCAAGGCCATTACAGGCACAGAGGGATTCAAACCATGAACACACTATGCCAGCCCCAGAAGGCAGACGGAGGCATGCCCAATATGCCTACGCCTTGGCAAAGAGGGAACGTATAGGACATACTCTGACAGTGTAGGCCCCTATGGACTGACACCTCTCCACCTGCACACACAGTAAAATGGATGGCACACAAACATGACCACCTGTAAATTGTAATGTATAGGTGGCCCAATGTGTGACTCCTACATAGGCAGCATCAAAAAAGTAGACCAGTAAAGCAGATCCAGATGTAATGTATATATTCCAATCCTTTATTAACAGACCGGTTTCAGCATTAACTGCCTTCTTCAGTGTAGGACAAACAAAAAATGTCCTGCTAGCATACATAATATATATTGTGTAACAACCAATAAGCATCGAATAATCATGAATATTAATGAAAAACAAAAAAGTGTGAAATATAACCACAGCCTAAACAGTTTAGTCATAAAAAACATGACAACTACTAGTATAATTAGTATGACCACTACTATAATTCTTAAATGTGAAATACCAGGAAAACCTAATGCTTCGTGAAGCTTAATAAAGCTTAATAAAACCTGATACAGCCACTCGTAGGAACTGATGTAGAAAAATAAAAATGAAAAATAAGAAATAAAAAATAAAAAATAAAAAACGTGTGGCTGTATCAGGTTTTATTAAGCTTTATTAAGCTTCACGAAGCATTAGGTTTTCCTGGTATTTCACATTTAAGAATTATAGTAGTGGTCATACTAATTATACTAGTAGTTGTCATGTTTTTTATGACTAAACTGTTTAGGCTGTGGTTATATTTCACACTTTTTTGTTTTTCATTAATATTCATGATTATTCGATGCTTATTGGTTGTTACACAATATATATTATGTATGCTAGCAGGACATTTTTTGTTTGTCCTACACTGAAGAAGGCAGTTAATGCCGAAACCAGTCTGTTAATAAAGGATTGGAATATATACATTACATCTGGATCTTCTTTGCTGGTCTACTTTTTTGATGCTGTGTATTTGGTTTGGACCGAGCAATTCCCCGTGCATAGGACTTTGTTTGGTATCCTACATAGGCAGCCCTCAAACATTGTAAACACAACAGCCAGTGGAACACGGAATGCCAACACCTGAACAGTACATGAGCCTTACAGCATATGGTGGTGCTGTGTGCCTGTCACGTTCCCCGCCAGATATATATATATATATATATATATATATATATATATATATATAAATATATATGTATATATATATATATATATATATATATATATATATATGTACACATATGCATATATAATATATAATACAGATAGAAAGGCCAATAGAGTGATATATGGTGATATAGATGGATTCAGCGATATCTGCAAATATAATAGATAGTTCAACGACATTCATAACACCTTGGAGGTACAAATAAATAGGATACCGCCAACCATGGAATGTGTAACATACCGACATGCGTAACCACAAGGCTGAAAGACCGATAGAACACAGTACCGGAACAGTACAGCTGCGAGTAATAGTATGATGATATGAAGGGACAGTTAGTCACCGCTGCCGGTGTTGCGGTCCATGTAGGTACTGTGTTCAGCTGTGTCTATGAGTGCCGTAGTCTGTGTAAGTGTGCGTTTAGGGTGCCGTGTTCATCTCTGTGTGATTGTAATGTGTGTCCGCAACATGTGTTTGTTAGTGCCAAGTCAGAGGCAGATCAGTATGTTAGGAGTGGGTATAGCTATCCGTAGGCATATGGTTACTATCTGTCCCACAGTAGGAGGGACAGCCCCACCCTGGGCAGTGTGTCCTGACATAAAACAGTACAAAGGGCAAATGTCTGAGATGGTAGGACATAAATATGTCCCATATATAATGTAACAGTCGTATTTAATAGTTATGCCTGTATGTAAGAAACGTAAATGTTACATGCAATATGATAAGTAGCCAAAGTCACACAACAATAGGTATGTATTGAGGATAAAAGTATGTGCTAACCTGTGTACTGACCATGGCTATGTGTTGACCTGTAAACACCGCTGTTTGTCCAGCAAGTGTCGGACCATATGAAAAGGTGGCAACCCATGGCAAACAGGCTCTTTTACCAACACAACCACAATGACTGCAAATATCTGGGACAGAAATACAAGGGATAGCTGTCACTTACACATATCCCTTGATGTAGAAAAAACTGTCAGGAACCACCACGATGTAAATAGAAATTTTCTTTAATTCAGAAGAAACAAGCGCTTTCACGCACCACCATGGCGCGCTTCATCAGGTTATAATAAATGATTAAAAACCATCTTTTTTATATAATAAATTACATCTAATTATACAATTAAATCATCAATTTAATAAAACAATTAAGTTACTTAAAGGAGCAACTCCAAGTATATTCAGACTTCCATAGTTACTTAAGAGGGTAACTCCAAGTGTATTTAAACTTTCATAGAAAGCTTTATCTATGTGCAATATATTCTACAACATTTAATATATAGGGGCAACACCATAAGGCTAATATATCATCCCACTAGATATAGATATGATTATAATTATAATTATAATTAAATAAGCATAAACTCCATCTATACAACTGAGATTGTTATTAATAATTGATAATCAAAAATAATGATAACATAGAACTGTCTGGGTAGCTTAGACTAAAACCTAATGTTATATTCAATATTTATTACTTTGATGTATGTTGATATAATATGTAAAGAACAAGATATGGTATATTTTACTGTCAGGTAATCAATTAAGTGGAATTAATTGATTAAGTATAGCGTAATCAAAATATATAAAAAATAAAATATATATTAATGTAGTTTGACATAATATAAATATATCTCACTGACATTTATAAAGATTTATATAGAAGGAAAATATGTTCAAAAACATACTCTATATGTATAACTTAAGACTGAATAAAATAAACATAAAATAAAATAAGATAAAATAAAAGTGTATAATAAGAATAAAGTTAGGCCTATCTATTCTTTAATAAAGCTGGTCGAATGCTGACCGCTTGATTCAAGCCTGGTTCAATATGTGACCTGAAGTTAAAAATCCATTGCAATTCATAAAATTCAAGTGTTCCAATATTGTCACCTTCTCTCATATTATTGTATACTACTTGAATGATTCTGAAACTAAAATGATGTTTAGGAAATTGATGACAATGTTTAGCCAAGGCATTATTAAGGTTCTCCTTCCTTATGTCGTACGTATGGTTGTATATGCGATCTCTTAGCCTCCTTGAGGTCATCCCTATGTAATAAGCATTACATAGTTCACAGGTGGCTAAATAAATAGCATTTTTCAAATCACAAGTCGCATAAAATGTTGGAGTAAATGTTGAATTCAACCCTGGTATTATAAACGATTGACTTTTAGAAATATATCTGCACATATTACATTTAGTGCAAGGGTAAGTTCCCTTCTTATACATAGCTCTAATATCTAAGCTAGGAGCTACCATTTTGTCATTGCATAGCAGTCTTTTAAGATTAGAACTGTTACTAAATCTAAACATTGGTTTATTATCTACTATCTGGGCTATGGTCGGATCAAGCAAAAGAATTTTCCAATTGGTCTCAATAATTTTAGTGACATGATGTATATCATTGGTATATTTAATGCTAAATGCTAGAGACGTTCCTTTGTCTTTCAAATTCCTTGAATAACCACCTTTCTTAGTATATTTAGAAGTTTTTAATGTAGATGTTATTAAATCATCAATTAAATCAGAGGGATAACCTCTATTAATAAAGCAAGTCTTTAGAAACTCAATCTGCTTTTTCAAGTCATCTTCTCTACTACATAAACGAGATGTTCTGATTATCTGCCCCTTAACCACGTTTCGAAATATGTAGCGTGGATGCATGCTATCATATTGAAGGATGGCATTCCTCCAGCATGATTTTCTATATATGGTTGTGGTAATGTTATTCATAATGTCTTTGTTGATGGTAACATCCAAAAAATTAATACTGGTATATGAGTATTCAGAAGTAAAGCTCAAAAAAGAGGTGGTAGTTTCCATGTATGTGACAAATTCATGTAACGAGTCCTGATCATTATTCCAGAACAAAAGAATGTCGTCTACAATCCCTTGATATATTGCTGCAATTACGGAGGTATACAAGTAGCAAGCTCACCTGCAGACGATATAGAAACCAATTAACAATGGCCCAACGAACAATCCCGTAACATAAGTCTACTAACTGTTAGCTCTCTAATTAGGGACGGAGCCCACACACATATATACGGATTATGTAGAAATGCAAGGCCCACAAACCTGTATATGCTACGTACACCCACCGACATCCCCCACACCAGAAACTAAAGCAATACAGACTGTAATAGCAGCACAAACATCCAGTCAGTCAATTACATCTGCAGAACCCTCAACATACCGTGTGAGAGACACAATTAAAGGCGTTATGCATAATTGCAGGTGTTGTATAATGGAACTAACAGCCATGTTACAGGTTTTGTTTGCAATACTCCGTTATCAGATGTTGGGATGACAGGTACACCCACATGTTGAACCAAATACTCTACCTGTCACACACAATCCACAGGGGACATGAATCCAAAGTATACTTGTCTCCATGCATAGCAGTTGCAGATACACATAACAAAACACAATACAGACCGTCTCCCCGAAGGTAGGGCAAATAGGCAACGCCCAAGTGGAGAATCCAATTATACCCCACTGTTGCCGCATAATTGGCGAATGGAGTAGCTGCACAGCTGATACGCAAGTAATTAGTCACTCAGGAACACCAATTGGCAGGATGAATCTACATGTTACAGGTATCGATGTATATAAGGATGACTTGCCAGACATTCAAGCCATATGCTCATACCGAATACCAATTGAAACACTGTGAGAGAGATAGAAACGAAACACCGTAACGACAACAAGGTATGTAGAACGCCCGATATGTAAGGTTATGTATAGCATGATCTGTATTAATTAGTTTTACTGTATGTATAGCCTGGTTTGCATTAATTAAACGTGTCCACAATGCATAAAGTGGGGAAAAGTATTTATGTAGTGATGTCTTGCTGAGCATACTAACGCTTGTAGAAACTGTGCGTCCAGCAGTGGGACACAAAGTACACAGCACAGACACCACAAGGGATGCTACATGAGGACATTAAACAGAACAATCCCATACAACCCGCCGTCAGTGGTAGGGTATGTCCAACAAGGACGTGCCATAGCAGGGGATAGTATATGTTGATATACTGTCACAGCACGCATGTGTATGGGCATATTACATTAATGACATATCTAAGGTGGTCCCGCTGTGCAAGTATGCTTTGCATTATGGGATACTATGTGAACTATGTGTAATGTATAGTATTATAGGTAGATATGACAGATATTCTACACAGCATAACAGGCATATTATGCATACCACAGGTATCGTCTGTTGGTATGTACAATAACAGGATACATATGGCTTGTAGGCATGGGACATTGTAATAGCATGATAGCTAATCTAAATGGAAGGGCTACCAAGTAACCATGCACAAAGGACATGTAATAGCTTCACAGGTGCATAGTGGGGTACTATGCAGTCTGGCAAGTCCATGTGTAAGCACAACTACAGTGTTCACACTAGTGGCACCTCTCTAGGGTAGTGTCCTGTGAACAGCAGAGCCAGGTGTCACCTGAACCTCTGCACAGTACAGCCACTGCAGTGATCCCAGGCCTACATGTGTCTCCCAACCACCAAGGGAGGTATCACATGAACAATGCTACTGAGTGTCACTGAGTGATGGACATAGGACTTATGTTCCAAAGCATGGTGAGTGTCCAGTTTGGGAATGTAACCCACAAGTATACCCCACTCATTGTGGCGTGTGTGCACATATTCATGAGCATGTTGCTCACAGTGGCCTCTGCTTATGTCATGTATGAAGAGTATATCCATTAATAATGTTGTGGACATGGGCCCTGTCTGATCAGCAGAGGTCACCCCTGAGTATGTAGTATGCAAATGTGTACAGATGTGGTGTCCATAGTGCAGCTGCATATTTAAACTGTACACCCTAAATGGGGTGGTGTACCCTTGAATGTGTGTAGATGTCTTGAGTTTAGAGGTACAATGGGTGCCTATGTACCAGCTACACACCCAGTACAGATAGGTGTGGCCACGTAGAAGGATATCCACGCCACAGTGGCAATACGGTAACCACAGGAGTGGGTGCGACATATGTGTGTACTGCAAACATGTACAATGTGATATGTATGTAGGGGACTACCATCCATGTGATAGTCAGTGGGTGAATGGTGTAATGCAAAGGTGATGTGCATGCACCTTGTGTCATGCAGCTTGATGCCATGATAGTCATATTATGTATCTGTCACAGTGACACCCATATGGATGGAGTCAGTATCAGCTGGTGGAGCAATCATGGTGCTTTGTATGCAGGGGTTGGAAAGCTAGGCAGGGAAAGTCCCCTGTGCTAGCCTGTTCCACAGGGAAGCATATACTGAACATGAGGGGCCCTATGACTGAGGACTGTGGTATGCCAAATGTACCTGACATGTAGTAGGTACTATGGTATGCTGGCCTCACTGTGTGTCGTGTCCATGAGCCACATAACATAACATCCTGAGACACAGGGTACGATGTGCAGGTGGATGTGTATGTTGTCAATACTAGAATGGGGAATGGTGCTGAAAGGCAATGAGAGGACAATGTAGGATGTGTGGACTCCCGTACCATCAGCAACTGCCCTGGTAACTGTATGAAAGGAGTCCACCATGTGTAGGGGTCAAGCTCTGGCCCTAACAAGCCCAACCCAGGTGGCAGCAAAGGACGGGAGCCCAACAATGTCTCTGTGAATGACGTCCTTGATGATGTGCCCCATAGCCATGCAGAACAGTCCAGTCAGGTGTGTAGGACTATAGTCCCACTTGTGCATTGTGGTGCCACCTGTGTGTAGTGTGATAAATGCTGCTGTGTGCCATTCAGGGGCTACAATGTCTGAAACAAGGCTACTACTGAATATGGTGGCCCAGTGGGGAGACATGTAATTCAGAGGTTGGTGGACATCACAGCCTGGGACGTTGGAAGGTGACATGGGGCCAGTGTCCCAGGACATATGGAGTGTAGGTCAGTACTGTGTAGGTGTGACCACAGGGACACCATAATGTTCATGTATGGATTGTGGCCCTGTAGTGAGTGACAGGGTATAATGTCAGCATTGAATCCATCCTCCAGCATGTTGCCAACATCACCTGGGTCTGTAATGTTCCTGAGTGACTGTTGTATGTGACAGCAGATGTGGGTGTTGCCATCGACTACTGACATACCACCATAATGCCTGGTGGTACACCCCAGAATGTGTGGCAGTCATGTTTACGTAGCTAGTCTTGGAGTATGTGATGAGGGACCCTGTGGCCCCACCACGGCTGACCAGTGAACCACCCCAAACATGGGAATGTACACCACTGTGCAACAGCCTACACCTGTTGTTGTACATCATATGTCCATGGAACATGACCACCAGAGTGGCGTCTGTTATCTGGTGTGTACCATCATGGCTCTGTGTGGAATAGCATGATCCATGCAGATGTGTACATGCTAATGAAGTGCACTGGGGTATGTGTCAGCATTTGTATGTGCATTGTCCATCTGCACGGGTGTCATGACGTTAACAACCGCTGTCAGCAGACGTCTGTAGTAGGTGTTGTAGTACTCATGTACTGTGTATGCTGTGATGGGTGTGGTGCCGGGATGTGGCTAACAAGGTTGATTAGCATATGTTCAGAATCCACCAATGAGGGGATAACCCCAGGTGTGTAACAACAGTCACATGGTGGTAGTGTTCATGCCAAGGTTAATGTAGGTCTAGGAGGTGGTGTGTATGGGTTGATCTAGCAGAGCGGAGGTTATGACTCATGGATGTGTCGGTACATGTGTGGCTATCCCAGTGAAGTGTGGGGTAGTGTCAGTCACACATCAGTAGTAGCTGTCTGAGGCCCATTGTCCAATATACCAACATAGAAGGTATGTTACCCATGGGGTATGATGTTGACTCTGTAGCTTGTTACAATGTGTATAGCGGTCCCGGACACAGTTAGTTGCACGTGGAGCACCTCTGATGCATTGTGCTAAGTAACTTGCCAGGATGTGTGCAAAACATAGTGGGATATGGGAACCCCTCAGCTGTGGGTGTGCCGGTCCAGGTATGTGCCTGAAAGGTATGGTCTGTCTCTAACTTATCATTGCAGGTATGCTCTGCAGAGCCTAGAGGCAGGTCGCAGTCACTGCAGAGATGTTTGAGTGGTGCATTATAAAGTGTGCCTTGCCTGCGTGCGTCACAGAGGAAGATGCAAGCATTGTGTCACATGACCCCATGTCGTGCCTGTCAGTTCCCATCCTGCCGGTGACAGTTATTGGAAACTGTGCAAGACAGGCAGTATAGAAGCAGCAAGAGCCTTACATGTGAGCTGTACTCCCAGGGCTGACAGTTGCAAGTCATCTGTGCCACAGCATTGTGTTTGACCAGGTCAGTCAAAGCGGACAGATACCAGATGCCTATGGAATGACAATAGGAGCATAGGCAACTGTTGAAGTGACACAGTCGGTCGTTGTACAGTGGTATTGTGTCCGGACGAATGCAAAATGCTCCCCAGGGCTTGGCCCACACCCTCAGGGCTATAAGACTGGTGAGCTTTTGCATGTCCCTGCACACGTAGTCTGTAAAATGGCATCACAGGGCAGTCACACTAACATGGAGAATGACAGTCACATCATACCTGGTGTGGCATGGGTGCATAGGTTATGTTGCAGAAGCAGTTACCCGACAGCAAGATGTAAGCGACTATCGCCTTGTGTAGCCTGCTGTGTGAAACTGCAGTGTGACTCCCTACAGAGTCATCTATGACTGGTGTGTTGTGAATGTTATAACTCCCTATTGGCTGTATGTGATGGGCACATATGAGTCTGTGGGCTATAAGCTGGTGATGTTGTCTTCCATGATGGGGGCTACCTCTGGTGCCTACAGTGAGTATGGAGATGTACTGCACAAGTCGTCCTTGTAGGTGTGGCCAGTGGTGTAGATCATGTGAGACTATGTGATGGGTGGGGTGTGTTGCGAATGTTACACATCCCCAAATGACTGTCAGGTGCAGTCAGGGTTGGTGACAGCATTAACCCCAGCCATAGCTGTGAACCTCCTGTCCCCAAAATGAGGAACATTAGCCCTCATACTGTGTGACAAATGGGCAAAACGTGGAACACTTACAACTGGCTTACTAACAGCTTCAACTAGGAAGGGCATATGATGGCTAAAATAGGCTGGTTTTATGTATAAAAAAGATATTCTAATGAATTAATATGATTCCCATCTATTTAGCCATGGCTAGCAGGTAAACAATTTCCAACAATGAATGTGTGACAGACCCTTTCAATGTGGAACCTTGAGGAACATGCACCTTTTAGAACCCCAAATGAGGTACGTTCCTCGTAATGAGGTACACTTGAGAGCTATGCCCCATCACGGCTGCAGAAGTGCATCCCCCACAGGCTATAGTGTCGTATGTTGGGAGGTGAGCATTGAATTTGTACATGAGACAATTGCTCTATTGCCACATGTATGACATATCCCTCATATAGACAGGCAGTAGCACTGGTATGTGACAGTTGAACATGCCTGTATATACAACCATGTCCCACAGGATATGTGTGTTATGTGTGTACAACAGCTGTTGTACCATAAGCAAGCTGGGAAGTGTAGGACAGCCAGTGTACCTGTGGGAAATGGTGTGGAATGGGTGCTATAGTAATCAGTAGCTCATGACATGCCCACAAGTTCTGAACAAGTGCCTAGCATGACCATACAATACAGATAGGGTGTTGGATAATATCAACCCACAAGTGGTGATGACAGTCATTTTGGGTGGCACCGCACTATAACCCTGCTGAGTATGGTGTGCATGTCCATGAACCATTAGCACTGTAGATGTTAGCAGTACAGATGTACAAGACAGCACGGATATTTGATTACAAATACCTTTGCATGTCACAGGAGTGTTCCACCAGTGGCCTGTTGACAGACTCACAACTACAAAAGGTGCGAGAGTGACATGTGCACATCACACCAGTGCCAGCTACAGTAGAACAGGGTTAATGTGTTGTACCCCACCCTCATTGTAGCCCATACCACACAGACAAATGTTAGGCATCTGTGTATGTAAGGCTGTGAATGGCCATGACCTATCAGTATAGCTGTGTCAGTGTTGTGAACAACATACAGAATGGGCTGTGTGGGTGAGGTGTGTGACATATGTGCACAGTCTGATGGATGATACCATCATTGCCACCGCTAGGTGAACATCCCTGTACCCATAAACAACTACCTAGGCTGTGGTCAACATTATGGACACTGTGTAAGGGATGGTGCTGTGCAGTGCACCCCCCAACTTGGTGATGTTTCCAGGCCCCTTAGGTAGTCAAATGAGGTACCCATGTCATGTCAGGGTACCATCCATGAGCACGGAGATCACTGGACAGGCATATAAAGCACTGTGGTGACCAATATTGGATCACATACCACCTTTAAGGGGTAATGGCTATGCATGGATGTGCGATACCAGCCTTCACAATCCTCACCTCCACTATGCAGCATGCTTTCTACCTTGCAGAAAGACATTTGCTACACCATGATGATGGACATGCTACATGTCCATATCCTGATCTATAAGACATATGTCATGGACAGCCACCATCCTAATACTAGGATCACCACAGGCTGGACAGATCCCTGTGCCATATATGTGACATACTCCTGCCATACCATGCAACCCTGTCCATCAAAGCTGCACATGTCATCCCAGTCATACATGGTGTGATGGCGCATGGTAGATGTGCTATCAACTGACTGGATCAGTAATGTGGCACTGATGCACCTTGCGGTGGCACAATGGCTGTCTGTTACAGCTTGGAAACCATGCCCGCACATGTTATGGTTGATGACCATCCCTGCGAATGTCGTCTGATTAGCCATTGTCCCATGCCTATCACATGTGCAATACAGGCGATCAGTGGCAGGTTGTTGAACAGTTGTACAGTGCTGTGTAGATATATATGGCAAAACACATGCATGTACAGGTGTCCATGCGTATGTGTGCATTGTGACTGCTCAAGTCCATTACGGCTGTGTCTGTGTTGATATGTGACATATACACAGCATCCAGGTCAACAGCAGTACTGTGGACACATCCAGGCATGTGCAGATAGGTAAGAACACAAGTTCAGGCAAATAGACATGCCCACAGCAAGACAGCATTTACATGGAGTATGAACACTGTAATGAGGTGACACACATATATGGTGATGATATCCAATGCATAATGGGTGTGACATGTGTATGACACAAACACGTCAGTCATGTCAGTGTCATGATGCTTTGCAAAGATAACTGTGCAGATGTAGTAGATGTCATAGAAATGTATGTGCAGCAGTATCTCTGTACATCTCTGAAACTGTGACCTGTCACCATCATTATGTCTTACAGATAATGCCCCGTACACACCTCCCAGCATACACCCGCCAGGAGGATGATGTCCTCATCCCACAGCTCCATGACAACTATGACTTGTTGTTCAGCCATGTGCCACAGCATGCCCAGCAGCGGGATGACCTGTGGCAGGATCTACGCAGGAGGGTGAACGATGTGGGTGGCCATAACCGCACCTACCTGCAGGTGCGCAGACACTGCATGGACTTGATATGACATGCAAAACAGCATGCCACTGCAATCGCCAGGGAACAAGGTGGAACAGGTGGTGGGCCACCAACCCAGCCCCCACTCACACACACCGAGGAGCTACTGACCAGTCTGGGGACACCCAGGGAACAGCATCCAGAAACACTAGCTGCCATCGTGGAGGTGGGTGTCTCCCAACCAATGAGCCTGGAGTTGCCTGATAAGTCAGTACTGCACATATGGCTATTATATCCCATGTAGTTGCATGTGTCACTGTACATTATGTAAAGTAACAACATATGCAAGGTATGTGGACACACTTGCTGCATACTACAGTATGCTACGTTGTGTATGCACACATGTGCATACTATATGCTATTACACAGGTGAATGTGTTCACATGCACAGTGCAACCTGTGGCTGTCATACAGTCATGGATAATGTTCATACTGGTGTGTCACCCCTATACAGGTACCTCTTGCGTGCCGCACAGACATGAGTCCATTGCAGGTGAGACTGTCATCAGTATCAGGCATGTTACAGTGTAGATCTATTTGCCATGTGGCCAGTTAACACTTGCACACCTGATGTTTGTTCCAGTCACGATATGCAGGTCGCACCACCCTTCATTCACACAGGCCACCCATGTGCAATATATACAAACGTAATGATACACCGACTTGAAACCACAGTACTTGTCATTGCGAAATGTGTGGTCAGCTGTGCATACAATGGTGGAGGTGTTCTACAATGGAGGCATATGTAGTATGCATTGGAAAAACATGTGTGGTACGCACACAGTACCACACAGTGAGCTGTGATATGGGCAGCCCACAGGTGTCACCATTGTGTCATATGCCCCTGCATTAGGTGCACACATTGTGATGTGCCACCTGACATGTCCCAGACATGTAGTGTTCTGTCTGCCATATTGTCACACTATCGCATGACCTACACCCCACATACCAAACATACAACCCGTTGTCTGCATAGCCCTGTGGATTGTGACATATCTGACATCTATGGGTGTATGCTATATGGGACAACACAGACATGTGAGATAGATGGCCATCACACACAGTTGGCCAACACATATGCACACATGGCCATGGGGAATGGCCAGAGACATGTAGCCACACAGTACATGGGATGTGTATACACCCTGTTGCATATTGTCCACACATGGTCCAATTATAGCCTTAGTTGACCGATTATACAGTTGATGTGGTACACTGGACAACCTAAAAGCCTGTGCACAGCTACTGGAGGTGTCACTGAAGTCTACCATATATGATCTGTTGAACATCACGACTGTGTTGCAGTTATGGCTATGCAATGTGTACATATTATTCATTCTACAGCAACATAGATGTCAGATGATGCCATGCAATGGCACAGTGTCTGTACTTCACACTGTATAGCAATGTAGATGGCTCACACTACCCTCCCATGCTCATGCACATTTGCTAAACATGCACTCTATCTGTAGGACATACACACAACACTGCAATGTGAAGCCCATTATGATGCTGTACATGTGTCAGGACACCATTGTGTCAGACATGTATGCATGTTAATGCACATGTCAGCAGATTACATGCCAAGGTCACGTCAGCCATGTGTACTGTTATCCTGTTCTGGGCCACATGGTGTATCACTGGGATGCATGCATACTACCATGATTGTGTGAACTGCATGGCTACTGATATGACACCTGCTTGCTGTAGTGTGCACCCTAGGGAGGTATGCTTGCTAACACTTTTAATGTCTGAGCTGCATGCCCTCTGCTGTATTGCAGGCATGCTGCATGCCATCTGACAAATCACATGCATGGTGTGTCTGTGTGTGTCTGTGTTTGTGTGTGTCTGTGTTTGTGTGTGTCTGTGTTTGTGTGTGTGTGTCTGTGTGTGTGTGTGTGTGTGTGTGTGTGTGTCTGTGTTTGTGTGTGTGTGTGTCTGTGTTTGTGTGTGTGTGTGTGTCTGTGTTTGTGTGTGTGTCTGTGTTTGTGTGTGTCTGTGTTTGTGTGTGTGTGTGTGTATCTGTGTTTGTGTGTGTGTGTGTGTGTGTGTGTGTGTGTGTGTGTGTGTGTGTGTGTGTGTGTGTGTGTGTGTGTGTGTGTGTGTGTGTCTGTGTGTGTGTGTGTGTGTGTCTGTGTGTGTGTGTGTGTCTGTGTCTATTGTACTTTACAGTATTTCTTTGCATTCACAGGTGATGTAGATGCATTACCCTCCTGCGGTCCATCTGATGTTAGTGTCCCCACAGATACTAGTGGTGATGAACATATGCATGAGGTACAGGCAGGGTTGTCAGGGGTTGAATCTGTGCCAATGGTTACCATCTCAGCTATGTCCCCCTCTTCCCCGCACACAGTTCTGCTGCCAACACATACCGCATCACCAGTGGCCATAGAGGAAGGACAGTCAGCGTCTGTTAGCATGGAACAGGAATGTGTGGTGGCTACAGAAGGTGTGTCTACACACCATGGTGTCAGTGTTATGACTGCAGATGTGCCACACAGGCATGTGGCCGGTGCTGCTCGTAGGAGGACCTCTGGCAGACATGCACCTGCAGGACAGAGCGCAGCAGCTGGTATCACCAGACGCATGTTCCAAACTGTAATGGTGGCACAGGCATGTGCTGAATGGCAGAACAGAGAAGGGCAGAGGCTGCAGAGGGCTGCTATCCATACCCTAAATGACAACATCCAGGCATTGGCAAATGCTCAACAGCATATTGCTAATGTTCTGGATAGGTGATTAGGTGAAATGGTCGGAATCCTTGACCGAGGCATGGCAATCCGCAAGTGGGAGCTGTCTGTGCTGGAACATCTGGTAGGAGTGAGGCATAGGCCACGTGGACGTAGGCCAGCAACACCACCTAGTGTAGATCGACGTGAGCGTGCCACCTCACATGCCTGCTCCCATAGTGCCGGTAGCAGTAGCAGTGCAGCTGGTGCTGCGCTGTCAACACCAGGACACAGCAGGCCATGTGGACGTGGTCCTGGACGTTCTCAGCGGGGACACGGTTCCAGCGGACATGTGTCATCGGACAGTAGCCACTCTGTACCTCCACCTGGTAGTGCCCGTGCATCCCCAGGCAGGCACAGGTCACGTGGCTGTGGACGGACACAGTGAGCTGTACAACCTGCTCTGTACAATCTGGGGCTGTCAATTATACCCCGTGTAGGCCTCACAAATGGCAGAACTGTGTACACACATACACGCACACAGCAAACACAACTGTAGGGCTCCACAACATCCACATGCATTCAGCACAGACATGTCCAATCAACTCACCGGCCCTTACACACACACATGATGTTATCCATTGGTGCAGCCTATGCCCCTGGCAAACATATTACCCTGTGCATATGATGAAGCCTGTGCCGCATCCCTGTCATCCACACCATTGGTACAGGGTTATGCACAAATATTCTGATGCACAGGGTGAACTGCATAGTGAGAGGTGTATGTAATATTACCTGTGTATGCATAGTGAGGGATGTGTATGTTGCAGTGGTTGTGTGTGAATACTGAGAGATGTGTATGTGACATAGGTTGTGTACTGTCGACATGCACCCGTCATACCATGTAGTGCAGGTGCAGCATGCATTGTGATGTGTTCACGGTATGTGTCTCGGTTACATCTGTAGCACCATGTTGGTTGTGATACCCTGGTTCCCTCCTATGGTGTACTTGCATGTGCCTACAGGTAGCAGTGTTTGCAGTCCCCCACGTGTAACTGTGGATTACTCACAGGCACGTCTGGCAATATCAGCATGCTACATGTACCCTCAACCTGACTGTTGGACACACCAACATGACACAGATGTCCGCACATATACTGCACCTGACGCATGTGGTCAGTGCCACAGGCTACACTGGACAGAGACGTGACATACATAGCAGGACACATTACATGTATGGTGACATGGTACAGGGGTTGTACACAGCAGTCTGGCCAATGATGATGTGAGGTGTCACTTGGTAGCTGGAGGCCACACTGTGCATCAGTAGGACCCTGTAACAGTATGGGAACATGGCCGCATTCACGGGGTGTACACCACTATAACACACACCCCATAGTGTGCAGGTGGGGACCCTTGCCTATGTGGTCATCACCCTCACAGTACTATGCACCCACACAACGTGCCACAGAGAAGGGACATGCACAGGTAGCCAGTATGGCCGAGACCTATGGCATCAACAGGGTAGTGCAATGCATCACCATTACGGGTTAGTCACCACGTGGGGTTAGTGACCATTTCCCACCGTATATTAGCATACACCCTCACACCAAGCACCAGACATACATACCACACATGTGTATACGGACAGCCGACGTGTGTGATGCACCACACCGGCTGACGTCATGCTTCCCACACTGACGTATGTACAGATCTCTACAATGGTGTACAGGGATGTGTAGCAACTGGGACATATTCCCCACGATATGTGGCATCTCTGGTCATACATTCGGACACACATGGCAGTGCTGGGAATGATACACCTGCCATATGATGACACGTTTGATAGACATGCAGCGGTATTGATTGCATTATGTGTACCAACGCTATATCTGGCATATGTGCTGCTATATGCACACGGGAGGTTGTAGGTGTTACAGGTGCCATGTGACATATACTTGTTATCACCTGACCACTGTGTATGCATTATGTCAGCACCGTCACGTAACAGCGACATAGCGTACTGTTTGCACATGGCATGATAGGATGGTGTGTGACACAACTGTGAGCCACCCCCTGCACACATACATCTACACAGGTGGTTCACCACATTATGTACACACATCCCTCCATACATGCTGTTTGTATGTCACCGTATACAGGTGTCAATGATGGGTCTGCATTGTGACTGCATGTCGTAGGTAGGTGCAGCTATGTTACGGACATCGGCCACTGCACATGCATGGTTGCTGCATGCACAGTACAGATGCCACGCGTCTCCTGTTGCCATGTTTGTATGCATTGCTATTGCTGGACATGTGTGTTGACATACATAACACATGGACTGTGGTATGATATCATGGGTGTCACAGGCGACCAGTACAAGGGTATGTGTCCCGGTCAACATTGCTAACTCCTGTAGTGTGAGCATTCAACAGACATGGGCCCACCTTCCATTCGTGTGTGTAGCATTGATTAGTCCAGTGTTATGCACGAGGTACATCAAAGGCTATGTATGTATGTGTTGTGTGTGCAGTCCATGCACACATCCACACAATCACATGTATGACATATCCAGACGTGTGTTCATTGGTGTACAGCAACAGTCAGGTGTCACAGCTGTGTAAGGGCCGTGGTATGTCTTGAGCCAACCTGTTCATGTATACTGGTATCATTGCAATGCATAACACCTGTTGGATCCCTGTTGGTACATGTGTACTCTGCACAGCTGGTGTACACCTCTGTACAGCCCAGTGGTCATGTGTCACATGGTGTTGTGGTACTGTAAGGCTGTGTAGTGCTGCACCAACGACATGGTGCTGACTTGACAGCTACAGTGTACACTGCAGTGTGTACGTGTGTGACCTGCACCTGTGACAGCTGTGATGGCAGCTGTGTGTGTACAGGTTACTGCATGTGGGACCGCCCTGTGCGTGAGGACAGTTATACCTTACTGTGCCCTTCTGTACTGTGCCCTTCTGTGTGTACACTCCATCTGCATGCACGACAGGCCTTTGCAACAGCTAAGTGTGTGAGCATGCCCAGTATGCTGTTGTGTAGATGGACACACAGTACAGTCCATGTTCGCAGTTGTGTAGATGGACACATGGTACATTCCACACTGTGCCCTTCCATGATTAGACTCCGTGTGCATGCAAGATGGCCCTTTGCAACTGCTAAGTGTGTGAGCATGCCCAGTACGCCGTTGTGTAGATGGATACACAGTACATTCCAAACTGTGCCATTCCATGATTAGAATCCATGTGCATGCAAGACGGCCCTTTGCAACTGCTAAGTGTGTGAGCATGCCCAGTACGGCATTGTGTAGATGGACACACAGTACATTCCAAACAGACATGTGATAGTAAGCGTGTGGGCATGGCCATTGACATCCTGTATAGCCATGGTGGTCATCCTGGAAACAGATGTCCATTTTCAATGTCACAATGGATGCCTACAATGAACACACTGGTTGCTCTCTTGAAGGGTGTACTGTCTGTGGCGCATCCCGTATCTATTTAGTGTTGTAGTGCTCCGTAGATATTTAGTTGGCCCGATGACAGCACTGCCGTGTTTGTCTACATCTACCTTGGGACAGTAATATGCTTTCAGACTGCTCACTCTCTAAACATTCCCTATCGGCAGTGCTGTGGTCAGTAATCTCGGTAGCACGTTCTGTAAATGCATAATGCTGTAGTGTGATAAAGTAGTTAGGTGTATGTTCAACTCCCGGCCCTGCCAAGTGTGTGTGTGTGTGTGTTTCCAGCTGCCTGGGGACACAGTAATGCTTTTAGATGCCTCACAACACATACATTCCCTTTGCCTTTGCGGATGATGTCACCCACCTAGAAGTATGCCTCTGGGAGTGCTGTGTTCAGTAATCTCGGTAGCGCGTTCTGTAAATGCGTAATGCTGTAGTGTGATAAAGTAGTTAGGTGTATGTTCAACTCTCGGCCCTGCCAAGTGTGTGTGTGTGTGTGTGTGTTTCCAGCTGCCTGGGGACACAGTAATGCTTTTAGATGCCTCACAACACATACATTCCGTTTATCCACAGGTTGTGATACAGATCCCAAGTATGTATGTGTATACATTGCCAGGTGCAGGACTGGACTATGGTTGAATCCATGGAGGGGTGTCCATGGCCAGGAATGGCGATCTGTACAGCCTGGCAGGTACAGTCTGTGACTGTCCCACAACCTCCAGTATATGACTGACACATGCTGAAACAGTGTACATGCAGAGACACACATAAAACAAACAGCTAGGGATAACACATACACACACACATTGCATCAACATTGGGCCATGCAAAACCTGTTGTCCCTCCCACACACACAAATGCATACATGTTGATTGGCTGGTTCAATGACAGGCTCTGGAAAAGAAACCACATACCCTGTGCATATGATGACACCTGTGCCACCTCTTGTAATGTGTAACATTGATGCAGGTACAGACTAACATGGTGCTGATGCACAGGGTGGCTTCATAGCACTGTAATAATATTACAATGTTGTTAACACAAAGTGTGATTTCCTTCTAGGTGTATGTAAGCAGGCATTATACATTACAGCTATGATCATCAATGTAGTATAGTGTACAGCACTGTTAATTCTGAAGATGTATTATCCATCCATGTGCCATTTGACTGACATGTGTAGTATTGGCAGCATGTGTTTCAGAGTGTGCAGTACGTGTGTGATGTGTAGTACAGATTTTCATGTATTTATATGTGAACATGGTGAAGGTGCACTGTCTGCATGTACATGTATAGTGGACACATTGGAATGGTGACATGCCCTGTATTTCACACTGTTAACACTTCATAGTTTCTATTGGTGGCCAGTATGCATTATACTACACATATTGTGATTGATATTGTTTTACACGGTGCTGTGGGTGATACTGCTACTATCTGTGATTGTTTTGCATTATGGTAGACACAACCTCAACAGTCTGAATAACCAATTGTTATATGATATCTTCACAACTGACCCACACATGTAGGACACACAGTAGCATGTGGATCCTACATGTACTATACTATACCAGTACGCACTGGTATTGACCGCCACACATTGTTGGGACCATTACTGCTTGACATATAGCCATGTTAGTTGCAAGCAAAGACAATAGGGATATTCCTGTCCACATCTGGGAATTCATACTGTGGCCTAGAATGCATTCTGCACATGACACAGTTATTCTACACAAGGGTATCATACAAACAGATACGTGTTATCCAGCCCATGCTGTACACCTATAAGGCTAAACAGAGTCAGTTATCCACATTTACTACACATACTTTACCAACAGTAACACATAGGTATTACACCCCAATATGTATAATGGGTAACAATGTGTACATATAGATATGTGCTATGTCATTTGTCATTTGATATTTGCATTTACAATGGTATTTTGAAGTACATCACTGTATCACATATGCAATGAGAGTTCTGCATGCATATCCTCCAAGGTGGTTGTACAACTATGATGAATGTCCATTATTGACATACTTTGCTGTGTTTGAACTGTTCTGCAGTAATACACATACATGAACAGTCACACACTATGTATATAAACTGTCATATGTGTGTGTGTGTGTGTGTGTGTGTGTGTGTGACACAGATGACTTAGGCCACAGACAATTCTGGTACATGTAGTTGACAAGTGCTTTAATGCTCCACCAGATGTGTCCAGGCACCAGAACTGTGACTTGAGCGACACAGACACATGCTAGAGTAAAGTTTCTGTATGTGCGTGTGCCTCATTATGGCATTCTTGTTCATGTGTGTGTGCATTTCTGATGTGTGTCATCAACCACAGTTGAACTGCACATCCGGCATCCCCCACTAGGTGACCATGAGGGTTGTCCCCATTGCCAAATGTTTTGTACAGCTGTGTCAGATGCCACATATTGGAAGCATTGCAGCTTCCAGGGCATCCAGCACACACATTCATTATTATGGGCTGGCCATCACACACAAACCGCCACTTCATGGAGGGGAAGTCCTTGTGGATGATGTAGGCCCTACCACACTCACTGGCTGGTGCTTTGATGCATATGTGCGTGCAGTGTATTGCACACAGTACTTAGGGTATTCCATTATTGTGTAGAAAAGACACATATTGCTGCCCAATACCTTACGGGAATTGGGGATATATGCATCATCACTGACATGTGCTGACATGGCATTCATGAACTGGTGCAGTACCCTGGATGCTGATGTTTGTAAAATCCACATCATATCACCAGTTGATCTCTGGAAGGTACCTGTTGCTGGTATCCTTAGGGCAACAAATACCTTGGTTTCCACTGGGATAGGTTTCCCTCTGTTGGTTCTGTGTGTGAGACATGGCCTGCACAGATCCGCAATCTTCTGCAGGAGGTCTCTGTCCACTCTATAGCGCTCTACTATCTCCAGCTCATGTAGCCCCTGGTAGGTTACCCTGTGCCTGCACACTCCTCTCCGTCTACTCACTGTGTGATGCTGAGCAGCATTCACATTGGCATAACCCTCCACATGTTGCATATGTTGACGTATAATAGCAATGGCAGCCCCTAACATTATGTTGTCTCAGTTAAGCTTTTACAGTTTTCACTTCTCTTAGTATACTACAGTGTTGCAGTGTGTCTGAGAAAAACATGGTGGACTGCTGTTTGTAGAGTTGTACGTGCTGTGCTGTGCTGGCCTACTGTACTGGCTGTGTAATATACTCAGTCTGATTGTTTTCACCTGCTAGCTGTGGTAGTTCTCCTTGGTTAACTTACTGCTATTTGTTTACCTTCCTTTTCACTGTTTGGGTCCACAGTGAGCGGCGCTGCGCATAGGAGCACAGTGAAATGCATATCCGCTTCCACGTGCACACACAGGCTTATACATGCGTACAAACACTTACACTGGCTTACACAACATTACATGGGCTTCAACAATCTTACAGTAACTTACTCATTCTTCAACTCACGCACACGGGCTGACACACATGCACACATGCTTACTCGGGCTTACAGGCTTGCACGGGTGCAAACACACTTCACCAGGTTTGCAAGGAACTTCAGTGATATCCATGGCGTACACCGTCAGTTTACTGACTTTACCTAGGATAAATCATAACACACCTCTTCCACTGATGAGTCACTGACAGCAGACATGTGACACACTGCTCCAATAAGATTACAGTGTTTTATACATACACACTCATGATGTCACCTATCTTCTACGCTGATAGTCCCCTTAACCTACTCTTACACTGTAGAGGCTTGGCCCATATGGCATGACAAATTGTGCTTCACTATCCTCAGCCTCAATTGCATAGGATTGCCTACTAATGCTTGGTTACATCTCTGAGAGTGCGCTTCCACACATAGCAACCACTACTCAGTAGCCATGTTGTCTTCAGCTTGCCATTCACCTGCATGACGAACTAACTTTTAACTGACATTACAATTTGTATGTATATTTTACATATTTGTCTTGTTTTGTATGCACAGCGCGTACTTGTGCCGCTGCGCTACGCTTAAACACCGGAGATCGGGGGAGGACAACTAGAGTTTTATTAATTTCCAATGGAAAAACATGCCACTGGCCTTATATTTGGCCAATGGCATGCTTCTTCAACTAAATCCATCCTTTATTTGCAGATGACATTACTCCATTTAGCTACTTGCAGAACGTTACTCGGTTAACATCTGTGTACATTTCTGCACATAACTCTACTCTTGCACGGACAGCTTACTGTTTCATGTAGCGCATATTTTACATCATTTGCATAGCTTTCACCTACAAATGGGGTAATTTGCATATCCTAACATTGTCCGTGCAATGTTCGTTTAAGGGGCTGTGTTACACGCTCCTACAGGATATTGCTGAATAGCTCGGCAGACATCTTGCCTTGCTCTACTCTTACTCTACTCGTACACACCGTCCAAAGCTTTGCGAATCCTGGCCTAAGCTTTGATGTGTGCTAATATGTCTATTTGTAGAGTAAGCATGGCTGTAGGTATGTTTTGACCTGCTACGTCTGTCATTTCTACAGAGCACCTCCCACTTTCATCATTTGTAGAGGTGACAGCCCTATAGGAACTATATGTACAGCTGTGACATTTGACAAGTCCACACATACCTGCGGTCAATACTAAACTGACTACTTCAGCACTTTTCATACCTTCAGATTTGTCTTGTAGTGGTATAGTCGATGATACTGTTTCCTATAACATGTATCTGTTTCTGATACAAGATATGTCATTTTATTACACCACTACACACAATATATGAAGAAATCACAGGCCAGATGCCATTACATTCCTTTTGTAGGACACACCCGCCCAGAGTGTTGTGTTCCTCACAAAATCCGACAGGTGCTAATCAAAACATATTCTGCTATCATCTACCTTATGTGTTCACCGGTATTTGCGCTTTCCATCAGTGGCAGAACTCACATGCGAGTGTGGAGACTGAACACTGTATCGGGGACACTGCATAGCACCCTGAGGGACACATTTATGTTGTTTCTATTAACCTTCCACATTGACTATCACAGGGCATTAGTATTCATCCAAATTTATCGAGGTACATGCTTTTGACTTATACATGTTTTGTCATTTGTCATCACGTCTTTCTTCTCACCTGTCCACCTAATCTCGCTAGTTCTGTACATTTATTTAGGTCAGGGTAACCTTCATACCTCTCAACTGTACACATTTTGGGTAAATGTCCCGAACTTAGACGTCTGATTTTGTTCCTTTTTTAATAATATTGCTCCTTTCTGGTAATTTAGTGGGAAGTCATTAGGGACTGTGGGGTTAGACAATAATGACAGACATTTGTAGTTTACAATTAATAACCCTCAAAACATTCATACTAATGACTGATCCATTATTCTATCAATGTTCTAACTTTGTAAGAGGAATATTTGAGATATTCCCTATTTGTACTTATTTTAAAATGCCTTTGTCCAGATGTCTTATTCTGATTGAGAGGTATGGTTACCATCTTATTAAATGCGCATGTACGTCCATGATAATCACTTACACGACACTAATATAACTCCCTACGTCTTCCCCCAATAGTTTACACAATATCCAGTAGATGGGTTCTTCATTTTTGGAAGTTAGAGGCGTCTGCTATACCCACATAGGAATATTAATCACTCCCATGGGGCGGACCTCTTAATCTGTGCCAACCAACACCTAGGCACCTAGGCCCATTATTGCATACCCATGATTCCCAGACCTGACACCCCTCCACAGTAGTCATAACACATATTTAGTGTGAGCGATAATAAAGTATGACGACACTTCTAAGCACTATCCACTCTCCGCATGTCGGGACATATGTCATACATTCTTTCAACCCATGTGTTATTACACTTGCACAAGCTACTGTTGCATGTACAGCTATATTGTAGTTGCGGATGACACTTCTTTGCAGCAATCATTACAGGACAGTGCGTGTATAGATTCACAATTTTTGGGGTCCTGCAAAGGACACCTATATCCATGTTTAAAGAGTAGGACTTACAGATCTGGCACACTGATACTTTCCGGACAGTAGTTTTGAGAGCAGCAGTGTATTTACCTTAATTGCATGTCTGTATGTCTATCCATACTAGCTATGATGTAACCTATTTATGTACATGTGTTATATCTACGAGGACATTTGTTTATATGTTTGTAGGTATATATCAATTAATGTTGTATGTGTTTGTGTGTATATCTACAAGGACATTTGTTTATATGTTTGTTAGGTATATATCAATTAATGTTGTATGTGTTTGTATATATATATATATATATATATATATATATATATATATATATATATATATATATATATATATATATATATATATATATATATATATGTATGTCTGTACATTCTTTATTTCATATATTTATTTAGTTTAAGTCTGTGGATATATATCTATACACAAATGTATATATCCATATATAGACATTACGTGTAGAAACCAGCATTCATTTGCTATGCTGTGAGCGGATTACACAAGCACAGGCGCACTTGTATTTCCTTATTGTGGGTTACGCGCAGGCGCACATGCATATCCTTATTGTGGGTTACATATGTTTACTAAGTCTTTGTGCTTACATGGGCTTTATTACTTGTGACAGTACCAGTAAAATATCTGTAATCCGGTTAACGGACATATGCGAAACACATGTTCACCTTTACATATTTAAATGTCTGTACAGCACAGACGCATTCATTACACTTTAACATTATATGTGCTGTAGTCGTAGTTGAACCGGGACTGCATTCATGTTGGCCGGATGCTGTAACCACTATACTTTTGGTGTTCTGACTCATTTATATGCATACCCATAGTACATAGCTACATTAACATATGCCTCACCGCTTCATTTGCGACACAGGCATCCATTCTCCTGCTGGGAAAAATGCGGTACTACATATTAGACATTCCCTATTCCCTACTGCTCTGGACCCAAGCTGCATATTTAATCACTGCAGGGATATTCAGAACCCCAAGGCTTATAGTTCTGACACATACAAGTCTTTAATTGTCAGGGTGTTCATGTGGTGATCTGGGTTTAGGCTTGTTTGCCTGGTGAACGGAACTGCCCTGCCCATGTTCAAATGTCAGACAAAGCACATGGACAGAGTTTGTCCATTTTAAACATTTTATCTGTGTTTACAGACACAGGTGTTTGGACACCTGTCAGCAGCTTATAATGTTGGCAATACATAATATGGGTGGGGGTAGTTACAATACATAATCCATGGTGAGTGGTGTTCCCATTCACATTTGACTATTTCCTGTATTCATTCATACGAGGATTATTATTTTGGACATGAATTAACTATGAATAAACTACAGGTATGCAGTAGTACAGTAAACATATGTGAAGGTTTGTTACAGTAAAAATGTACGGACCTCTGTAATACTCGGGGACTACCCCACATCCTTCACAACATTTCATGCTAATGTACATACTATTATTCTGTGAACTTTCGAAGTTTGTGAGAGCAGTATTTACATCTGTCCCTATTAGTCCACCCATCATTTTAGGCTTTGTCCAGATTTTGTTGCTGTAATAGGTTGAGAGGTGGTGTCGGTATGTGATTGAGTTGAATATATACTGTCGATAATTCAGTGGGGAGTAGGGTTACCACCTCTTCCTCTTTGCGAGGGGAAGTCCCACTTTGGACAGTTGTGTCCTGCGACGAAACCTAAGACATAGCAAGTGTCCTGTGATTTTAAGGCAAAGGTATATTTCTTATTTTCTTTAATAGTTGCATGATACAGGTATTTTGTATCTGAAACACATAACTATTATTTGGGATAGCATAAGCAATTCAAATGCTATGACATAAGCTTTTATCTTGGCAAACAAGTGTAATTCTGTCCTTTGCACTGGCCAGGGGTATGTTTTATCCTGCAAATTCTCACATTTCTACAACAGATGTCCCACCTTGGGCATCTGAACAGGTGGCAACCCTAGTGGGGAGACCTGCATGGTGGACAGGTGTTCCATCCTGCGTAGTATGTTTTGCATGTCTGTCTAGAAACTGAACAGTACCGTGACTACACATACATGTTTTGTCCAGATGTGTACAGTACTGGACACCGTGGCGTGTAAACAACTCTGATGTTTCAACAGGTAACTTATCCCACGCGGGATGTACACACATTTTGCCAGAACATGGACGCACGGGCATTTGGATTTATGTAACTGTGATGGGATGTTTACACATGTGGGATACATATTTGCAATCCTGACACTGCCTAGGATGATACTTCCTACTACATATGGGGAATACTCACTATGTGTAGGTGTACGGCTGCGCAAGGCTGGTAGCTGGATTTGGTGGACATTCGGACATGGGTGCGGGTTATGTGCTATACAGGGGTTGTTGCGTATTGCATTTGCATGCATGGGTTCTGCATTTGGATGTCCCGGTTCCGCATATAGCATCCTATGTGTATGTGCCGGTTACGTTCCTGTTCATGTGCATAGCACATTTTAATATTCATATGTTTGTGTGAGTTTGGTATACAATTTGGACTGTCAGGTTTCTTTACGGTTGTTATATGGCCACAACTGCCCAGCTGTGTACTATCACTACCACTGTGGGACTGCTGGTGACCCTGCCCATGGGGCTAGGTGTGTGTATTGGCAGCGCGCTGACATGATGCGCTTCACTTCCACTGGGTATAACTACTTACAGTGCAGTACATTACGGACACACGATTTTAAATATCATTTGTTCCATGGACGGAAAGTCATATTGTGTTGCGTGCATTTCTGTTTGGCCGGGAACTGTCTTGCATGCTTTGCATACTTTTCATTATCCACGGACACTGATAGGTGCGATTACTATTGCAGGTGGACTATAATATTCAGCAGTTTAGGTTGCTCATTGACAGCCGACATTGACACGCCTCCGGGCGCAGCGTAGTAATGCCCCATGCACTCGCGCACGTGTCCTATGCACGTGGATGTGGTGGCAGTGCACCTTCATTAATATGCATATGGCGCTACTACACCATATATACGCCGCACGGCCGGCGCAGGCCTTACACCGGCCTTGCGCCGAGCTTCATGAATCCGGGGGATTATTTTGATATTTACTACCATCTATTGACCTATGGTAGATTAGCATGCTTCAACAGTTAGTAGCTTTGATGTGTTAAAAGTGATTTATCCTTTAGCACAAATGCTCTATAACACTTTTACATGCTTTTTATATGTTTTTGGAATTGTTTTTTAGTACATTAATGCTTTTATATATAGTCTCTGTAAAGTGTTCTTTTATTATTATAAAGCGAGGCATATGATTTTAAGAAGAGTTGAGATAATAGCTTTATTTAGATCAATTAATTAATGGAGCGATATGATTGGCTGACAGTAGTATTTATGCAGATGATTTTATAGTTTTAATATGTCTGAAGAAGCGTTCGAGTTGGAATGCAAAAGTGCTTACAGTCACAGTTTTATTGTTTTATTTAATAAATTGCTCTAAGTCTGAACCACGGTGTCACCTCTTGAGTTTGTTCTTATTGGATATTTTCTTCATGCAGAGGCACTTTATCCTCAAACTGTTTTGGTTTTTAATCACGGTATATTTTGTAACTTGTGGATGGCAGTACCCACAAGTAGGGAAAGTTGTAAAATGCTCCGTAACTATGTTGGTTCTCAAGCCAGTCAGAACTCAAGAATAAATTGTCTCATTGGTAGGATGTTTACAAGGGCACAGAACACCTCTTTGGCTGCCAGGATGATATGATCTCTGGTCAGCTCTTGCCCCTGTGCAGGGGATAAATGGGTTCAAAACACATATTGGAAAGAATGATAGTCAGAGGGAATGAAGCAACATATATACAAAAATACTATGAACTGAACTAATTCCTAGCAGTTGAAACCCATAATATGTTATTCTTTAATTATGTAAGAAAACTACAGGAGAACGTTTGTAAATGTAGCATGTTATAAATACTTGTGTACCATAGGCTTACCAGGTGTTAACAAACAAGTAAACATACCTGGTTGTTTCCTATGTATAATCCAGGAAAACCTAACTAAACCCTTAGCTATCATGTTAACAAGTAACTAAATAACTAAATAAATAACAGTATGCACAATCAAGAAAAACCTAATTAAACCTCTAGATTCATGTAAAACAAAACAATTTAAATTTGGACACATCCCTGACTTTATGTGATAGGCCATAATAGTACTAGTTCATAAAATGGGTGTCACATTAGCTCCAAACAATTTTAGAGCCATCGACCTGAACAGTGCTGTATTTAAAGTCTTGGACAGAGTCATGATAGGGCTTAGCCAAAACGATGTAGGTGATCTGCTTCTGTTAGGTATGAAACAGTGTGGGTTTGTTAAAGTGAGATCTTGCCTTTTCTAACTAGTGGTATTCTTTAAAGAGGTAGTAATAAAACTTGAGGAAGGGCTGACAGTGAATTCTGTATATCTTGACATTGCTTATTGTTAAGCGTTAT
>NC_056739.1:1292728650-1292848650 GCF_019279795.1 Protopterus annectens
ATAAATATTTGTTCCTACATTAATAAATTAACAGATTTTACAAAATCCACCGGAAAGAGCATCAGCATTGTTATTAAGCATTTTCACTAGCCTTACTACAACACTGTTATTCCAAAATATTTTTTTAATTTTTTACCTGTTGTAACCTTTCAACTTCTTCCTAATATTTGTATAACTCTGGATTTCCTACAGCACACTAAGTCTGTCATCTGGTTAACAAATACAGGTAAATAAATTGTCAAGTGCATACTTATAGACCAGAATACAGAATTCAACACATAATTGAGAAGTTTTTAGAAGAGGCTAGCTTTTTGCCTTCTTATAGCTTTTTGTCCTGGTTTCTCATATTGATATATTTGTTTAATTGGTAACAGGAATGATAATTTTCCAAATCCTGAACATGAGATCTCTTTGTTTATGCAGATAAAGTAGCACTAAGGGAGATACAAGTATCTTTGTCACATTTCTATCTATAGATTGATAAGAAGACTATATTTTGTAGGTTTACAAAACTGAATTTTCTACAAGCTAAGTTAACAGTCACTGTTTAATAACTTGTTTTTCAAGGCATAATTTTTTAAGGACCTGTTTTTAAACAGATGTAGTAATGGGGAAAGATTTTAGGCCTTTTAGAAGTCCACTTGAATATTATTTAACATGTGTGTGTGCTAAGTTAAGTGAAGGCCATGAAGGCAGCACATGTTAGAATATTTTATTGCAATTGCCAGGTCTAAGAGAGAGAGAGAGAGAAAGATTATTTGATTGCAAGTTTGGTTTAGAGAGCTAGAGAGAGAGAGAGAGAGAGAGAAGCCACACTCAGACAATTAACCCAGAAGGTCAAATTTAGTTTTTCCAAGGAGGTTGACAAGTATTATAATTTGATATTTACTCAGAAAATGTGAGGAGAGAGCCTGAAGGAAGTTTTCAAAGTCAGAATGGGAGATGGAGGTAAAACAAGACAATTCTGAGTTTGGTTGGCAAGTGAATTATTAGATCAGAAATGGTCCAGATAGTTAAGTATTCATCAGTGTCAGACAAAGAAGCAAGTAGTATATAATGACAGATAAATGTGAAAAGCAGGAGGCAGCCTCCACCTATTCAGACTATGTTAATCATATGAAATCATGTAGGCATTCCTGATCTTAGAGAGTTTCCTTTTGGTCCAGATTTAGATGATTAGATATCAGAGATTCAGTAAAAAGACATCATCTCAAGCATTAAAGATGGCAGCTGGAATACTATCTAGTTATTTAATCTTGGTCTGTTTTATTAAACAGTTAAACCATTTATTTATAATAATTATAGCTTATAAATATTTAAATGAGTTCATAGGTTCATAGGTAGGTACTAGGCTATTGGCCCAAGGGCCTACGTAAGCCTAGTCAACAAGGTTCCCTGGCTTACGCCACCCATGAAAGTTATTTTCCTGTGCCACTGTCGAACAGAGACACAGAAGTGATCCCCGGGGTGTATTTCCTATTTCCCATCCACTCATCAAGATTTTTCTTGAAGAGTGCTAATGAAGAACTTTGCTTGTCATAGATGGGTAGCCTGTTCCAGAGTATGGGAAGTCTCTGGGACAGGAATCTATCCTTCCAGCATGTCCTGTTTATTGTGGTGACAAGCTTTAGGTCCCTAGAGCATGTAGCTCGGGGGGATTGGGATTTTTTTAGGTGTAGCATGTCCAACAGCTCTGGGTTTGACATAGCTTTATATGTTAGGCAGAGATTACCTCATAGTAGGCGATATGCTACGGAGTAAAGCTGGAATTTTTTGAGGCGGTCAGTGTAGGGCATTTGTTTGAGGCCAGTAATCCTCTTTGTGAGGTACTTCTATGAACTTTCCAGCTGCTGCAGATGTCTTGTGAGGTACATTCCAAAAGTACTCTATAATGGGTCTAATGAGTGTCGAGTAGAGGGGAACAATTACCTCTTTTTTCCTGGATGAGAAACCTTTTATAATGAGGTGTGCTATGATAGAAGGGCTTCCTGACAATTGTGGCGATGTGACTATCAAAGGAGAGACTACTGTCCACCTGGGTCCCAAGGTCTCTTATCACACATTTGGTGTTAAGTAGATTGCTGCCTATGTGGTAGTTCATGGGTACAGAGTTTTTACCAAAGGGGATGACACTGCACTTTTTGGCATTGTGCTTGAGGCCATGGCTCTGACACCAGGCATCTGTCTTAGCGAGGCCCTTCTGTTGGATGTCAACATCATTTGGGGAATTGACAATGGCTCCTAGTTTGCAGTCATCTGCAAACTTCATTAGTCAGAGGTCTTCTGTGTTAGCCTGTACTTCAGAGAGTAGATACCAAGCAGGAGAGGTCCCAGGACAGAACCCTGTGGAACTCCACTTGTCACTGCTTTGAGGTCAGATTTGGAGTCTGCAAGTTTTACAGAGTGGGTTCTGTCAGTGAGTCAGTTGGCAACCCATCTTGTGATGTAGGGATGTATACCTAGTTTAGTGAGTTTAGCTATAATTCCAGAATGGGGGATGGTGTCGAAAGCCTTGGCAAGGTCAAGATAGACTGTGTGAACCACCTTACCCTCATCTACGGCTTTGGTGACTGCCTCAAAGAAGTTGATCAGCTTCAGGAGGCATGATCTGTCTTTCACAAACCTGAACTGGGTGGGATCCAGAGTTTGGAGGTTACTGATTTCTTTGCTTATGAGTTCCATGATGATACGTTCCATGGCCTTGCAGACCAGGCTCGTCAGGCTAATAGGTTGATAGTTCCCGGGATCAGTGGTGGCTTCCCCTTTGTGGAGTGGGATAACTATTGCTGTGCACCATTCAGTGGGCACAAAGCCTGATGCAAGGCTATTACTGAACATGGTGCTTAAGTGGGGAGCCAGTTCGTTCTGAAGTTCATGTAAAACACAGCCTGGGATGTTGTCCGGTCCCATGGATGCTGTATTTTTGGCTTTAGAGAGTGCAGTTTTTACCTGCATAGTTGTGATTACAGGGACTCTGCATTCTTCCTGTATATTTATGGGCCCTTTAGGGGTTGAGGGAGCGTAAAGTTAGCACTGAACCTATCTGCCAGGATGTTGGCAATATCAGTTGGTTCTGTAATTTTCGTGCCGTTGTGCTGTAACTTAGAGCAGATCTGGGTGTTGCCATCGAGATTCTTGACATAGCTATCGAATGCTTTGTGGTTGTCCTTAGAATTAGTGGCGATTCTGTTTTCGTAGCTAGCTTTGGAGGATCTTATAAGGGATCTCAGCTTCTTACTGAGGCTGACCAGGGAGCTCCTCCACTCATGGGATTTTACTCTCTTTTGCAACAGTTTCTTCCTTCTGTTGTACAGTTTGTTTATGGTAGGGGACCACCAGATTGGCTTCCTTTTTTTGGAGGATAGCATCTTGGTTCTGTTTGGGATAGCACGATCCATGCACTCATGTAAGTGCTTATATTGTGCATTTGTGTAAGATTCAGCAGTTGTAACTCTATTGCCCACCTGCATGGGTGTCATGCAGTTCACCACTTCTGTCTTAAGAAGCATGAAGTTGGCTTTGGAGAAATTTTTTACCGTGGTTTCCTTAATGGGGTGGTGGGTGGGATGTGGATATCAAGGGTGATTAGCTTATGGTCAGATCGGATCAACCAGAGGTTGACTTCAGGTGTGGAACACCGCTCACTCATGTTGGTAATGACTAGGTCTAGGAGATTGTTGCCCCTGGTGGGGGTGTGGATAAGTTGATCTAGGGCACTGGAGTTTATGAATTCCAGAAAGCGTTGAGCTAAGGAGTTGGTACATGAGTAGTTTTCCCAGTTAATGGTGAGGTAGTTGAAGTCACCCATTATTAGGGTGTTTGGTTGAACCCTAATATTTTCCAGTACATCAATGAAAGAGGAGTGGGAATCCTGGGGCATGGTGGGGGATTTGTAGCAAGCTACAATTTGGATTGCAGTTTTGCCCAGAGTTAGTTGCACTTGGATAACCTTGGATGCATTATGCTGAGCAACTAGCCTGGAGGTGTGCATATCCTTAATGAATATGGACACACCTCCGCCTTTGGCGTTTCGGTCCAGGTTACATGGCCGAAAAGTGTGGTATGAGTTATAGCCTGGTAGTGCAGGGGTGCTCTCTGGAGCCTTGAACCAGGTCTCAGTCACTGCACGGATATCGATGTTCTCTATTTTAAGGAGTGCCTCGAGTGAGTGCATTTTGAGATTTAGACTTCTAGCATTGAGTAGCATTATCCTCAGTTTTTGCTTGCCTGTTCCTGTTATGATGGTGAATTTGTTATTTGAACCTTGCCTAAAAAAGGCACTATAGGGGCAGCAAGAGCCTTAGCCAGTATCTGGAATCCCAGGGGCGACAGGTACAGGCCATCTCTGGCAAAGCATCGTGGTCTGCCGACCATGTCATTCCAGGCAGACAGATACTGGATCCCCTTAGAATGACATCAGAAGCTTAGCCAATTGTTGAAGTCAATCATTTTTTCCTTGTACTGCGGTATCATTCTGGGTGATGGCAGAATGCTACTCAGGGCTAGGGTCATACCTGCCTGGGTTACAAGATTGGAGAGCTCTTCCATATCTCTTTTCATGTAGTCCAGGGAGGAACATCTCAGGTCATTCACACCAACATGGACAATGACAGAGTCATATTTGTACTTGTTTTAGTGACCTGAGTGCATGGGTTATGTGGCGGATCCTGGCACTCGACAGGCAGCTGACAGTAACCTTCTCCTTGTTTAGCCTGGCGAGTAGGACATCAGTGTGCCTGACTGTAGAGTCACTTGTGACTAGTGTGTTGGGTACGTTGTTTTGCCTTATTGGCTGTAGTTGAGTGGCACATTGAGTCTGTGGTCTATGTGTCATTTGGGTTGTGTTGGGGGATGGAGGCTGTTTGCGTTTCTTCTTTGGAGGCTTAGCCAGATTATTATTGAGAGCCTCTGTGAATGTTTTTGTGTTACTATGTGTGGATTTTGGTGGTGTAGATTTAGTGAGACTATGTGATGAGTGTGGTGTGGTGCAAATGCTTACCTTCTCCTCATGACTGTCAAGTTCAATCTGGGTTGGAGAGAGCTTTACCTCTAGTTTGGCTAGATAAGTGCATCTCTCACAGGTTGTAGTGTTGAGTGGTAGGAGGAGAGGGTTGTCTGTGTATGAGGCAATTTCTACATTACCTCAAGATGCCCAGATTCATCAGATAGACAGGAGAAAACACTGGGAGCTGACCCTTGGACATGCCTGAATAAAAAAATATTTTCCTCTAGATAAGTGAGGAAAGTGAGTACAAGAGCTGTTTTTCTCTAAGCAAGTGAGAAAAGTAAGTACAAAAAGTGTTTTCCTCTAGGTAATGAGGAAGGTTGAGTGCTATAGTAATTAGTAGCTTATTTAGTGCTTACAAGTTCTGAACAAATGCTGAGCACAAATAAGCAAATTTAAGTGCTAAAACTAAGAATCTGTATCTGCACTAGACGAGTTACAGGATAGAAACAAGTGCAAATGCAGGCTTTCAAATCAGAAAGTTGAGAGAGATGGAAGAGATTGCCCAAACGGCCAATAACTACAATTTATGGGCCAGAACCACTCCTTATGTGGTCGACAGTTTACCTAGTGCTTACCACTCCCACTGATAAGCTAGAAGGCTTCCCTCCAGCACAGAAAGGCTTGGGAGTTATTGAACAATATAGAATAAAATATCACCATGGCAATGTATGTAATTTTCATCAGTATAACTAATATCAGACAGAATAAATGATTGCCCATTTAGGTTTTATACAGTTACTAATGTTAAACATTTAATATGAATTCATCTTAATCACATTTATGAAGACAACAACAAAAGAAGAAAGGAAGATGACATGGGAAAGAAAGAGAAAGATAAACCCGGAAGGAGATTAAAAGGAGTTGATATATGGATGCTAAGATTATATTATAACTGATTAGAATCTAGATCAGTTAATTTCCCTAAGTCTGCATAAATGAATTCTGCTATGTTTTACTCCATGACTTTGCATAAAAGGCTGTTGTGGCTGACAAATCTATAATTACCTAGGTCTGTAGGCCACCCCTGCATAGGGCAGTCACAGCAGTTCTTCCAAAGGTATCAAAAATTCCTGTAGGTAGGTTGAGGTTGGACAGTTTATGTAGAGGCTCAGGTAATACATACTTGGCACTAACAAGAAAGCGGCCTTATATGTTGTCCAGTCCCACTGAAGTAGTATTTTTAGCTTTGACATCTCTTTACGTAGTCACAGATATTGAGCTATCCTGCTAAGTAGCCTCAATCCTGCCTATCCTTTTAGTCTCTACCCACAGCTAATAATTCAAGGGGTGGATGAGGCCATAAAATGTCCATGACCTATAAATTGAGGGCTTCATTCTCAGCTCCCAGCTTTTCAATATGGTCTTGTTCAATGCCCTCAGTACTGCAAGTCCTATTTACTTTCATTTTTTAACAGAACTCAAAGAAAATTAAATTCTTTACCTGAGGTAGCTTTTCCCCCTTCACCTGGTGAGAACAGTCTACTCTTTTCTATGAAAGAACCAAGAGGTCTCATCTGGAGGTCCCAAGCTTTACCCCAAATACCTTATAATCAGTACTGAGTCACTCTAGACCAATGCCAAAGTCGATTGAGGCTAAAAGAACAACATTATCTTCAAACAATAAAGATTGAACTTTTTACATTCTCAGAATGGATATTTGTTGTATCTTGGTCATGCCTTAAAATTCTGTTCAAAGAAATCAGAAATAGGTGGGAGAAACAAGATACAGTGATGAAAGAGTCCTGTCCTATTCTGTCTTGACATCAGAATTTATGCTATGAATGTGAACATAACTGTCATCCCCCCCCATTACTGGGGCTGAATTACATTCAGCAGCATTTTCAGGACCATGTACTGTTACTGTAATTCCCAGAAGACATTGTAAGGTACACATACAGTCATTATTGGTGAATGATCATGACTACTACGGTATCTGTGTAGGGACAGACAGGTGAGCCATTGTTCAATTGCCAGTATAGAATCTATGTTGATAATCTTGAAATGGAGACTCTGATGCTGAGACAAGTCTCCTATGTCCTGACATACACTTTCCTGTAAAGTTGAATAAAGTGATCCTCTTATAATTTTGGCACACTTTCTTGTTCCCTTTTCTAAAATGGGGATCGTTTTCCAGTCCAAAGATACTGTCCCAGCCTTCCATATGCTAGAGAAAAGGTATGATACTGTCATACCCCAGCAGCTGCAGAAATGTTAAATCACTGCAGTGTCCTCATTTATCAAAATGACTCCAACCATATCTTGTTCTACCACTTCCTCCCCAAACAAAGACATGTCCACTGATTCAGGAATCTGTCAGAGAGTTCCTTCTATCTCTTTAACAGTGTGCCCAGTTAAGGTTATTTTTCTGCACCTTTTCCAGGAGCAGTCTGGTCAGTATTCTGCTACGAGTCATCCCCTACTGGGTCACCTTATGGTTGCATTTATTTGGCCATAAAAGTTCATTCTCCATGGTCTGGCCAAATTGCTGCTATACCTAGGCCTTTGTTTCTGTAACTGCTGCAGCTGTTGCATTCCTGGCTTGTTGTAACCCATCAGCCAGATGCAGTGAGTCTCCTGCTAACATTGCTGGCTAGGTCTCCTTATTTAATGAGAAAACTTCTCCCGTTGTTGGCAGCCACTAGCATACCCTATGATTAATGTTGTGAAAAGTACTGACCAACTTTTGGCCATAACTCTTTGCTACTACCTCAGCTATTGAAGTAATGAACATGGTGCATTTAGACATCACATTCCTGGTCTCTCCAGATGAACAGGAGAAGGTCTTCTGCAGGTAAAAGCTGCACTCATCCACACAGATGCATTGGTTTGACATTCCTTCCTATGACACCCACACTCTGTGTTTGACTTCCATGCCTTTTCAGTTAAAACAATGTCACTTCGCTCACCAACAGGTAGTGATCAACTCTTCAGCTCAGCACTCAGCCAGCTCTGTTGGTATAAAGAAATAAAACATTGTCTTAGGCCTGGGTGACCCAGGTTCAGCTGGAGGTTCAAGTATCTGTTCGATTTGGAATGGGGTACATGGACATGCCTATCCTGGGATATGAGCATATGGAACAGGGCCATTTAATGCCAAAATCTATTGGAGGAAGACAGTCAACAAACATGACAGCCCTTTTGGGGGTGGGGGGGTCACAAAGCCATGTATGCTGCAGCCTTCATCTCATGTGCACAGGAGCATGCATTCCTACAAGGGAAGGTATGGAGGCCCACATAATGACATGAGTTACACATCCTTCACCAGGGGAGTTGTTATGGCCTACATTATCTACACATTTATTATCAAGGTAGCACTGAGGGCATAAACTACCCACATAACTGCCTGGGTGATACCCTCTGGATAACTCGCACGTCCAATGCTGAGGATACACAATATATGGGAAAAATAATCTGAAATCTGATTAGAGTCTTGAAGTTCAGGCATAGAGAAAAAGGGGTTTGTTGTAGACCATCAATCAGCCACACTGTCGAATGTTATCTTGTCGACAATGCAGGCTGTCAACCCCCACATACCCCTGCTAATTATACATACCAACTCTGAGTTCGCACTGCAGTGGTGAAAAGGGGAAATTTCCTGATTCCCACCATGGCACGATCTTTCAGTCAGAAAAGTTTGATGGCCTGGGTTGTGACAAAATGATATATTCGCCATTGTGGCCACCCAATGGTCTGACATAGACCTGGGAAAAAGTGCACAGATATGAAATATAAATAAGAAAAGTAGACAGGTCATCACCTGTTTTGAACCAAGTATCCAGAATATATGACCTAATGATTGATACCGTGATCACAGCATCAATAACTCACCCTTTGCCAAGGATATTCTGGTAAAAAATATAGTTATGAGAAACACTGTGTTTAAACAAGGTGTTTACATAGACAAATCCTGACAACTTTTAGAAGGTTAACAGCGTCTTTTCAATCTGTTTCTTGATCTCTAGCTTTGTAGCCCATACATTACCCTTGATTCCTTTTAGACATTAAGCACAATGTATTCAACTAAGGCAAAGTAACTGCATCATATTTTATTAGTATTAGAATAGGAAGACCTTTGTTTTATTATTTCAAGACCCTTTAATCATCTGATTAATTATGTCCTCTCTGAGAGAATATGCAGCTCATTAACAGAATATTAGGCATTAATAATAAATCAAGGTAATTTCGACATGTAAATGTTCATACAAAAAGATTTGATGAAGCAAAGGCTGAAATCAACAGTAAGAACAGACAGAGAGTGTAGCGGACTGTGGAAAATATATTGTGTGAGGTTTTTTTCAAATAATAAGTGATTTAATAGTACAAGTCCCTATAGTTAGAAGTTTACTCAAGGCTAATTATCCTTACAAATAATGCTTTTATTTCATATGTTAAATACAGTTATTTTTTTCATGAAAGTATGTGACTGTAACAAGCCATTTTTAACTCATGCTGAAAACATATTTTATTTTAGCCTATGTAAATCATCTTTCCTTCAGTTGATGAACATTTACTCTTTTTTAACAGGGTGGGCATACCTCTCAACCTCTAAGCACAAGAAATGGGGACAAAGCCTGACATAATATGGGGACAAAGGCCCAAAAATAGGGACACGGTTTATATATTGCTCTTTTAAACTTAGAAAGTTGCTAGAGTAATAGGATTAGCATTAGCATGCATTTTGTGGAGGATATGAAGTCTGAAACTCAAATGCATGTCATTATTTAGTGACTTTAATCCTTAGATCATCCCAGTGATTTGTCAAAAAAAATATTTTTTTATGAGGAACAGACCAAAAATATGAGTAAAAAATCTGGACATTCTGCAAAAATATGTACAGTTGAGAGGTAGGGTGGGGAATGACAAGCAAATAATATAGTTTGAAAACGCTTCCATTCAGCATGTGTAGTGTATTTCTTTGCAGTGTGGGACAGAAAGCCCCAGAGTGTGACACATTTTCCTGTTTTCTTCCTGATTATTCATCTGCATTCTTTTTGATATCATCCAGAAGCTGTCCTTTATATGACTGAACGTTCTTAATGTTATGATTAAAAATCAGTATTAGGAAATCCAAACACAATGAATACTGAATACCCTAAGTATTGAAATTGCAAAAGACTGAGAAAGGAACAGTGTTCTCTTCCCCAATCTTCACATTAACCCCCCCCATAACACTACCCTCAAATTTGTCTAGTGGCACTG
This sequence comes from Protopterus annectens, assembly GCF_019279795.1. Taxonomy (NCBI): domain Eukaryota; kingdom Metazoa; phylum Chordata; order Ceratodontiformes; family Protopteridae; genus Protopterus; species Protopterus annectens. Next base: position 1,292,738,858 of record NC_056739.1, read on the forward strand.
TTATGGAAAGGTTTTTATTAAGGTGAGGCATAGGGTTACGGTTGGGGAAAGGGGCATCATTAGGGTTAGGGTTACCACCCATTACTAAGATGGGCAGGGGGGGCTGCCACTACACAAGACACAGTCAGACACACAAACATGTTAACAATACTACATCTATCCCCTTTCTTAACCATGGGGCTAACCCTAAAATACACATACTCCCACACAAACATATAAAACCTATCCCTGACCCTAACCCTGACTCTCCTACACATGCACAGATGCTCTCACTCCCTTTAACCCCATTCATCTTTCTTGAGGAAACATTTCCTCAATATTTTGACCATTTAGCTATCCATACCTTCAATATAAACACTACTCGTAGCACTTGTCAACCAAATGGAAATGGAGGGAACCCCAGCAAGAATGCACTTTAATTATAAAAATGAATGGGAACAATAGCTTTCTCCAGTCCTTTGTATTGAGCATGTGTTAAGGTTGTTTTAAAGTCAGATTTTCATTAGATGTATGTATGCTCATTAATCACATTTCATAATATGACATCTTCCCTGAATGTGCACATGCCTTTTAGGACCAGCAGCTATATTTCATTTTTAATTGTTATTAAAATAGTTATTTTGAGAACCTTCAGTAGTCTGGGTATGAAATTGTACCTGTTCTGCATATGTTATGTTGTCTGTTGCCCTTATCCTGTTTGCAGTAGATGTAGACTTTAGGAAAAGTGTAAGAAGAAATGGATGCAAACACAACAAGTTACGTCCTGGAAAGTTGAAGGCCATAGCTGAATGTAATAATCTGCAACACTAGGAGTGACTACAGAAAAAAAAGAAGAAAACATTTTTTAATACTATGCTTTTATGGATGCTCATAACTTCATGTCTGTAGAGAAGATAATGTCAGCCTGAAGCTGATTTCATCCACTATTGCAGTACGCATCACTTTAGAAGAAATAGACTGGAATCATTTGTGTTTTATGTAGGCAGCATTTAAAATATTGTTGCATTACTGGAAGTGAATAGGGTTACAGGAAAATTAGGCAAATAATACCCCTCACCCCTTGATGTAGGGGATGCTGTCAGTTGTTGTCACCTGTTAGGTGGCAGCATCTGTGTGTATAATGCCATAATGTGTGTGTATGAGGGGGGGCATCACTTGTCTTGAGGGAGGAACCTTAAACTTGTAATACAAAGTAAAGGGATAAAATGGCCCCTACCATAGAGGTGTGGGTTCTTTGTCTACACCAAAAGACATTTTCTAATTAACAGTAGAATATTGTTTCAAGAGGAACCAAGTTATAATATATTATAATGGCTTATATATTATATTATCCCTATTTAATATTTTATGACAATGATAGCAATAGCATCATGATGGAAAATGAAATGCGTCAAAGGCATTTAGCAGCAATAACTAACAGTTCTTAATGGCATCTTGATTCATTGCACTCTTTGGGCATGTTATGACTGTTCTGATGTGTTTCCAAGAGCTATTATTCAACTGTTTACACATCTGCTAAGAATTAGATGCATTGATATTGCACTGGTTCACCAAACTGAATTATCACTGAGGATATGTTTGAACTGCCTCTGTTTCAAAGCCTCTGCAATGCCCAGTAGTATTAGCTTACTAGTTATTTCAGATGTTCTGATACATCAGGACAGCTACATTTCTTCTTCTGTTTGCCAGCTAACAACATTTCATATGCGGAAATATATCTCTGCTGTGAACAGGGTATGATCCAGATTTGAATATGTTTTCACTAACTAGAATTTGTGATGTTACACTGCTGTTCTGTCCTGTTCATGTAGCTGGAATGTACCCTGTTGCACACTGGTAGTTTTCATTCTGTATCTTTCTAAGATGAAATCACAATGCATTAAAAGTTTCTCATACCTAGTATTATAGTTAGCTATCCTGTTGCTCACCAGTGATTACAAGGCGTGGGTTGTTAAACTGAAGCATTTCATGTAATATTTGATATTAATAGGTATGGTCCTCTCCATCACAAGGCATAGTGTACCTTACTATTGCAAAGGGATCTTATTTATGTTCCAAGTAAAACAAATATCAACAGTCATAAATGCAGTCACAATAGTGATAATCTTTTAGACACTGATTGCTTAAATTATATTTTCACTCTGGCCAAATGCTTCATTTAAGTAATATTTACTACTTTATTATACAAGTACTGACTTAATCCATTTCAAGGTCACATGTAGGGCAACACCTCTCCAGACCATCAGTAAACCTTAATGGGACATCAGTCCATCACAGGATGCACATACAGTACATACATACATATATTACAGCAAACAATTTGGAGGATTGCCATTTAGCTTATGTCATATCTTTGTGACACAGGATGAGCCCAGAATATCCAGAAAAACCCATTGAAATGTGTAAACTCTACGCAAAAGGAAACTTAGCCAAGGATCAAAAAGCAGGATCAAGTGATGTGAGGCAGCGTTGGTAAATGCTGTGCTAATATACAACTCCTTAGATCAACTATCTACATTTTCCTTAACTGCTCGAGATTTGCAGTGAGGAGGTGAATGACATTTCTTCTCATCAGGTAATGTGTTAGCTTTGCTGTAATTTGGTCAACATAGCTTTATAATGCAATTTTTTTCTCAAGAATTCAAACAGAAACCCAAATACAATGATGATATAGCATATTAGAAAGCTAAAAATGCATTTCATGTCAGAATATTTAGCTTAGACATATTTGTTGGAAACATCAGTTTACACATGAAAATTTATAACGTGTATATTGTTTTGTGATGTATAAAAATGTATGAGAATAACACAGATACAAAGCTAAGAGTTTTGAATGCAGTCTCCTCAGATTCATGTACTGTAACATAATAAACTTCTGTATGTAGTATCCTACTATTAAGTTCAAACAGTGTGACGGACCTCTAGGAGGAAATCTTGGTAAGAAATATTTCCAGCACTTTTAAATTTAAATTTCAGAGACTTTCCAACCTACTTACTGTATTTCAGCCACTCTCATGTCCTGTTCTCATGACCTATTACTGTTTGATACTGCTATGAATTCTGTTTTATTTAAAACCACCCTGCGTTCAGATCTTAGAGGCACATTCTGTGCTTTGTGCATTATCTATTATTTCAGCTTTTATCTTCAGTAGCCATCTCTGTCTTCCTATATGGAGTGATGTTTCAACCCCAGTATGTGTTGAACTTACAGCATCATAAATAAACTCAGCATAAATCAGTACACCAATGAGGTACACTTCACTAACTCAATTACCTAGGGATAGTGCTGTGATATTTCTTTTATTAAGACATTTATTCTGTGTAGCTTTTACCATCCATTTTATATAAACAGAAATGGGAACTGTGTCTGCAAAATATATAAACAAAGCCTGCAGTCTAGCATAGGGAAGTGAATGCTACATACCTGGAAAAGTCTAAATCAGCAATCAAAACCTATGCATGGCATATGGTTCTAGTATGATTACTCGTTTATTTATTATCTTTTACCAGGAAGAAAAAGCTCATCAAAGGGAGTAAAAGTGACTTGGGATTAAATGACAGAAAGCTAAAGATGAAATAAATGAATATATAATGATTGCAAAATAAATACTTCTGTGACTAGTGTATATGTAATTGCTGTTTAGTGACTAGTCTGCAAAGCTATTGTGATATGATAGAAGGGGTCATCATTAGAGGATGGGTGTTTAAGAGAAATGTAATGAGGCACTTATTTACAGAGAAAATGGTGGAGTAATGGAATGTTCTTCTTTTCTATGGTTCCAGACTTCTCAGTGAATATACATACTCCAATAACAAACTCTGCAAAGCAAGGTGGTCACAAACCACCTCTTTTGAGTAGCCTACATGACAACAGGAAAATGAAAGATGGTGGCAAAAATAAAAAGAAATCCTGCAGGCAGGGTGGATCGCTAAGTAATGCCTACATACCAGCATACATGATATTGCTAGGGACCACACTACAGAGGGAATGTTGTACCCATGAGGTCTTTATAATGAAGTGAGAGACCTGGTCTGTCTAATGAGGTACAGGTTTATGCAGATGATTGACATATTACATCCCCCAATTTCTCTCCATTTTTTCTATGGAATTTTCTCCTATCGTTTTCTAAAGATCTCACTTCCAGTTAATTTGTCTCTGTTTCTTTATTTGCTACATCTAGTACAGTTTGTTTAGATCTTGATTTCCATTTTCTAGTGATTGCTTTTTTGGCAGCCACCGCAATTGAACTCAGCAAGGCCTTACTATATCTAGGCAATTATGACTTTGCATCTGTTTAGTTCCCTGCTTGTTAAAACTCTGTCATGTCAGCATTTCTCATGGCAGATGTGGGGTTTCATGGATTTATCACAGGTCCAAAACAATGTTTCATTTTAGTTGTCCCAGACACCAAAACGTAGCAGCCTTTATAGACAGCTACCTCCCATGAGCATAACATTTTTCTCAACTAGCTTCCTTATCCTGCAGTACAGATAGCACCTCTATGTGGGTACTAGTGTCTGTCATTCTGAAAGGATTCCATCACCAAAATGATCTCTGTTTCATTGTCATGTCTGTTGATGGGATATAACAAATTTAACTTTCTTCTTTTAGTAGAACGCACTTCAGTAGGTGGTAAAATCCTTAAATTGTAAAATGCTTGTTTTTCTATCCTAAATGATGGCAGTAACACAGTAGCAGTGTTTGTATGTATTTTGTAGATATAAAATACTTAAGATGATGGTGCAGATTCTGATATAATTAAATAATGCTACGCAGCTGTCATTTAGCATGTGTGTAGTCTGGATTTTTACATTTATTTTAATTTAAAAATGACTGCCAGCATTGTTGCTTGATTTCCATGTTATGATGAAACTGGATAAAATAACCAACTCTCACCTTCACCTTAGATGAACTGTGACTTTATTGAGTTCTAGAGCACCACCAAAAACTTGATACTCATAATCCTTGTGTGAGTCCTGCTCTGCCTAATTTAAAACATGTATAAACAGGTAGGGAGTTAACTGACCATTACTGAGCGGTCATAGTCCGAAGTGGACATGAGTACACTTTCCCAGAGACCACTGGTTTGTCCCAGAACCAGTAGTAGATGCTGAATAAACACTTTAATTCACAATTTAATTTGGACTGCAGTTTATCTATGTGCAAAGTTAGTGAGAGTGGTAGGCAAGTCAGAATCCTATGTATCCGCCACTATCTACTATCTCATTTGGGGTGATGCAAGGTGACAAAAGGTGAAAAAAATTGGTAGATATACCATTTGATGAAAACTATCTCATTAAATATACCCTCCTAGATCCTTCTAGTCTTAAGTAGCTAGTCTTTGAATGTGTTTGTTTTCTCTGTTGTACTGTAAGATTGCAGTTATTGTGACTGCTATTTTCATCCATACAGAGTGTTTCTCATTTCCTCAAGGTCCTGTGATCATAAATTTCTTTAAATAGGGGTGGGGGGAAGCTGGGGAGGGGGGTTGGCTCTTATCCTCATGGAAAAGGGAAAAAGAACACATACACGAAACCCCAATGATTTAGTCTATGGTTTAGCAGGTTAAATTTTGATGGATTTCATTACGAAAGTACAGTCAGCAGGCTGTACATCAATGACTTACAGAAGATCAAATAAATCCCACTGAAGTCTTACCATGAATATATGTGTCAGATACAACAATTTAACCTTTTCATGGTAATTTACTTTTAAAGCATTGGTGGGCATTTGCCATATCATTGCCAAAAAGCATTTTATAGTGGATGCAAAGTGATCTGTCCTCCAGAAAACCTGTTATCTGCACAAAGAACTGCTTAGAGCTTAGGGCACTGAAGAGTCAATCAATCTAAAACTGTTTAAATATCCCTAAGCACTTTTCAGACGGGATGACTGACAGAAAAATAATCATAGAACAATAATAGCAATGTAATAATATACAATGTAATAAAACAATAAAATCAAAACCCAAACCATTTACCATAAATTGTATAGTCAGACAGAACAAGTGGCAATTGATCAGGATGTTACATGCCCTCTCTGTAAAATAAATAAATGAATAAATAAAAGTTAATAACAATAATAATAATAATAATAATAATAATAATAATTATAATAATAATAATGACAATAATAATAACACCATGAGGTAATAGTCCAAGCAACACTTTAATCATAAAATGATACTTTTATGATTTTCTTCACTTTATGTGCAACAGTAAAATTGCACGAGTCACATTGTTACTGATATCCAAAGAATAATCCAACGGTGGGATAGTCTGTCACAAATAGTTGTAAAAGATATTAGCCAGCTCCAGCTTCTATTACTTCAGGTAAGCACTGGTCAAATCAAATTCATAATTGCTGGCTACAACAAAAAGATACAGCTTAGTGAAGCATGTAATAAAACTGTAGTAAGCTACCTGGGCCAGTACAGTGAAACATTCTGCAGTACAGATGAAATGTGAAATAGTCGTTCTAAATTCAATGAAGTCAGAAGCAGAAAATGTCAGTGGTACTACAGTGAAATAGATGAATAAACATTTGGTGGGAATTAAGTACAAATGTTGTAGAAATTCACCCAGGCTTGACCTGTAGCTTCCATCTGCTGCTATCTTGGAGCTCTCAGCCAGGGAAATCTCAAGTTCGGTTTGTGTATATAGCGAATAACATGAGCCAAAGAATTGGTTGCAGAAGCACTTTATTGCAGATTTTGCATGGAATAGAGTCTATGCCAATAGCCAGAACACTGTGGAACTGAGACTCTGTATAGCCAGTAAGCTTCTTTAACAATGTGCAGCATGGGAATCTTAAGGTAGACCAGTAAAGCTTTTCAAGTTACATTCCCTTTGCCCATGTTCCCGTAGATAATATTTGTCAAGCAAGATCAGCATTGTTGTATCATGTGATGTCTTTTAGTACATCTAAACTGTTCTTCCAAAGAAGGTGAAAGTTACATATGTGTTCTTAGGGTTGGCTTGATCCTGCCTAATCTAGCAGATTGGAATTTAGTGGTGACAGGAAGATTATCTTATAAGTTTTAAGATTACAGCCTATATCCTTGAGTGAAATATTTATGGTAATTGTCTTCCAGTGTTTGGAAGACACAAAGACGAGATGGCAAGATGAAATAATGGTATAGGAGATATCAGTGAAATTGCTGCCGACTTGAAGAAAATGCAGCTATAGTTCACCATCACCAAGTCTGTTGTGGTTCAACAGTTTCTTGACAAGGATTAAATCATTTTCAGTAAGGCAAAGTTGGCCCCCCACTTCACTATGCAGTTAGAGGAAGACATAAGTTCTGAATGGGGTTACACAGATCCTCTGAGATGGTCTATTAATGGTATTACTGACGAATGAAGGAAAGGCCTTCGCAATCATTTACAGCTCATCGTGGATTAGATAACTGATGTCTAGTACAGCATTGTTACTACTACTGTTTTTTTTTTTGTTTCCATTTAAGAATTTTACTATTCCCATTATAAATTTCTGGAAGTAAGAAGGTGGATAATTTACTTAGTTTTGTAGAAGGTTTTTGCACATTTAGTGGAGTTCTATGCCTTGCTTCCTTGTTTTTTTTTTGTCTGCCAGCCTTTGCATTTATTTGTCCGGTTGAACTTGGTATTGGCTCAACCCTTAAATTTTATCCACGATTAATCCTCTGAAGTTAGTCATTTGTCATTGTGGACCCATTAACTGTTGATATGCCAAGAGTAATATATTTTTCTACAATGGCAGGAGTACATGGAGTAGTTAATCAAGAGCTATTTGCATGTCCTTTGGAAATTTTGGAACAGTCAGCGACTGTTATAAATAGTAGGGGAGGATAAAAAATGGGGAAGAAAGACTTCATTTTGTCTTGTATTAATGGGTCACAATGTAGATAATTGCAAGATTAACCAACATATTGTTTCAAAGTTAGCCTGCTTAACTGTTTTATTGTAATTTCTCCTGGAAAAGAATATTATCAAAAATGTGTGAACATTTAAGCAGTAGTACATTTGATCTCAAAATCTCAATGTATTTTTTTTTCCAGAAAGATCCCCTTACAAAAAAGTATGTAATTAATATGAGGGGGCTGCCATATCAACTCTGTTCACTTTAATGGTCCTGATTTGATTTATTTTCGATGGTAATAGGACTCCTTTGCTTCCAGCTTAAAGGAAATGGATTTTGTCTGCTGCATTATAAGAAAACTGCATGAGTGTATGTTTACTTATTTTACACAGTAACCTTGTAAGTTATTTTTTATGTGACCCATTTGAATCATGACCAAATTGTGATATAAAAGTAAAAATGTAATATTTGACAAAGTAGCACATTAAATATTAGTAATAAAGACAGAAACAAAGAGACACATAAACGATGCAAATGATGCACATTTAAAAAGCAGAAAACAAGGGGGGAGGAGGAGGTAATGGTAAAACAATCAGTGCACAGTATTATATGAAATAGTGCAATAAGTGGCAACACACAGGGAAGGGTTCATTCAGAGCCACAAGTAGAGGAACTGTGCTACAGCAAAGGTAATGGGGTACTGATGGTATGCAAATAACTGCATAATGGCATGCAAATCAAAGCCGTCATGCTAATCAGACTCAGATGATATAGAAATGATGAAATCAAACATGGAGAAATGAGTCAGAGATGTATACAGTGCAGAGAGCCATGAAAAATATTTCCCAGTTTTTAGTGATCCGGTTTCCCAGACTGTGTGTGAAGTGCCAGAGGATATGAACTACTAACCTGTAAGCTAATGATGCTACTGGAAATACACTGAGACAGCAACACGCCTCCTCATCATTCAAAGTGCTAAAAATGCATTGTTCTGGAAACTGCACAGATTATGCAACTAATTGAAAGTAAGAGCTATTACTACCTAAGGAAAATATCCTTTATCAGTGCGAACCAGAGAATATCTTCTCTTTTTTGGTCATATTAATCAGAGTATAGTCCCATTATAAAAGGCAGCATGGACATGCCAGTATATGTGACCTATGCACGGATTACAGAATAATCCAGATAGGTGAACTTGCAGTATTGTGTAAGCTGGTTTTGTTGTAACACACACTATCTGGTACACATATCATACCAGCTGCTGACAGAAGGGTGGTTTACAACATGATAGCAATATCTACTGTGCCTTTAGAAAGGCAACACAACAACAGATCCAAGTAAATGTAAGAGGAGCTGTCAACAATGCAAACTGGAGCCCCACACAATCCATGTTTCCTCTGTTTAAGCATGTGTGCAGTACTACAGCAAATGAGACAGATGTGCAGGATAACTGAAGCATTCCCGACAAGTACCCTTGCTGAGAAGTTGTCTTATTTGCAGCTACTTTAAGCTTTGATAATGGTGTTACACTACAATGAAAAATGAGAAATGGATTCCATTAACAGCATTCTATATACAAACACCAAAGTCATTCAAAAGAGATCTTCAATAGTGGAGGGTGATAGGCCCTTACACCCTCTCAACATCTTTCTTTTTTATCTAGAATAATATTTTCATTGCTCCCTCTCTGCACCTTTGAATTTAGATAATATTTCTTCTATCCTGTTTATTTTTGTAATCTAAAAACACACAAACTTTGCAACATTTTCACATAAATTAACTGAGTACTGCTTGTCATCCATATCCAATCCATCCATCCATCCATCCATCCATCCATCCATCCATCCATCCATCCATCCATCCATCTATGAGCCTTTGAACCAGAGAACCATTTATCAGTCCATTCATTAATTTGTCCCTTTTTAGACCTCTTATCTTGGTGAGAGTTGCAGTGAAACAATGTCAAAATCATTCAGAAAACAATGTTCTTCATAAAGAATTTGAAATATTGTTCTGCACTAAGTAGCCTTATGATTATACTCTTTGCTCTTCTACTATGCATTATTACTTTCTGTACAGTACATAATAACTCCTTCTGTTTATAAACAGTGCATTATTAGTTATCATGCTTGTTAAGTTAGCATTCTGGTAGTGTCTGCACGTTACTGATTTACTACAATATATAATGAATCAACTGGTTTAACTCCAATTGCCTATGAATGTGATTTTGCAAACTTCAAACTGTTTTCCTAATTGAGATATTCTCCCGGAATCCCCTGTATAAATGGACTCAGCTCAGCAGTATTACTTTTGTTAACAAATTGTAATAGATATCATTCGGTTTTGAAATTCATTACAAATATGTCATATGGAACACATCAATATACTTTGCATTTGCACACAAAGATGCTGTCATTTTGTTCATTCATTAACATTTATTTTCCTGGGATTTCTTTTTTGTATGGACAAATATAATTTATTCCCAGCTGTATGCCTGCAGAACTGTGTGATTCATAGCAAATGTCACAGTCAGGTTTACACTTTGATCATAGTTATTCAGTCTTTGTTGGCACAAAATTGTTTCTTTTCTTAGAATTTTATTACTTGTAAGAGACGTATTTCTATAATGAAGATTTATCATCAATACAAGCTTAAGTGTCTGTAATTTAAAGATTTATGTGAATGTTGTTGCTGAAACTGTTTTGAATATTTATATAATTACTTTGGTGCACTTGACTACAGTTAAAGACATTTTGGAACTTAGTGTGACTGAAAATACATTTAATAAATAAAACAAACAAATACAAAAATCCATATTGCATTTCTGCCACCATTGTTAGGATTACAGCTGAGTGACATCTCCAGGCATTTCTGCAGTTACTTCCTACTGCGCCTCTAGGCATCAGATATTGCTTATTCATATTTGCATTAATAATTCCAAAACCATGCTACATACAAGGTATCAGAATATTTTATTTTGAAGCATACATGATGGCAAACAAAACTGCATTGATATATGACCTCTGTCAATTAATATTTGGTAGAACTGTAAGGTGATAACTTCATTTTTTAAAGGCGGAAGTCACACCCACTGGGAGTTAAAGGTACACACTTAAAACAGCTCTACTGGAGGGAATGAGTTAAACATTCTAATGTCCCTAGTCACAATGGACCTGTTTAGCTAGAGAAGTGTATGCATACAAATATAAGTGGAGAGGTGCAGAAGAACATTATTTTCTAAAGTCCATCAACATTTTGTATCAAGTCCCACATAACTGCCATTCTCTGACCCATACGTTTCAGGCACCTTTAGTCCTCCTTGTAAATCTGCTACACCACTTCTACCGCTAACAGAATGTTCTAAGTTCCTGCTACCCTCTTTGTAAGATACATTTTTCTGAAGACACACTTACATCTTTTATAATCCACTTTTCACATATACTTTTAGCTTTCTCCATTCATATTTTTCTTCACTTTTATATCATGCACCTGCCAGCATCATGGCATAGAGGTATAAAGCCTTGACTATGGCCTGGATGACCCAGATTCAGCTAACACATTGGATGTCTGATGTGTTGGCTTCGGAGGATGGATGTGCCCATTGGGGGGTGTATTTGGGTGCACCTCAGTTCAAATAGATCTCCAGTGGAGACTGGGGACATATGGGGGGTCATTGTCCATGGGAGGTAGGAGCATTGGCAAGGTTACCTCTGAGAAGGGACAATGCATCACTGAGCCCCATTAAATGTCCATCACAAGATATCATGAGTATGTGAAGAGGTGAGGAAGTTAGGCACAACTAGAAACACTCCTGAAAACAGTATGACACACCAAGACCCTTGATCCCCTAATGGGTTCTGGATGTGGTTCAGGATTAGACTAGGTGATGCTAGGATGGGTCTGGTATACCCAGTGAATGGAGATGGGAACTATGAACAAGCCAATAGTCAGCAACAGGAGCCAAGAGAATGGTTCTGTACCAGGAATAAAGTGTATATTTCCCACATCTGGAATTTAGTGTGATTCAGGCAATCCACTTTGTAGTATAAGAATGACAGATGCAGCTGCCAATACCATCTAGAACAAAACAGTTCTGAGACAGGGACAGATCACTCACCACCACCCTGAAATCCTCATCATGGAAATATGACTAAGATCTAATATCCTTTATTGTGAAATTATATCCCAAAGAATTCACCTTCATCTGTAGGTTTACTGAAGTGCCTATAGCCAAACAATGTACAAATATAAGCAGAACAAATGCAACATACAAATAATGAATAAAATGAGAGAAAGGCTTATCTCAGATGACTGGAGAATAAGCATACACATGCCAGTGCATAAGAACAAAGGGGACATCCATAACAGCGGATAATAGATAGGTATCAAACTCCTGTCACACTATATGAAAGTTCTGGAGAGGGTGATTGACAAACAGATATGCAGAGTAGTGGAACATAAGATGGGAGATGATCAGTTCAGATTCAGATCAGGATGCAGCACAACTGACCCAATGTTTGCAGTGAGACAAAAAGTTGAGAAGAAGTTAGAGATGAGGAAAAAGTCCAAATGGGCATTCCTAGACTTGGAGAAAGCATATGACAACGTCCCAAGAAAGCAGATTTGGGCAGTACTGTGATGTTTCAAAGTCCCAGAAATATTGATAGAATTAGTGCAGGCTATGTACAAGGACCTAATGACTCACGTGCAAGCAGTGTTCAGTCTCACAGAGGGGTTCCCAGTGCGAATGGTTATGCGCCAGTGTTCAGCTCTGACCCCACTGCTGTTCATACTGCTGATGGACTACATTAGCAAACAAGTCAGAGGGGACAGATCAACAAAGTTGCTGTATGCAGACAATGTGGCATTGCAGGCAGACTCTGTTCAAGAACTTCAGCAAAGGATTGGGGAATGGAATGGAATGCAGAACTGGAGGCATACAGGATGAAACTATGTACAGATAAGACAGTGGTAATGGCAACAAATGGGGAAATCAGAAGAAGCTGAGAAGTGTGGTAGAAAGGAAGATAGTGGAACAGGTTAATAGCTTCAGGTGTCTGAGGGGTGGTTGAAGAGAAGAAAAGTTTGAATGAATAGGTCAAGGCTAGAATCAGAGGGGCTGTGGCCAACTGGCATAGAGTATCAGGTATAGTTTATGACAGAAGAATGCCTAAGAAGGTGAAATGTAAGGTGTACAAAACATTGGTTCGTCAAGTACTGCTGTATGGTACAGAAAACTGGACAGTAAAGGCAAAGCAGATGAGGAAGCTACAGGTGATGGAAATGAAGTGACTTAGAAGGGTGGTAGGATGGACACTGTAGGACATATGAAGACATGAGGATGTAGGAGCAGAAGCCAACATAGCTCCAATTGCAGAAAAGATCAAAGAAAACAGATTACGGTGATTTGGACACATGTATAGAAAAGCAGAAGACAACCTAGTGAAGAAGATTTGGACAGACAGAAAGAAGTTAAGAGTAAACAAGAGCACCCAGTAAAGATGTGGATGGATTGTGTGAGAGAAGATCTGTGACAGTCAGGCATGAGTGTTGAAGAAAGCAGGAAGGTAGCATTGAATGGAGAGAGATGGCGACGGTCAACACAGCACCCTGACCCCATGTAGAAAATGGGAAAAAAGGGGACTGATGCTGCTGCTGCTGCTGATGATGATGAATAAAAACAATTCAATTGTCCATTCATTATCACAAGATATAAAACACTGAAGCAGTAATAAAGTATATTTAGACAAAACAGTCAACACATAGTGCCAATTAGTGTGGTATGCTTTTTATACCTACTGATTCAGCTTTCACATAAAACTGGTCTGTCCCCTCTGTACTTAGAAATGCATCAAATTAACCTAGCTTTTTGTTTTGTTTTGTTTTTTGCAACAACCCCCCCCCTCTAATGGTACTATTGAACATGCATGGCAGTGGTTTACATACAATATAAAAAAATGAACAGTTGATCATGGGAGACTGCTGCATTGACTGGATACATTCCTCATCTCCATTTTAACATCTCTATACATACCTGTTTTGATTGGCACATCCAGGCCTTGACAAATCCTTTGTCAGAGTGGGTATACATGAGTAGATCTTTTTACCTGCACCTGGCATTCTAGTGGAAACTGTCAAGAATCACCTTATTAGATTTGCTGTTTGTACCCAGATAGCAGAAACCTTAGGAGATTCAGTGTCAGTACATTACAACTTAGACTTAGAGGTCTACTGGACTCAGTGACACTCTTTCATTTTGACTCTGCAACTGAATATTTTAGTTGCAATTTTCTGTCAGTTTTCAGCAACTTGATCACTATATGAGACTGTTAAGCCAATCCATATTCTAGCTTTTGATAATATAAGCTATAAAGACAGAGCTGTTGTGCAAAAACAGATTTACTGCCTAATGCTGTCTGGTTAGGAATGAGAGCAATCACACAAAGACTGTGTTAGTAAACAACATTAAAAAGTACTTTATACTCAGTTAAAACAGTAACACAAGAAATCCAAAGCAGGCCTTGTCAGGAGTAGAACTGCACCATGGCAGACCAATCCAATCTAGTCCCTTTGTATTTATTTGTCCTTTATTGACTGGATTAGTCCCACTAGGCTAGTATCCTTTTTCAGGGTAGACCCAGGGTGATATTTATACTACTAGGGAAAATTAGCTCAGGGCATCAGGAAACTTCCCTTACCCTTTTGGAAAGTGTGGAGATGTTTGTTGCTACACTTTTGGTTTCTGTTCTGAGCATGAAGGCAGCTCAAAGAAACTGGAAGGAAGATGGAAGCAGTGAATATTCATAGCAGTGAGCATCAGAAGGAGGAGAATAGCTTACAGAAGGGAATGGAGTCGGAAAGTGGTTGTTTGCAAAGCAAAACTGAAGTAGAAAGATCGGTCGGATTGCTGAGAAAGGAGGAGATGGCTGGGGTGAAGGAGGCGCGTGAAGTGAAGGTAACTGAACCGTTGCAGGACTCTGGCTACCTGTTTCAAAAACATTTACTTTCTGGGTCAAAGCTGGAGTATATTTGCAACCCTCCAATTGGGAGGCTTGTGGGATAATTATCTCAAAGAGGTGATTATGTAAAGTGAACTAGAAAGTGAAGTGGCAGCATCGTGGGGTGATATTATGGACAGAATTCAGGAAGTGGAGGTGAGAGATGTTTCAGAAAGGAAAAAAAATCATATGCAAGGATGCTGAAAGAAGGAAAGAAGCAAGTAAGAAAGGGAGCAGGAGGAAGAGAGGTCATGAAAAGGAAATTTGTTGTACAACTCAGTAGCAAGGAAGAAAAGGAAAGATATAAGGTAATGGGCACAGCTATTGCAGCCTTTGGAATGTCACCTAATGCGGTACGGACCTTTATTCATCTTAAGTAAGAGATTTATTGTGAGATTTTATATGAGACTGGGCAATATATGGAATGTTTTCTAGGGAAATTTGAAAAAAAAGACTGTAGCCCATGGAACTATTACTTAATGCAGACTTTCAACTGCGAGACTAAAAAAGAATTGCTGTACAATTTCAAACTGAGATAGAGAAGGAAGCTTGAAAGGACTGTTTAGTAACTGTATGTAAAGAAGTGTTGGACATTATGAAAATATATGATGATAGAGGTTTATGGACTGGGGGTGGGATTGTGGGGTAAAATTGAAGGTGGAAAAAGACAATCTTGTGCATATTCCAGGAATAATAACTGTTGAAGGAAATAGTGGTTATTTAAGATATAAGGGGCAGGCAAAAACTTATTTTTTTGTGGAAAAAATTATCATTTAATAAGTAGTTGTGATAAAAGAAGAAGATGTTTTGTTTGTGGGAAGGTGGTACATGAAGCAAAGAAATGTGATTTGATTTGTAATAAATCTAGGAAAACATGGCATGATTCAAGTCGGTTGTGATGAACAATTACATGTTGAACAAAAGGAACAGACACAAGAACATGTACATGATACAGAAAAAAATATAGAGCATGAACCTGAAAAACAAAATGCTATACAAGAGGAAAACAAAAATATGGTGTATAAAGAAAATGAAAATAATGAAGGTGAGGAATTAGTACTGGAAACAAGTGAAGAGGAAGATAGTAGTTGGAAAATATTAAGAGGTAAAAATAATTCAATAGGGAAAGGGTGAAAGATAGGGAAAGAAAATTTAAAAGTGTGACTATGAAAGAAAGCAGGAAGAAGATGGAAATATATAAATTTTGAAAGAACCTGCAAATTTTATCAATAAACGTTAATAGTATAAAAAATATCAAAAGAAGGTTAGGTGTATTGGAATGGTATATGCTACTTGATATGCATGTAATTATTATGGAGGACACAAGAATCCTAATGGAAGAAGAAGAAAGGAAGCAGATGGAAAAGTTTTGGGTTGGGAGCATTGTATGGAACATGGGATCAGATACATGTTCAGGGATTGCTGTGTTATGTAATGAAACAGTTAAGGTCTTAGATTATACTTAAGTTGAGTAACAGTGATATAAAATCTAAGAAGCATGTGCATAGAATTAATGCAATATATGCATATGTCACTAAAAAGGAAGAGAGGAAATGTTCACAAAATCTTACATTATGTAAGAGTGAATATGGAAATAATATTGGTAGGAGATTTTAACTGTGAGTTCAGAAAAAGAAAGAAAGAAGGGAATGATGTTAAAACAGTATATGAAATAATGAAAAACAGTAAGTTATACATATGGGATAATATACACTGAACATATGAAAGGAATGAGATTAAAGCAGAGATTGGTTATTTTATAATATGCAATACTTTGAAAATTATTAAAAAAAGAACAAAGGAAACAGGTTTCTCTGATCATTTGGCGGTATGGGTAGAAGTAAAAGAAAAGGAAGACTATACAAGGATAGGTAAAGGTATTAAAAGATTGAATGAAAAAGATTAGACGAAGAAGAGAGAAAAGAAATTGATTGATTATGAGAAGATTATGTAGAAATGAGAATATTTTATAAAATTGGACTGATTCGTGGTTAGGTTTTAAAATGAAGTATAAAAAGTGTTTTCTAGAATGTCAAGTGATGAAAAGAGAGAAAGAAAAGCAAAAATATAGGTTGTTAAGTCAGAGTATTCAGAGAAATAGTAAGAAATAATAAAAACGTTTATGGAAAGGAGACGGAACTATATGAAATTAATCAAGAGAAGATTAAGTAAATGTTATAAAAATAAAGGTACTTTTACATGGGAAAAAGAAGAAGTACCTCTGTATTTGAGTAAAATAGTAAGAGAAAATAACAGGGTAATAAAATAATTGGAAACCAATGAAGGAGAAAAGGTGAATACGCAAGAACAAATATTTGAGGTAATAGAACAGTGTATAAAAATACATTTAGGCAGAGCTAAAAGAAAGGTAAATATGGGAGGTAAATAAGTAAAGAAGAAAATGAGATTATGGAAAAAATATAAATATAGGAGAGCTTGATGAAAACTTAAAAGGCTTGGATAAAGAAAGCTACTGGATAAGATGCAATTGAGTATTATATATATATATATATATATATATATATATATATATATATATATATATATATATTATAATAAGAACAATTGGCAAAAAGTATATTTTGTAAAAGTTTTTAATGAATGGTTAGAAAAGGGATACATGAAAAATAGATATGTATGGGAGCCATGGAAATGTATATGGAAGAAGGGGAAGAAGGAAGATATTAGGAATTGGAGACCAATAGTATTAAACAATACAGACTATAAAATACGTATAGGAATGATAGGGAAATGTTTGTTTAAGCAAAGAAATAAGAACAGAGTGTGGGATAAGACAAGGTTGTGATTGTAAATGCAATGAACAGAGAACTGAAAGTACCAAGGTATAGGATAACAGAGGGGATTTATGTCCCACTTATTCTTATTTATGCAGACAATATAGTTTTAATTATTAAAAACAAGAAATGGATGGAACAAGGAATTAGGATATTAAATAAGTACTTAAATATGCTTGGTCTAAGCATCAATAAGGATAAAAGTAAAGGAACTGCATTTGTGGGTGAGTTAAAAGGTATTCACTTTAGTGATGAAGAGGTAGATATTTCAGGAATAATGTTTGGGGTTAATATGAAGAAGGAAATACAATGGGAGGGACTGATAAAAAAGCTGAAAGATATATGTATATTTTGGAGGTCATATAGATTATCATATAAGAAAAAAAGGTTTATTTAATAAACTCTACTCTGTTAGGTCAGATTGCATATTTGGCAAGTATATATACATATAATGGGAAATGGATATTAGCTGAAGTTTTGAAAAAGATATGTTTTTGGTTGTGGAAAAAGAGTGAGGGGAAATAATTTAAATATATGTAGTTATATGATGTTGTAATGTCAGATATAAGCAACGGTAAATGTGTATATTATATATAATGTAAATAGTGTGCATATATAAGCTGTTATAATCAATAAAGAACCTCAACTCTTTTGAGCTGCTTGATGGTGCTGAAGTGCTCCTAACAGCAAGGAAAAAACTTAATGGACACAGCAGCAGCAGCATGGAGGAGGAGAGAAAAGCTCTGGAGAGTTTGGAGGTGGGATGTGAGAATTTGGAGAAAAAAGTATAGTATATGGACGTTAGGAATCTAAAGAAAGATTCCTGTGTGGTGGCTGTTACAAATGAGCAGCATTTAGTTGTCTCCTTGGAGAAAGAATTAAGCAAGTCTGTGAAAAGGGTGCATATAACAGAACTGGTATCAGGAGGGCTTGCAGATGATGTTCTGTTAAAAATAATCAAATAAAATGGTCCAAGTGACTATTCTTTTGTTTCATGGGATGAAGTGGTTGATAACTTTTTCAGAAGTGTGGAGGATGTGAAAAATGAACCAGGTGAATTGGCAGGAGAGCATGCAGCTGTAAAAACTTGTTCATCAGTGACAGAAAGTGAAAGTGGAAAGCGACAACAAATTGAGAAGGGGTCTGGTTCTGTGACATCAGATAATGGAGTAACTAAAACATACAGAGCAGTGACAGCAGGCAAGAAAGAACAGCAGCAACAAACTGTAAGTAAACCTGTTTTTAAAAAGAAGAGAAGACCAACTGTGAAAATAAGAGCAACAATGACAGTGCAATAGACATCTATTATGCATGGGACAACTTGGCAACTGTTTTGGGTTCTAATGCTCAAGCACGGAATTTATACATATTGGGAAAGAGAATTTTTATGACAACATTTGAAACAGAAGGGCTGATGACAACATTTCTGTAACAGTGTAACAGAAAGAATAGTAAAGTAAATGTTAAAAACATTACTTTGCAATTTGGGACTGATGGACTAGAAGACTATTATATTATAAAGTGCATGCAGGGTTTGTGTGAAACTGTTGATGATATTGTGAAACTTAGAGATGAGAGAAACTTATGGAATGGAAGGAGGATGCTGGACATTATTTTGAAATGTGAAAACAACATGGTGAAACACTTGTCAAGTGTTATTTTTGTGGCTGGTCATAGAGGGATACTAAGATATGCTGGCCATCCTAAATCATGTTTCTGTTGTAGGGACTCATTTAGTTAATGGTTGTGACAAGGTACAATGCAACCTACTTGACAAGGTACAATGTAACCAAATATTCAATTGGGGTAAGAAGAAAAAAAATATTGCCCCAAACTTAAAAAGACAGAACAGGAACAATTATAGAATACTTATGTGAGCAATATTATTAATGCTGTAAGAAGAATAGGGACACTGGAATGGTGTGCTAAATCTGACGTGCACGTTATTGTGTTAGAGGATGTAAGATTCCTGACAAACAGACATACTGCAAACGCAAAAAATTGTATGGTGGAAATATAATATACAACTTAGGAAGTGGGGATTGTTCTAGAGTGGCTGTGTTTATTTATTTTATTTTTTATTGACATTTGATTACAGTGAAAGTCCAAATAGGTAGGAGTCCATTTTCAGTGGAGGCCTGACGAAAAAACCCCCAAAGCATTACAATGCATTTAAGAATAATAATTTTACAGTCTTTAAAAATAATATATATATATATATATATATATATATATATATATATATATATATATATATAAAATATATATATATAAAACAAATACAGTTTAAATAATCATACTAAATTAGACATAGTTTAAAAACATTGGTTAAGAATAGATATAAGTTATATGACAAAAGATTTGATAGTTGTTGAAATTTTAGCCAGTTTATAGAGAAATTAAAAGTAAGTTAGTATAATACAAACAAGGATTGCAATACAAAGTGAGAGAAAAACAGGCTTATGGTATATTTAGAGAGAAAGCCATGGGGAAAAAAACTGATAGAAGCAAAGATGTGAGTGAAGAGGTGAAGGTAAGGAGATGTAGGGCATGAATAGGCATTTGTGTTGTGTAACAAAATGGTGAAAATACTAGATGTAACATTGGTAAGGATAGGAAGATTAACTGTTGTGGAGGTGAGGGGGAGAGAACAGGTTTATTAAAGTATAGCATTATATGGATATATACGGGGTGGTTAACATGAAAAGTACAATTGCGAGAGACTTTGTGATTTAAGAGGAAAATGTACAAAGAAAAAGAAAGATGTTAAAAAATACATGAAGTGATAAAATGTGGCAAATTAGCTGTGTGGAACAAAAGTCAATTGACTTATAGAACAGGGGTACTTGGATTTGAAATTGATTACTTTGTATTATTGGAAGGCTTGGCAGTAGCAGATGGTGAAATAGTTGTAATAGTGTTTTTTCAGACCATTTAGCAATATGGATGGAGGTGATGGGAGAAAGAGAGAATATTAAAATAGGAAAGGGAATAAAAGAATAAATAAGAAATTATGGAATGAAATTGAAGAGTGGGAAGTACTACAGTTATAGGAGGATCATATAGCCACAAAGGACGTCTATAAAAACTGGTCTGAATGGCGGATTAAATTTAAAAGGTAGAATGAAAAGTATTTTTTCAGTGGCAGGATGATGTGAAAAAAAAAAAGAGACAGTGAAGTATGGGAAATGTATAGAAATGTATTAGAGAATAATACAAGAGAGTATTATGGTATGGAAAAATGAAATATAATAACACAATCAGGAAAAATAACACATTACTGTTTAGGTAGAGATATGATTTATAAGGGAGAATGAAGGTGGTATCTGCATATTTAGGTAATATAGTAAAGGAGGATAGTAATATAATGAGAGAATTGAAAAAGTAAAAGGAAAGGTACAAAGAACACAATAATAAATTATGAGTGCTGTAGTACAGCAAGTTGAAAATATGTATAAGAATAAAAAGAAGGAAAATAAAAAAAAAAGATTGGAAAGTTAAAAACAAGCTCCAGAATGAGTTAAGGAAGAATTTGAAAAAGCAATTACTATTAGTGAATTGGATGATATACTTAGGAAAGTAAATATTAATTCAGTTATCAGGCACAGATGGTATGGGTATAGGGTGTGGAATGTATAAGAAATCAATGGATTGGCAAACAGAGTATTTTGTAAATATACTGAATGAATGGTTGAAGGAAGGGATTGTTTCTCATGGGTTATATAGTAGGATATTAAATAAGGTACATGGCAAACAGAGAGGTGGGAAAGGCTAAGGATAAGGCGTATGAAGAGTTGTATGAAAGGCTGGACACTAAGGAGGGAGAAAAGGACCTGTACCGACTGGCTAGACAGAAGGACCGAGCTAGGAGTTAAAGGTGATAAAGGATAATGAGGGAAACATACTCTCAAGCGAGGAGAGTGTGTTGAGCAGATGGAAAGAGCACACTGATGGGCTGATGAATGAAGAGAATGAGAGGGAGAGAAGGTTGGATGATGTGTAGATAGTGAATCATGAAGTGTAGTGGATTAGCAAGGAGGAAGTAAGGATAGCTATGAAGAGGATGAAGACTGGAAAGGCTGTTGGTTCAGATGACATACCTGTGGAAGCATGGAGGTGTTTAGGTGAAATGACACTGGAGTTTTTTTAACTAGATTGTTTAATGAAATCTTGGAAAGTGAGAGGATGCCTGAGGAATGGAGAAAGTGTTTTGGTATCGATGTTTAAGAATAAGGGTGATGTGCAGAGCTGTAGTAACTACATAGGGATTAAATTGATCAGTCACAGCATGAAGTTATGGGAAAGAGTAGTGGAAGCTAGATTAAGAAGGGAGGTGATGATTAATGATCAGCAGTATGGTTTCATGCCAGGAAAGAGCACTACAGATGCGATGTTTGCTCTGAGAGTGTTGATGGAGAAGTACAGAGAAAGTCAGAAGGAGTTGAATTGTGTCTTTGTGGACTTAGAGAAAGCATATGACAGGGTGCCTAGAGAGGAGTTGTGATATTGTATGAGGAAGTTGGGAGTGTCAGAGAATTATGTAAGAGTGGTACAGGATATGTACAAGGGTAGTGTGACAGCGGTGAGGTCTGCTGTAGGAGTGACCGATGCATTTAATGTGGAGGTGGTATTACATCAAGGATCAGCTCTGAGCCCTTATTTGCAATGGTGATAGACAGGTTGACAGACGAGATCAGACAGGAGTCCCCATGGACTATGGTGTTTGCAGATGACATTGTGATCTGCAGTGAGAGTAGGGAACAGGTGGAGGAGACCCTGGAGAGGTGGACATATGCTCTCAAGAGAAGAGGAATGAAAGTCAGCAGGACTAAGACAAAATATATGTGTGTGTGTGAATGAGAGGGAGGATAGAGGAATGGTGAGGATGCAGGGAGTAGAGGTGGCGAAGGTGGATGAGTTTAAATACATGGGATCAAAAGTTCAGAGTAATGGTGAGTGTGGAAGAGAGGTGAAGAAGAGAGTACAGGCAGGATAGAGTGGGTGGAGAATAGTATCAGGAGTGATTTGTGACAGACAAGTACCAGCAAGAGTGAATGGGAAGGTCTACAAGAGGGTAGTGAGACCAGCTATGTTATATGGGTTGGAGACAGTGGCATTGACAAAAAGGCAGGAGTTAGAGCTGGATGTGGCAGAGTTAAAGATGTTAAGATTTGCACTGGGTGTGACGAGGGTAGACAGGATTAGGAATAAGTATATTAGAGGGTCAGCCCAGGTTGGAAGATTTGGAGAAAAAGCCAGAGAGGCACGATTACGTTGGTTTGGACATGTGCTGAGGAGGGATGTAGAGTATATTGGGGAAAAGATGCTAAGGATGAAGCTGCCAGGTAACAGGAAAAGAGGAAGGCCTAAGATAAGGTTTATGGATGTGGTGAGAGAGGACATGCAGGTGGTTGGTGTGACAGAGCAAGATGCAGGGAACAGGAAGAAATGGAAACAGATGATCTGCTGTGGTGATCCCTAACGGGAGCAGCCAAAAGGAGAAGAATTAAAATTTATATGGAAGTAAATGAGAAGAATGAAATAAAAAAATGAGACCCATCAAATTAAATAACACAGATTATAATTTTTGTATGAGAATAATACAGAAGAAAATGGAAGGAAGGGTAAATGTGTCTGGTATAAAAGGGAAAGGATGTGAAGAATTGTTATTTGTTGTGAGAGAAATTGGAGATGACATTTTAAGTAAAAGGGAAGATGTGAAACCTATGGTAGGTGATATTAGCTAGGCATTTGATACAGTTGAACATGATGCTCTGTGAGATGTTATGGAAATGTATGGTATAGATAATTGCATTAGGAGATTGTGTATATCAGCATATCGAAATAATGGAGTGAGAGTATTAGTGAATGGGTAGCTGAGTAAAGAAATATGCATGATGTGTGGTACAAGACAAGGATGTCCCATGAGTTGGGCCTTGTTTGCATTCGTAATGAATGTGATAATGAGTGAAGTAGCTTATAAAATGAAATATGCTAGCTATGTGATGCAAAAGGAGGTGGTGATTTCAGTAGTTTTGACATATGTAGATGATATAGTTGCAGTTGCTAAGAACAAAAATGGATGAGAGAAGTTTTTGTTTGTCTGAATGGATGTTTAAAGAAAATGGGAATGACCTTAAATAAAGATAAAAATAACGGTTTTGATGATGTGATGAAAACTGGGTGTGTCTATTTTTCAATGAATGAAGTGTCTTTTCTTGGAGTAAAAGTTGGGAAAGATGATGCAATGGGAGAATATGATAAAAGAAATTAAACAAATCTATCTTCTGAGAGGGATGTGCAGACTTGCATTCAGGTAAAAGGCTTATTTGGTTATTATGTATTAATGGAAAAGGTTATATATGCCAAATGTTTATATGATTCCAGAAAAATATGAGAAGTAAATTATGCAGTTGGCATTTTCTTTTATATTGGGTTCAAGATTAAACCCAACGTAAAGAGGTGTATTGTATATGAGTGAAGAAGAAGGGGGATGGGGTAACTAAATCCATTTTTGTTCAGCTTCTTTAAACTTGTATAGAGTATTAAATTGGGTAAAGGAAGGGAATGAGAAATTAAAGAATTTTAAATATAAGTACAACATTTCTGGGAGATGAGAATATAAAAAGAGAAAAATAATATGGAAATGAAGAAATTAAAAACTATAGATATAATATATAATATATAATATAATAATGTGATGAAACAATATTGTTATGTAAATCCATGGGAAATTTACCACAAGACATGATAAAAGCCATTAAACTAAGGAAAACATGGAGTACTAAGATTGTAGAGTATCAGGATTTCCTATGGTGAATGGTAATAAGCAAATTACTAGTAAAGGGGAATATGCCATATAAATAGAAACTTGAAAGAGTGCATTTATTTTGTTGGGAAGAAGAGATAATGGATCCTTTTTTTAATGTAAAAGAGTGGTTAAACTCTGGAAAAACTTGTGTGAAGACCAATTTTTGAGAATAATAATGATGTACGCAATATACATATGGATATGATTATGTATGGATATGATTATGTATGGATATTGTGAAAAGAAGAAAGAATGTGAGAAGGGTAGACGTACTATATGCAAATAATATTTTTTTTACATTGTGTTAAAGGACCACTACTCTTTTCAATAGGGCCCAGGGATCTTTCACATCTGCCTAAGCTACCATCAAGTTCTGAAGAAAGGCACACTCAGGAGTGCAGCACCTCATTATGCTGCATTGCAGAGTCAACTATTCATCTACCTGGTGTAGGAATAGAACCCACAGCTTTCTTTACCATTCTCTCTCTCTCTCTCTCTCTCTCTCTCTCCATTTTGGCAATATTATACATAAAAGCCCACTTGCAATATTCTCCCCAGGCCTTAATTTCTAGGCCAAAATGCATAATCTTCTAAAATTTCACGTTCTCCAAGACAGTTACCAAATGTAGTTTACTGAAGTTTAAACAGTGCTCATAAGCTGATGATATATTATTGTCTCCATTTTTAAAAATGGTCCATCTCCTTGCTGTAATAAACTACTGTTAACCTGAAAAATGTCTTGTTATATTCTAAAAATCAGTGATACTAATCAAATTATATGTGGCTGCTTTCAGTAATAAATGCCCTGTTATCTTTCTCTTTGGCTTAACTATATCCTTTTCTAAAAGATGCATCCTGGTTTATTAGAATCCATAGTTAACTTTTCCATGCAAAACAAGTTGTTCTCCAACCTACAAAAAACTTCAAGGGACTGAAATCAAACAGAAAATAATACAAACATTGTTTTTGCAGTGGACTAAGCCTCTTGCGTGGCACTCATCTAATCTATGTGTATGGTATGCTTGAGATTTCTCTGCCTTGGAAGTAAGGGGACAACTTCGTTATTCCACAGTTCTTATAGCTCGCACTATAACTTCACTTGATAAAATGGGAGTTCCCTAGTTAGAATTAGTAGACTGTTAAATGACCAGAATTCCATTGGATAGAAACAGCAATTCTGGATAATCATTGTAGCTACAGTCACAGTTTAATATCTGATTCATCATGGATTGCATTCTGGTCATAGAAATGATACAGCTGTCTTTGATATAATGTAATAAATGAATGCACATTATTTTTTCATGTATACTACTTTCTGTTGTTATGGGTTCTTTATTTAACCACAGAGCAGTTGAAATATGACTAATTCTAACTATTAATGTTAGAGGTTTGTGGCCGGGTTAGTCCCTAGCCTTAATCCTTACCTGCCTTTAAGCATGGCCTTAAATGCTAGACTTAATATCAGATGTGGAACTAAGCAAAGTCTTATAAAATCCTTAGGAAAAACACTAATGGTAAGTACATGCTAATCCTTAATTACCCCAATACCCTAATACTACCTGTAACCATCACGTTAATTGATAGGATTACTATAATTGATAGGGTTACTATTATGGCTTGGGCTGAGTTTTGTGAGTGTGCAGCTGCAGTCAGGGTGCTGTGTGTGAGTTACTGTTGCCATGTTCAAATACAGAAGGTCAAGGAAGAGTTAGAAGCTCTTGTACAGAAAATCATCATAATAAAAGAACTATTTTTCCCTTTTTAAAGCAGAAAGTGATCACTGATAGACAGTTGGTCTGTAACAGCAGGCAAATTTAAATGCTAAAGGAAAGACTGCTTATAATGAAGTCTTGTTTAGAACTGAGCAAACTACAGCACCTGTAAATAGAAAGATGTAGATACATGCAAACACCCAGAACATGTCAATGACTGAAAATGAATAGTTTAAATATAGGAAAAAGGGGCTCATTGATAAATGTGGATTAACTAATAATACTGTTAGTAGTAAAAACATAACTGGCATGTCTAACAAAATGTGCTTTGTCACCAAGCTGTTAGTAATGAAAATATAATTGTTATACCTAATAAAAATGTGATTTTTAACCAAGTTGATAGTCATGAAAGAGCAACTGCTGTGCCTAACAGAAATGAGATTTTTTAACAAAGCTGCCAGCAATGGAAATGTGAATGTTGTGCCTTTCAGCACTATAATTTCTAAACAAGATGTTAAAGAAACTGTTCTGAACATTTCTACCAGACCTATAAGATCAGACTATTGCCACTATGCAACCATTAAATTACCCAAATGTAGTGTGATAGTAGATGGGAGTTATTAAAGGGTCTGTTAGAGTCTGAGAACATGCTCACACTTATTAATAAGCCTTATGCCTGCAAGCATAAAACCTACAATAAGAGAAAGGTGGGACTGAGATGCATTTAGAGAGATAAGAAACAGTGGCCTATGAGAAATATAGAAACTCAGACAATGCTATGTGAAGAATTATATTCTTTGGCTTAGGTTCCTAACCAAACATGTGATGTTATAATAGGTCAAGAGCTTCCTATTTCAGGACACTGTGGGGATTGTGGAGGTTGAGATAGTTAGATAACCTGTGACCTGAATATTCTCATAATAAGAATGGGTAATATCATCAACATCAGCAGCATGCTGTTACCCTATTAAAAACACACAGTTCTGGATGTTTTCCAAATAAGAATAGGGAAGGGATGCAGCAGCCTGACACACTATTAGGAGCTCACAGTTCTGAACATATTCCAAATAATACTGCATGAGAGTAAAACTAGGTAATAGTTAAAATGCACAATACTCTTAGAGAAAGTGACACAGGGCATCATCACCATCTTGACATGCTACTGAGAACACACAGTTTAGAGTATATTTCCAGTGGGTTAGGGAGAGAAGAACAGGAGCTTCACCCACTGTAAAACACACAGTCCCAATAAAAAAGGACTTGTGAGGAACTTTTTGAAACTTTGGTAAATATACACACTTTTGACAATTAAGAAGGGCTTGGCATAGAAGCTTGAGAAGAAAATAAAGTCTGAGTTTGGCGAGATGGCAAAGTAAAACCTATGCATTTAAAGTAAATTCAGTTATTAAGTGAAATATGTCTTTACAGAAACTGATAGAGAATAATCTGTCTGTTACCAGCAAAAACCCAGAAATTAAAGTAGTACAGGTTCCAGTCACTATGGTAATAAACAATGATTATATGGAGACAGAAAGGGAAAACTCCATAATGAAAATCATTCTGAAAAAAAAAAAAAAGAAAGGGAACCTGAACAGACACCTAGGTTTTCCATTTAAAATTAAACCTATGGCCTGTTTAAAAAAAAAAAAAACAGCAGCACCTAGGGAAAGAGATGTTACTACAGATACTACAGAACTGAAAGACCTATAATCATATAGTCACCTACTGAGAACATGTAATCTAAACAGAAGCCCAGAGATGCTGGTCAGAAATAAGACTCTTAGCATCAGGGTACTTAGAGAAAGAGGAAGAGAAACTAATCAGAAGCACCAGTAAAATAACTGACAAAATCAAAAGCCCAACAAAACCACTCATATAAGTTGCCTTTGGTGCATGAGGAAATAGAAGAAGAAAGGCCTGTATCTGTATTCTTGGATGAAAAGGCTATGCTGTCAACTTTATGCCAGTCTGCTGACTAAAGTGTTCCTGACTTAATACATTTGCAGATAAGCAATTGCAATTTTAAGAATCCTCAGTGGCACGATGATACATTAAACAGGGATAGAGAAAATATTTTCAGAATAGGGTTAGAGTCAGATTAGCATAGTGGATCTATGCCATATTTTAAGCTGAAGCATAAGTTACTATGCAGGGTAAATAAATATATAGAGCTATTAGTTGTCACCTCACAGTAATACGCTGTCCGGTTCGATTCTCAGCTAGAGCATCTTCTGCATAGAGACATGCTTGAATGGGCGGACCTTCGTTAAAGGTTGTGCGTCAGAGCTGGTAACTCGGCACATAAAAATCAATTACCAATCATTAGCGGACCGGAGTTCCGCTGTGGCGACCCCTAACTGGGAAAAGCCAAAAGACACAAGCAAACAAGCAATTAGTTCCAAACCTTGAGGTGAATCAGTTGAATTATCTAACTAGTGTCACATTCCTATCTTATCACCAATACTGAAGATCCTAGAGAAACGCATGCAGAAGCAAATTATTGATCATTTAGTCTACAAAAACACTTTCCCCAAATTAACACGATTTTTCATCCAGGACATAGCACAAAAACTCCCTTGCTATCCTTTCTAGATACAGCTAACAAACAAAGAAATTAGGAATACTTGTTATCTTCTCTTTTTTGTTAATTTAGCCAAAAGTGTTGGTATTGTATCTCATTAGCTACTGTTGTGAAGACTATCAGGCTTGATATAAGTGAATAAACCTGGTTCAAACATTAAGTGATAGATGACAGTCAGTATACTGGCATGATACTTAATCCTTTTATCAATTTGTCTCAGCTAGTGTACCCCAGGGGTTTGTCCCACAGCCTCTACTTTTTAATGGATTTAGCAATGGGGTCATAAGGAATTATTAGATATGTAGTTCAGGAGATCATTGAGGAGCCTAGTCCAATTTTTCATCTGCCCTGCAGCAGTGTCAGGTTAAGTTATGTGCTCAGAGTCACTCAGTAGGCACATGGAGCTTAAGGGAATCAAACCCTGGATTGCTGGTAGCAGCTTGTTAACAGGTTATATCCTTAATCTTGTGTACTAACTGTGAGGCATGTAGAAAGTGGAAACCAATGCTTCTGTTGTGCAGTATACAGATGACTCTTTTCTCATCTAGTCAACTAAGTTCTTTCATCATATTAAAGAAATTATAAAAGGCACTTGGCATACAGTTGAGAAGTGGATAACTGTGTACTTCTTTTCAGTGTGGATTCCTCCCATTCTCATAGCATATATTTCCAAATTATCTCATAAAACATCATTCTGATACCAATATTGGAAACAAAATTGCTAGGTATAATCATGCACGATAAACTAAGCTAAAACGTGACTCAAATATGCTTCATGTAACATCTAAAGCCAGTAAGAAAAGTTGGATGTCAGTCAAATCAAAAATCTTTTTAATCAAAGGAACAATACTCAGAACTGTTACAATACACTTACTACCAAGCCTTCTGAATACATCTACCTTTCTAACTAATGTTAATCAGCCTATCAATACAAACTTGGGCAATCCTATAATAAAATATCCAGATTTGTAACCAGTTTTACCAACAGATCTCATCACTGTCTGCCACTGAAGCCAATCAACTGGCCTGAATTAGAAAACACTATTATCTACAGCTCAGATTAGTTCATATGCTTTTACTCAAACCTATCAAATGTTTGATAATAAATAAATTAGAAGACATTTGCACATAAAGATGCTTAACATCGATAAATAATCTTAAGGTAAATTCTTACGGTGCCTTCTGTCTAAGTATAATAACCATTCTGGGGACTCCCCATTGTTTGCAGCAATGTCTGAAGTATGGAACTTCCTGGTATTTACTATTACATTTATACTTAGCCTTAACTATTTCTATCATTAATAAGTACCTAAGTAGAACTTGGATCTGAACATGCCCTAACTATTATCCTAATAATGAACTAAAACAATCCAATCAGCCTTCTGAATGATTCAATGTTCTCTAATGATGATATGCTATGTGTAATTATGTTTATTGATGTATATGTCTAAATATCCATATGGCTGTTGATCTACTTTATTCTTAATTGTACCTGTCTTTTTAGAGTTGTGGTTGTAACTATTTTTTCTTGGAGCTTTTCTCCACGGGACTGCACTCTTAGCTTAGTCAGATTATTACATAAACAAATTGAAATGAATAAAATTAATTTTAGAAAACTTGTGATAAAAGTAGTGCATAGTTATATTTTGGAAGGTCACTTAGTAATGGACAAAACTAAACTTAGAATTTTAGTAATGTTTTACTGGCCTGATATAATTAAATGCATTCAGCAATTCTGTAAGGAAAACCCATAATTCAAAAGATTGCAAAACATCCTTTGCATAGATGTCTGCTGATACTACTGCCTTTTACTGAGGTCCCATTTGTGCAGGTAAATGTGGATTTTGTTTTTCTGTTAGTAAAGGCTATAAGTGGCAATCAGTATATTCTGTTCATTAGGGTGGCCACAGTGGTGCAGTGGTTAGCATTGCCAACTCACAGCAAGAGGTTCTCTGGTTCAATCCTCGGCTGGGGTGCCTTTTGCGCGGAGTCTGCATGTCCTCCCTGTGGTCATGTGGGTTTCCTCCAGGTGCTCCGGTTTCCTCCCACATCCCAAAGACATGCTGTAGGTGGATTGGACACTCTAAATTGGCCCTAGGTGTGAGTGTGTGTATGTGTGTGCCTTCTGTGGAATGGGCTGGCAACTCGACACTGCAAAACTCCACTGCCAATCATGAGCGGACAGGTGATCTGCTGTGGCGACCCCTAACGCCGAAAGAAGAAGAAGTATATTCTGTTCATTATTGACTATTGGATGCAGTTGCCAGGAACAGTACCTCTGCAAGAAGACAATAGTAAGTCAGCAGACAAAGAGCTAGTACTTTTTAACAAGTTTTGATACCCAAATAAATACTTACAGACCAGGGGTCCCATTTATTTCCAGAGTACTATACCAGCTTTATCAGTTTTATAGTAAAACAGCTAAGAATGTTATTGTACCAATATCAAGCTGATGGATTTGTGGAGTGCTTTGATAAACCTCTGAAATCTATACTAAACAAAATCCATTGAACAAGCAGGTAACAGCTGAGAACAGTTACCTGATTATCTCCAGAGAAATTGGTCATTCCTTGCAGACAGAAAATTTGTAAATAAAGAGAAGTTAGTCTGTTTGCACAGATGGAATTTTTGGAGTAGAAATATTGCCCTCTCATAGCAGTGGGAATACTTGCATGAAAGATAAATGACTACTTGGAAAACATATAACATCTTAAAGCAGAGGAAGAATTTCATGAAATAGACACTGGTCTATTGCACAGAAGTAGCATTGCTTGAAAAGGGTCTATATTAAAACATCAAAAGCTTAAAACAGCGAACAATGTTTCATCAATCCTTTTTCAGCAAAAGCTGAAAATGTTGACACCTCCAAACACATACACACGTACCTTAACCCTAATTCTATCCCCCCTAAAAAAGTAAACAGCTGAAAACACGTACACATGTAACTTAGCCATACATCTAACTCAAAAAAAAGTAAACATTTTAAGACATATGCACTTACCTTAACCCGCTCCCTAACCCTAAGGTCAGTAACTGTTGCACATTTACGTAAAAAGTTCCAAAGACATACACACTTACCATAACCCTACTTCTACCCCCCCCAAAACAAAAGTAAACATCTGAAAACACATACACACGTAACTCAACCATACATCTAATGCAAAAAAAAAAAAAAACAGTAAACACTTTCATACATATGCACTTACTTTAACCCGCACCCTAACCCTAAGGTCAGTAACTGTTGCACATTCACACTCAGGAGCTATAACGGACAAGGGAATCCCTGAGACCACATTACAGTGCAGAACACGGCAAAACAACAAAGCGGTCAAGCGACTTCTTTCCCAGGGAAAGAATTCTTTGAACAGCCACTTCACTGTTTTGCCTGTTCGCTCTTTAGGTGTCGACAAAAACGCATTCGACAAAATGCATTTTCGTTGTTGTAATAGAAACCTCTTGAAAAGAGACCTCTGCCTCCTTGTACCATGGAAGAACATGTGTAGGAATAAAGATTCTTAATGTTTGCTGTCTTAGATGACTAACTTGAGGTGGAAGCCTGTAAGACTTTCATACCTTCTATTTTCAAATACTGAGTTGATTTCCATTTGGTTTTGACTTAGCACTGTAAATAATAAACTGCAACGACTTTGAGACATCTACTTCCAGTCTATTTTGCATCTCATAGTATATGAGTATATAATAGCAATCATCAACAACACCAGTAGTTGAATCATAAAGAACGTCCCTGACAGCCACATTAAATCACTGCACACATAATCTAACATAAGCCATCGTAAATGTAAAGCAGTTTGTCACAGTCCCCTTCAATAATACACATCACGCCAAATGACATTTAACAACCTTTATTAAATTTCCATAACATAGCTTTGATCACCAACTTTATTAATCACAACTATTCATGATATGAATCTAAATACAGCATAACATCCTTGTAATGTTAATCAGGGCAGCGCTACCTACTCGCCCTGCCCCAGTAAGCAGCATCCATACCTCTACTCACTTACTTTACTTATGAAGCAGCATTCCAACTCATTTCATACACCATTCATTGTAATGTTATTCAGGGCAGCATACCAACTCACTCTGCCCAACAAGCAGGGTCCATACCTCTGCTCGCTTATTTTACTTATGAAGCAGCATCCCAACTCACTTCATACACCATTCATTGAATTTAACTTCCACCAAATAAGCACCATCCTTACCTCAGCTTGCTTATCTATTCAGCACGCTTCCTCCAACTACTCATTTCCTTTCCCCAGATCCTTGAAATGAACATCCAGACATCAGAGGGGGAACAGAAGAGGGCAAGCCTATCCCTCTTCTCCGCCAACCAGCCTGACCAGGCTGTTTCCCCTCCCTTCTACCCAAAACTGTTCAATCCACTTCCCATAAAGGGAAGGGTCAAGCCAAACATCATTTGGTGTACCCACCATCTGTAAAGCACCTTAGAATCCTGTCATAAACCCCTTTGCCATGGCATCACTGAAACACACCCTAATGAAACTAAATAAAGCAGGATTACCATGACCTCATTGCAACACCGGAACCTCAACACCAAAAGAACACCAACCCTTTTGGCCTGCTGCCTTCAAAGCTGAAATCATGGCTCAACCTGAATGTATTGACAGACTATAACCACAACAAAACCACAAACTATAACCCCTTGAACTCAAGACGGCACCCAGTCAAACAACTAGTAGCAAATGTCACACCCAATACCCTGTTAACCATAGCATATCACCTTAGCCCACCCATTACCCAGTTCTATATGTGCAACAATGCCCTTACCGTAGGGAACAGTCTAACTCCAACTTTAATGTCCTACCATAGCTGGCAGAAAACCAGCCCCCCTTGTCCTACAGCTGCCTTATCCTGCAACCAAGCTTCCTTTAAACCAAGCTTCCTTTAAACCTTCTAACTCCCCTGTAACAACACACCCAGCTTCTAAAACCACCCCAATACAGCCATCTACCTACCATGCTTCCTAAACCCTATCTACAAATTCACCCAAACCCCAAGTGAAATGATCCTTGTGCTATTCTGTAAAACCTTAACCTGGTATGCAGCATTAACACTACCTGCTCAAGGAACACATTTTATCACTCCCAAAGATACCACACATTAGGAACAAACTCCAGCATCCTGTCCAACACCTCAATGACCCTTCTCCCACATACGGTTCAATAACTGGATGAGTGAATACAAGCACCCAAGGTTCCAAGAAAGCAAGGATTGAACTTCACTGGCTTGCAAGAGTCATGGGGCTGTAGTCTAATAAGTTCCTGTGCTACTGTGAATGTCATGGATCCCCACACTCCCCATAAACCGTCCCCGACAGCCCCTTGGCACCCCGTACCTACCTCTTCCTTATCCCCTATACCAACGCAATAATCATCTCCCACTAATTAAACAGAGATCTAACATGCATTACTAAGGTGATTACTCAGACCCTCCTTAGGCCCCATTCCAGTAACAAGAACATCCATCCTATTAAAATGTCACCTTTCAGTCCACTGCATGATGCCTTATGCACTTTAGCAATTTCCGTCAGTAACTGTTGCCCACGTGTGCTCCCCATGTATAACCTCCTTGCTCACCACTGCTTCCATCATCTATTAATTCACTGTGTATCACCACAACTGGTACTCAGCATGCTGGTACCTGCACCTTTGAAGCCACTTCCTTCCAATCACTGACTGATGTCCACTCTGTTGTTCCCCACCTGCAAAAGAAAATTGTAAGTTCTGAGCACACACCTCCACAAGCTCCTGAAGCCAACTTTAAGTGCCACTGGGGCTCCCTGTTCAACTGTGCAAAGGACCAATGAGCTGCAATGTAAGGGAAATTTCCTTAACCTCGCTCACTTCCAATGGTTTCCTACCTGATGAACCTGTTTTTTTTTTTTTCTTTTTTTTTTTTTTAATGCCCATCTCACTTAAGGCCCCACCCTCATCACTCTGACCTGAATACCTACCCGCTAAACAGGACACCATTGCAAATAGGCGCAACATGACTACATACCTCTCAACCTCCCAGACCAGAAAATCTGACCACGACATAACGTTGAGGTCAGTATGAGGTCAAACTTTAAATATGTGCTTACCCACTTAGAAAGTTAACTGTGTAACCAGTTAAGCATTAGCATACCCATTAAAACCCCAAATTTGTCTGCAGTTTGTCATGTCCTGACTTTACAGACCCACTAAACAAATGGTGCAGTGCGTAATACAATCATATGTGCACAAGCACCCTACTTAAATATGCATAAAAGTCAACAAATACTTAACTTAATATACTATATAGAAGCTGCTGAAATGGTAGTGCTACCTAAAACCTATGGGCAACAGCATTAAACTAGAATCTATGAACCCAGTAATGACATTAAAATTAGCAAGACCAGTGCCTTATATAAACATTCCATTAACTGAAATAATTTCTTAAAGTTCAGGTTTGGTATTTGGTATTGTACAGTCCTCTATCTTGACCTTAATCCTTACCATATGCCAGCAAAACTCATTTCTATGAGGAACAGACCTGAAGTATGAAACCAGTCTGCTCTTCCTGTGAAACTCAATATCTGTGCGAGGTATGAGAACCATGAGAAGATACAAAGTCTGACTGTGCATGCGCAGCCATTACCCGCCGACTCTTAAGCCCGCGAACAAACAGCCAACATACAAGGCTGCATAAATGTCACCAAGAGCCAGAACATCCACCCGCAATTCAGCCCGATGGACTGAATCTGTCCCACAGTCAAGAAACCATGACTGCAGCCATGCCCCCACAACAAACAACATACCACCCACCTCTGCAAAAGTGGCGCTGAATCCCAGCCCACATGCCATCTGTGCAGAAATCCCCACGCCTTGGCAGCAAACCCAGAACTCCACAGCACAAGAAATCCAGACAAAGCCCCAATAACAACTGGACAACACAGTGGCATGCATTCCACCCAATAATCCATGGAATAGGAGACACATCCTCAGACTGTTTCACAATGACAGCACCGATCACTTTCCATTAAGGAGCAAAACACCTCAAGGATGATTACTCCGCCATTCAACACCTTGCTTGTGTCCACCTCCAAAATGCAAGTGCTATGGGAGTCTGGATCTTGTTTGAAAAGACCAGAAGTATGTCAAATGTTCCACTCATTACACAAAACTCTCCTGAATAAGAGACACCACTCATCAACTGGAAAACTGTGCACAAAGTGACTCATCTCCTTTCAGAAACCAGCCAATGAACCCTCTGCACATGGTACCAGCGTTGAAATCAACAACCAAAGGAAATGCTGAATCCCCTATCCATGAATTCCTTTTTCAAACCAACAATTAACAAATGTTTTCCCCATCAACTTTTTATTATTTGCAAATAACACAACGCAACCTAAAGTCTGCAACAAACTATTCAGCATTGTTTATGATACAAACATCCAAATCACACCATCAATGGATCAAAACAGTGCACTATTTCCTTAGGTCAATATTCAATCAACTTCCACTCCCGTTACATGTTGTCAGCCATGATTTCAGTTTGAACCAATATATTTTCTGCAGAGTTAAACCTCATTGCCATGGTGCTCCTTTCATTGTGATGTTCAACAGTAGTTAATCTTCCTTGCTACTATCCAAACTTCTCACAAAATAGGACACCGCAATGTCCTGATGACCCCAACGAATTGAAGCAACAGAACCAACCCTACCGAACTCATGGCAGTCAAGCCTAAACTCCGTGACTAGCAGCCCTTCACAGAATGACACCAAGGTGGAGAACTCCAAATTGCGACTGGACCGAAACATCCCCTAAATCTGACACTTGTGTGGCATCCTGCACCATTGACAGGTAACTAGAATCATGGTGACAGCAGACACGCATGCGCCAAGAGCAATACTGCTCTGGTAACCCGTGGAAACACCACAAACCATCACCTCCACATCCGGCAAGCACAGCCTCACCACCAGAAGACACAAGACACCGTCCAGACACTGGCATCACCCTCAAAGCTCAAGACCCACGCAGACCGCTGAAACATCTTTGCCACTTGCTGTCTCATCACCTAGCTGCACATCACTTTCGGCCCCTCCATCCCTCAATCCGAGGGATACACGTCTCAGTAACCACCAACACACTACCGGCAAGACCGAGCAACATGCAGACCCAAACCAGGCTTGTGCCTCACCAGACCAGGACCAGCCTGCCTGCCTAATGGAGATCAACAGCACCCAATGAATGAGCAACTGCCACCTATCCCCCGAGTGCAACTCACCACTAATGTTGAACCCACCTCCCTGAGTGATATTGACACATGCCTCTCTTAAACTACCCCCCACTCAAATCAGCACTAGTAACCCTCCACCAGAGCCTTGCAATGATCCACAGATTATTTATACTTTTATTTATTATTTATTTCTTTTCTTTTTTTTTTTTTTAATTACTCTGTGACCATGCTCCTACACACGGAGCCCTCCCCCAACATGTAAAAGCCCACTAACTCTCCTGTCCACAACCTAATTCCATCACTGAAGACAAAATGAATACACTTTATGAACCGGACTACCAGAATCAACATACACACCAGAAACATTGACCTCCAGAGTAACCAGAAGCATTGACCTCTAGAGTAAAACCTATCCAAAAAAAAAAAAAAGGGAAAACTAGGTAATAACTAATAAAGTCCAACATAGTAATAACTAATGAACTCCAATTACTCCTGCCACCAATTAGCACCCAGAGGCCTACCTTGTCTGCTATGTTTACCTATAGGTCATCATGGGTGGCCCTGCTGTAGCAAGTTCACGCCAAATGTGATTACTTGACCCATCTACACTAGCCTAAACCTCCTAATCCCCTCCCCATCATTTTCTCATTTCCTCCCAACCAGCCCTGCCTCAGCTTAACCCTTTCACCTCCCCAACCCACTTAACTCCCCTAATATTAACATAATGCCCCCCATGAAGATGTCTCGGGACAACTTAGTTTGTTGCCAAACTTCATTTCTTTACATTTGCAATCAACATTTTTAAAATTCAACTGTATTACCTAAATCAGAACCCAAAGCCACCCAAACTACTACAAAAATAATTGCAAACGTATTGTTATAATATATATGTAGTTGACATTCCTTTGTTTGAATTTCTTTTATTGGCGAGGAAAAAAGTTGAGTTGTCTTTTTTCCTTTTGTCTGCAAGACTGTCCTACAAGTGGGGATCAGGATATTTGACCTTTCCCTACTGTAGTGCAATCTTGGTGTATACATTTTGCAGGGGGTGCACAGGCTCCCCACATTGAATGGGGTACACAGAGGCTTGTCCCCTGCAAAGTCACTTGTTTATGTATATTTTTGTTAATTGATTAGTTTGTTTTAAAGCAGTTGAGCTTGATAACTTGTGGTTCTATTGTTTGATACACCCATATAAATATATACATATAAAAGGACCGTCATATGAACATATAAAAATAATTTGAATATAAATTTCAGATATCACAGGTACAAAAGGAGAAATTAAGTTACAAAGATGAACAGTTCCAGAAATATCTCACTATATGATGATTAAAACATAAATTATCCTTTTAGGTACAATTACATTCCTGCTAAAGATATTCAGTAAGTGACTGCACCTTAAAATACTTTGACTCATGTCTCATTAAAAACTTTAATACAGAAATAACACCCTCCATACTTGATGAATTATTGAACTATCCCACCCACTAGTAGCTGAAACCCTGAAGCACTTCTCACCAGGTGTGCTAACTTTGATTAATCCACACTGTAGAACACATTATTACTTAGGTATAGTACACCCTGTCATGTGTTATCACTTTAAAATATTGCCATAGCTCAAAGGAATTTAATGTCTTTTTTTTTTATTCTTGACATTTTTCAAGGTGAACGTCTGTAAATTACAACTATAAATGTTGCAGCACTTCTCTAATAAAAGCCATAGTGAAGAAATTGATTTAAGATATTTTATTAATGTTCTCTGCTTAAAGAATGGATGGATTTAGAGCTTGTTTTAAATAAACACATGCTACATTCATCTCAAAGTTAAAAAGGTTTTGCATTCAGGGAAAGGGTATAATTCTAATTTAATCCCAGAGGTATTATAGCTATTAATGTGACTATCTAGAAGGCTTAATACTGAAAGAATAATCACACCTTTCCCCCTCCTCATTTGAGTAATTGAGAACCTTCAGTAGCTACGAATGTGAACACTGCTACTTGATGTTCGGCTTCAGTGATTTTCATCCCTGAAGGGTAGGAAAAATCTTTTCTTTTAATAAAACTCTTTTGCTAAGAAATCCAGACTCCAACTTGTCTTGAAGGTTTTCCAACAAAACATAAACTGCAAGGACATTTTAAGAGATAGATTACATGAGAGGTCATATGGTTAATGTATCTCTTAATAGAATATTGTCTTCCAGTATTAGGAACCAGGTAATTACTTAAAGAGAAGAAATTAGAAAGATACCGGACGAAAGTTATAAAACAGTAATACAACAAAGGAGAGAGTTAACAGACTGATATTGCCAAATTCAGCAGGTAGTTTATTGTATTTACTGCCGGACAGGGGCTGTCAGACTTTACTGCTGGCAAAATGTCTCTCTGATTCCAGGAAAGTTTTTGTAGCCTTGAACTGCTTCTAATTTAGCTCGCTATCCATTTACCAGGACATCTACATTTAAGAAAAAAAACTGTGTGCAAGCTGAACCACTTCTATGCTGTAATATCAAAATATACAGCATAAGATAAGGTATGACATCTAAAAAAGTGAAAGAGCCTCAACTGCAGTAAAGACTGCCATAATGAAATAATGATGATAATAATAATAATAATAATAATAATTATTATTATTATTTATTGCCATTTGTTTACCATGAAAGTCTGACTAGGTCAAACAGTACCTAATGTTTACGGATGCCTGGGGAGAAACACTCCATATACAGTAATTACAATCATTAAATTAATAATAGCAAACATTCTAGATTCCAAGCATATGTAAGTCAGAAGGACAAAAATAGAACACACTTCTTGAGTCATAAGAATATGAGCCAAAGAGGAATTAGACCAAAAACAGAAACAACAAAGTTAATCATTACAATCATAATAGTATGAAGAAAAAGAAAAAGAAGAAACGTGTGGACTGTGTCAGATATAATATGGTATAAAATGTTACATTTTTATGTGTATCAATCAAGTATTCCATTATTGTTACAATGCAGAGAGGGTACAGATAATGCTTCTTTTAGTGTGAATCTGATGTGAAAGATATAAAGAAAAACAGAACATTTATGATGCTGGCTTGCTGGAATAGCTGTAATGCTACCTTATTGGGTATAAAGATCAGAATTTGTGAGAAATCTCTGGTTAGTTCAAGGATTTGAGAATGATTGCACATAATCTTTTACAATTTACAGGGCAGAAAGGTTGAAGAAGCAAGATTAAGTCTGATTTGTTATATAGTGAAGGGTCTGCAAGCAATTATTTGTCACTAATTCAGGCAGGATCATTTTATTTTTACAGAATGAACACATACACTATTGCAACATATATAAAACACACATCTGTGTACAGAGTGTTGATATGAACTGCTCTTCCACCTGATCTGACAGCTAAGAATTTTCATTACCCCCCCTTTCCTCAGTAAGATCATGTTATCTAAGTCTCTGGGCGGTACATCAAATTTGACTTCAGTCAGTCCTTAACTGAACTGGTGACATAGAAATCCATGTGCAAGAGATTCCTACAAAAATTAGCTGACAGAACTTGAAATAAATGTGTCAAACTTTCCAGATTTGAAAGAATGTTTTCAGTTATATGTAATGTACTGTAAGAGCACGTATCTGTCATGACTACATTAAACCGGAACTTTGCAATGGTATTAGCACAGCAAAGCAATACCATATACCTTAAACAGAGCCAGGATGAATCAGTCTGTCTCTGAAAAATAGGAGGTAAACAAAAGGAAAATGCCCTTCCTGAGTTCTACATTCTGTTTCACCCTTCTGTGTCTCCTCCTTAAAATTCTCCTATCCAGTCCAAATAGCAAGCTGTGTAGTATACTCCCATGGCCTTAAAAAAAAAAAAATATATATATATATATATATATATATATATGTATATATATATATATATATATATATATATATATATATATATATATATATATATATATATATATATATATTTATATATATATGGGTCTACTATGGTTGATTGAAAACTCACTTGATTGAAAATTAAATTACTAGGACCACTTCACTGAAAACTCACGTCACTGAAAACTCATTTCTTTGAAACTCATTTCATTGAAAGTTATAAATGGCCTTTTCCCCACTGTAGTGCAACCCTGGAGTTAGTATATTAAGTAAGGGGGGTGTGTGGAGGGGCACAGCCCCCAACATTGGGGGAGGTGTGGGGAGTGTAGGCCCCCTACATATTGTAAACATTTTAAACTATACACAGTGATACTTACAAGTGCAATAAATAACCATTTCCAAAAGAGGATATATAACCAAGATATGTGGGGGGCTTCACCCCCCATACCCCCCAATGAGGGGGGTTGTACTCCCCACACCCCCCTTACTGTATATTCTAACTTCGGGGTTGCACTACAGTGGGGAAAAGGCCATTTATAACTTTCAACTAAATGAGTTTCAGTCAAGTCAGTTTTCAGTGAAGTGAGCTTTCAGTGAAGTGGTCCTAGTAATTTAATTTTCAATCAAGTGAGTTTTCAATCAACCGTAGTAGACCCTTATATATATATATATATATATATATATATATATATATATATATATACATATATATACATATATATATATATATATATATATATATATTAGATGGTTTGTAGATTTCACATTGCAGGGTTTTTAGGTTTACTTTTCCTAGCAGAAACTTATTCACTCATTTGTGTAACATATGATTATAATAAAAGGACTGCAAGCATGTAATAAAAATAAAGGAAAATTAAAATAGTCAGTATGAAAATATGGACAAAATAATTCTTTCATTCATTTTAACATTTTGCTAAAGTACTGACGTTTGTGTGTTGAAGTCCAGAACATGGCATATAAAGGAATGTATTACAGCTCTACAACGTAATGTGCAAAGAACCTTAAATAATTCCTATGGGCAGACAAATGCCAGGATTTTAGTCATATTGGA
Organism: Protopterus annectens; assembly: GCF_019279795.1. Lineage (NCBI taxonomy): Eukaryota > Metazoa > Chordata > Ceratodontiformes > Protopteridae > Protopterus > Protopterus annectens. The sequence continues at coordinate 1,292,780,787 of NC_056739.1, forward strand.
GAGAAGAAATAAATACGCATGATTCAACTTATTTCTTTTTTTTTTTTACTTTTGTTTACTGGGAAAGTTTGAGTTAGGTTAAAAATAAATACTTTTCAGAAGTGTCCTTAGGGGAAGCTCCATACAATATATTCAGTACATTGATATGAACTGTACGATACATAAGCATACATGTACTCCTTGCATATAGCTGAAAATATGTTTGTAATGAGTGGAGTGCTTGATTATTCACCAAAATTGGGAAAAAGATATAGTTATTACACTCTGCTGTACAGCAAGACCTGACTGTAACAGCACTTTTTCTTCCTTTTTTTAGTGTTGTGATGGTCGTGTATAAGGGAAGGGAGATGTTCTTTCAGTCCCTAAATATCTGTCCTTCTATGCCTACTGAAGTTTACAGATGTCAGTTTGTTGTAAGTAAATTATTTAACTTAGAGCAGCATTTAAAAACTATGCACAGCACTTGCTGGGTGCTTCACTGGCTTTTAAAACTGGTGAAACACTTTTTTTTTTTTTTGGAATAGGTAGTACATGGAGTAGGTAAAATTCCATACACTACAAACAGTTAAGATGGTGTCTCACCGATTATAACCTGTAAGATGGGGTCTCACTGATTATATCCTGTAAGAGGGGGTCTCACTGATTATATCCTGTAAGAGGGGGTCTCACTGATTATAACCTGTAACATGGGGTCTCACTGATTATATCCTGTAAGATGGAATCTCACATATTATAACCTGTTTTTATGTGTTCTTGACATGAATGACAAGATTCATCTCTCGAGCTTCATCCTCAAGGGTGAATTTCTTGGCATCCATGAGTCAAACACATAATAACATTGTTACTACAGGAGACCTGATCATAACCCTTTATGTAGTAACAATTAAGAGCAGATTTAGTATTTGCTTACTTGTGCAGGTATATAAATATATGCAACCAGATGTATCATAGTTTTAAATCATTATCACAGGAACTGGAGGCTTTGTCAAGAACATATGTAAAGTGAGGTAGCTTGTATAAATAGGTAATAGATATTTCTACTGCATACTGCTTGCATAAAGCTAACAGTTTGAGTTATATTTGTGGTGCACTGTTTAACATAAATATGGTGATCTGGATTAATCAAGCATCAACCAAATATAATAATTATAAACTTCTGTTTGGAGTTCAGCATTTCTTACTAACAAGTCACATCCAAGGCCCAGACGAGAAGATGCCAGTATGAATGAATCCTTTCATAGGCCATTGCTAAGACTGTATAAGCTTTTTATTAGACAATGGTGATACACTGCAAATTGTATTAATATTAGGCATGCGTGCAGGGCAGGTTTATAGCTAGACCATAATACCTGTAGTATTTCTTATTTAAATGATTAGAAACAGAAAGAGCCTTGACACCAAAGAGAAGTTGATTATTTAATTAAGGTAGTAATTGTGCAGCAATGACATAGAATTAGTCCATGGACTACCAGGGATAATGGCACGCCTAACAGGAAGGAACACTAAGGTACTGTTGGAGGGCTAGGACACAAAAATAGTGCATATTCATATCATGTAAGAGGTAGACAAATAACAGTTGTGGTTATGACAGATCACCAGAAGTAGACGTTGTCTTTCTGAGAGAGAGAAAAATCCAGTCATATTCCCACTGGTCTTTCTATGACTACAGTTTTTAATATGCATACCTCTTTACTAGATTCTCTTATGTGGACTGAGTAAGTAAAGTTATTAGAACTTTATAGATATTAAAGAAGGAGTATTGTTCATTGAATAGCTTGATCACTGTTCATTATTAAAAGATTTTTGTATTCTAAGAAGTGTTGTCAGCTGAATGGCAGGGTGAGGCATAACATATATCAGAAAGCATCATCAACTTGACTGACGTGCTAACAGCTCAAATCATTCTGAAGAAATACATTATGGTCTTTTAGCAAATGTATCCTGTTTCCCACAGTTTAGTTTCCATCCTTACAACAGACAAGCAACTTAGACTAGGTATACAATCACTTTATCTACTTCAAACAGGAATGGGTCCACTTTATCAGTAGAGATGTTTATCACAAACCTAATTTAGATATCTTAAAATTCATATGTTAATTTTCTTTGTCTACTTTACTCAACTTTTGTATCATGGAATCACATCTGCTTCCTTCTAGCAATCCTTAGGGAATCATACTATCCTCCTATGATGTCTCATCATCAGTCATAGAGTACATTTATTCATTGCCTCGCTTTGGTCCAGTGAAAATCATAATCATTATTGTCACCATTATCAACCCCTTTTCCCATTTTCTACATGGAGTGGAGTGTTGTGTCAAGTGTCACTATCATTCTCTATTCAATGCAGATATCCTGCCCTCTTTGATACTACTGTTTGACTGTTGCAAGTCTTGTCTTACACAATCCATCCACCTCTTTGCTGGATGCCCTCATTTCCTCTTGCCATAGGTTCATAGGTTCATACTAGGCTATCTGCCCTGGGGCAATTATAAGCCTAGCCCGATTCTGTATGGCTTACACCACCCCTTGATTTGAGTATACTGTGCCCTTTTTAAGGTTTAGTTTACTGTGCCTCTAATAGTGACATGGGAGTAATCCCTGGGACAACCCTACGATCCCCCATCCACCTATCGAGATTCTTCTTGAAAAGATTCAGTGAGGTGCTCTGCCTCACATGAACTGGAATTCTATTCCAGAGCGAAGGGAGCCTCTGGGTTATGAACCTGTCCCTCCAGCAAGTTCTATTTATTTCTGTGCTGAGGTTCAAGTCCCTCGAGCGTGTGGCTCTAAGGGATTTAGATTTACTGAGGTGGAGCATGTCCATTAATTCTGGATTTGACATAGCTTTGTATGTCAGGCATAGATCGCCTCGAAGTAGGCGGTATGCAACTGAGTAGAGCTGAAGTTTTTTTAACCGAGCAGCATATGGCATCTGTTTGAGACCCTTGATCCTCTTGGTGAGATACTTTTGGGGTCTTTCTAATTGCTGCAGGTGTCGGGTAAGGTACATCCCAAAAGGGGCATTGTATTCTATGATGGGCGTGATGAGGGATGAATAAAGGGGCACAATTACCTCTCTTGATCAGACCTCCCAACCATCCTGAATTACTCATTTTTTACCGAGTTTTGGGGTCCAAATGAAGGGGTGCCATGATTCCCGAGTGGCACCCCTTCATTTCCGATTTCTTTGCTTTTGTTTTTTTATTTTTTAAATTTTTGCGCTGTCGGAGCTGACGTCATCACGTGTGCGATGACATCAGCTCCGTCAGCACTACCAGCCAGTCGGAACTGAGCTCAAGGAGCTCACGTCATCATTTCCGGCTGGCTGCGAGCAGTAGCTGAGGCGGGGAAGTGTTTTAACCAACTGTTGCTGTCGCCGAGCCGAGAGAAGCAGGCGGGACGCGGGAAGTGTTTTGATTTGAAGAACCAACTGTTGCTGCCAAGGGAAGAATTGATGGCTTTGCTTTAGCCTAACCAAAATGACTTTGGTGCTGCTACCAAGCGGAGAGAAGGGCTTTGCTTTGACGCTGCTGCCATAGCGACAATGGATCTTCTGCTGTATGGTAAATCCGCTGATGTTTTGGAAATAACTTTGGATTAGGTAAGTAACAAAGGGTGTGTGTGTGTGTGTGTGTGTGTGTGTGTGTACACATAGGAGATGTCCTTCACATACAGCCATTAATGCATATTTTATGACTTTGCTAAATTGCAGACATGAAATGCATGTGTGTTAGCTGTTGAAGAAACCATTCTGGATATTGCTATTATATGCTGTCTCTTTTTGCAAAACATCAGAGATTCGTGCGTTGGGTTGTGTTCATCATAATGTGTGCATGCCATGGTAACAATATCCTGATTTTTGTCATTGAAGTAGAATGCCGTAAAACTGCCATACCCAGAATTAAAAGCTGATCATTATTAGGAGTGTGCGTGTATTTTTCAAGATAGCTGAAAACTTACTGAATCTTTGGAATTGATTTGGTTGAGTTTTGTGCAGTGTAAGACTTGATGGGAAAAGAGGATGGCCACTTGAATCCTTCAAAGCACTGAAGTTTATTTTAGATGTGGTATGGTTATCAGACACTACACTGTGTATAGTATTCAATGGAGTTGGCTGCCTGTAGGACACAGCTGATGAATTGCTAGACTTGATAGCAATAAAAGGGGATTACAAAATAATGTGATATATTTCAAGCAGTAAAAGAATGCATTCAAAACGCTGAATTGCTACAGAATATATTTGTGTCTTCAGCTACAGATGGTGCTGCATCAGTGTGCTCTGTGTTACACATGACCTATGGCATGACATATCTACAGATTAAGTGCATAAGTGGCAAGTATTAGGTGCCTTTTGTCAAAATGGCAATGGCTGCCTGCCATTAGAAAACACTGTTGGTGAAGTTTGTGTACACATGCTGACAGTGATCTGTGTTCTGGGAGATTTCTGTCTCTTTTGTGTTTGTGCAAGTGCAGATTTGAAAAAAAAAATATATATATATATATATATATATATATATATATATATATATATATATATATATATATATATACATTGTGTAGAAGTAGAAAATATAAAAATGTTCAAACAAATTTAAAATGCAATTGTGTGTGGAAGTAGACTGTTATCATGGAGATGTTCTGAATAGGGCAGTTTTGTCATTATTGGTGCGTGCATTTTGCTTCATTGCCTACTGGAAAAATGTTCAAACAATAAATTTAAAATGTAGTTGTGTGTGGAAGTAGACTGTTATCATGGAAATGTTCTGAATAGGGCAGTTTTCTCATTGGTTCATGCATTTTTGTTTCATTGCCCACTGGAAAAATGTTTAAACAATAAATTTAAATGTATTATACAAGGAATATAATTTAATAAAATCAGGAAGGTGTATCAAAGAACGCATGTATGTTTCTTGTTTTGCATGCAAGGGGCCTCTGATTTGAAAACAGCCCAAAGGTAATCTTTATCCACACTGGCCAGATGCATTTTCTTTGGATGTGGTGTGGTGTGGGTTGCAACGCTGTTTCAAGGCAGATAAGTTTTAATGCCAAGTCTATTTTCATTGTGAGACAGTATTGCTTTTTAGCAGATATCTATTAGTGTTTACACATTGTGCTATAAAATGTAAAAAAATAAAATCCAAATAATCATTGCAGAAGTAAAGCAGTATGCACACATTAGTGTTTATGGTAAATGGGGTGAAATAGCCAGGTAATGGGACATTGGAATGGCTGCAGGGGGACTCTGGTGCTATATTTTGGTTCCGTTCTTCAGTTTGCATTTCAAAGTTGGTATCCTACAATTCCATTGGAGTGGGCGGGGTTGTTTAATTACGTATGCAAATTTTATGTTAATCAGCGTACAGATTTGTACCTATTTTTCACAGGCCTTGTCCAGATTTGTGATGTTTCCAGGTTGAAAGGTATGCTCTTGATCTAGATGTGAAACCCTTCGTGATGAGGTGGGCTATGTAGAAGGTCTTTCTAACCACTTTGGCAATGTGGTTTTCAAAGGAGAGATTGCTATCAACTTGGGTCCCCAGGTCCCTAATAACTTTCTCTGTACTTAATGGGTTTCCGCCTATGTGGTAATTTGTAGGCACATTGTTTTTGCCAAAGGGTATGACTATACATTTTTTGGCATTTAGCTTTAAACCATGGTGCTGGCACCAGTTATCTGTCTCTGTGAGACCTTTTTGAAGGATGTTTGTGTCAGCTGGAGAGTCGATTATGGCGCCCAGTTTGCAGTTGTCTGCGAACTTGGTGAGCCATAGTCCTCCCACGTTTGCCTGTACCTCAGAAAAGTATATACCGAACAAGAGTGGTCCCAGGACAGAACCCTGTGGGGCGCCACTTGTGACCAGTTTCGAGTCTGACATGGCTCCAGCAACTCTCACTCTGTGGGTTCTGTCTTTGAGCCAGTTTCTGACCCATCTTGTGACATAGGGGTTTATATTTAAGCTGGATAGCTTATCTATGATGCCCGAGTGGGGTATTGTGTCAAATGCCTTTGCAAGGTCCAGATAGGCTGTGTGGACTACCTAGGTGGTACAGGCACCATCTTATTGTCTGTCCGAAATATTCTTCACTAGATTTTCTTCAGCTTTTCTGCACGTGACCAAACCACCATAATCTGCTCTCTTTGATCTTTTCTGCAGCTGGAGCTACTTTGGCTTCTGCACTTATGTCCTCATTTCTTTGCCTGTACCACCCATCTCAGGTACTTCATCTCCATCACCTTTAGCTTCCTCATCTGCTCTGCCTTTACTGCCCAGGTTTCTGTACTATACAGTTGTGCTGGTCACACCACTGTTTTGTAGACCTTACTTTTCAGCTTCTTTGGCATTCTTCTGCCATATACTACACTTGACACTCTGTGCCAGTTGGCTGCAGCTCCTCTGATTCTAACTTTGACCTCATCATTCAGACTTCCTTTCTCCTCAATCACCCCTCCCAAATAACTGAAGCTGTTAACCTGTCCCACTATTTTCTCTTCTCAGTTCTCCACTTCTTTTGATTTCCTTCATTTTCTTCCATTAAAACTGTTTTATCTGTACTCAGTTTCATTCTATGTGCCTACAGTTTTGCATTCTATTCCCCTATACATTGCTGAAGTTCGAGTCTATGTTCAGAGATTGAAAAAATATTAAATTGAAAGGCAGTACATTGAGGATTAGTCAACAAGCAGCACTTTTAACAAACAGGGATGTCATCGACAAAAAAGTAATTGAATGACCATAGTTGGACAACATAAAGGGATTGCGATCTACTAACTAGCTTACCAGTAACTTAGCTTTAACAGAACCTGCCCTTCTCCCATTTAGTGTGACCTCAGAGTTGATATATATAATTACTGATATATGTAACCCCCACAATAGAAGGTTTTGGTGAACATGGAGCAATACTTATGTGGGTGCTTCACTCCCCACACCCCCACTAATCATATATACCGAATCCCAGGTCGCACTAAGCTTTAAGATTTGCAGACTGGCAGATCGCTTTTGACTGTGATGCCTGAATTATCACGATTCTGCACATGATGCCCATTATTACCTCCTCTTTCCTTCAAGAGCTTTTAGTGGAAATCCTAGTTATCATCCTTAATGGAATGGGTTAATTTTCATCTCAATCAAAATAGACACAGTGGCTACACATTCTTCTTTAATGCTCTCCTCTGTTCCTAGTCTCTTCTCTGTTATTACTTATAGGAGAAATAAACTGGATCCTTTGTAACAACCGTCCAGTTTGGGTGTCATATTTAATGGTTGTCATCCTCACACCAAGTTTCATTTAAGACTTTGTTTTTCCACATATGGAAGATCCAATATTAAGTTTCTTTTGTTGTTAAGATTTTGTTTTGCCACATGTGGAATATACCAATATTAAGCACTTGATTCTATCTTAGACTCTTTCCAAGTCTGTTCATGCTTCAGTCTATACATATTTGATTTAATGCATTGTCCTTTATGCTCTACATGACAACAGAGAGCTGTGTTGCTTGCAGTTAATGTAGAATATTGAAGCATGTCTGACAGCAGATGTTAATCTCTATGGTCGTATCATATTCACTCTGCAATTTGCACAGGTTGCTGATAGCTTACTATTCAGAATATAAGGCTACTGTGTTTTCTTATATTGCTCTACATGGCGGGTTCCCCCTATATAAAGTTAATGCTAGTGTCTTACCCACCCCTCTAAACCTTTCTGATCATCAATATATTGTTCTTTCATACAAATAATATCTTGTACAAATGGTTCTTTAATACAAAAGATGTTTTATTATTTTATATAATACAAAGATGCTGATCTAGATTTTAAAGATGTTCTTACATATACAGGAAGTGACATCAACATCTGTCACTTTAGAAGGTTTTAAAAATCACTTGAAGTGCTTTTTTTGTATGCTGATGAAGCTCCAGTGTTACAGGAGCGAAAACGCTTGTTTCTAATAAGTGGAATAAAGGTGTTTCAGTTTTTAACTCGTGGCTACTGGGACTTGGTCTTGTGTTTTAAATGATCATCAGAAAAGGAGCTGCCATCATTTCTAAGTAACAACTGGGAACATTCTGGCTAGATTTTCCTTTTTATATTAGGCAATTTATACATAGAATACACTACTTTGCTTGTTAAAGATTGAGAGATGGTGGAACATTAAGATCGGGTAAAACATATTTGGCATGAAGCTTATTTCAATTAATATCCTTTTTACCAGTTTCAGGATTAGACAGTTTTATACCTGCTTAGAATTATTCTGTCACTCAAGTGAATCGTTTATTTTATGGTTTATTTGAATCTGTTGTTTATACAGCAGACACATGCTTGAAGTACTTTTAAATAAATTGTAATGAACAAAACTTAAGTTCATCACAGAACACCTCTCGAATACTTGTATACAGCTTCATTAGGCTTTCCTTGGCAAGCCATTCTTCAGCATAAAATCACAGCCATGATTTAAATACGCTATTAACTTTATAGCACCAGAAACTGACACCCTTAGTTAATCTAAACATTTGTTACAATATCATTACATTAATCTAAACTTAGGTAAAAGGAAAGAATCTGGGACTGCAATAAAGTCTATGAAAAAGTGGATTCAAGAACTCCAGTGATACTACAAGCATGTCACATTTTGAATTTGTCTTTGTGAAATGGGGGCTATTTCTTGTCACAGTGCAGATAGGAATTCCTTCTTACCATAGTTTGGGCAGAAACATACTTTTTGACCCAAGGTATGTCTTTCCTTGTTGTAAAACTGGTGACAAGTGGCGACTAACTGAACATCTATTTAAGGAATATGTACAATATTTAATGATTTTACTATAGTATATTGCAAGCATATCTTACAGTGTGCCATAAGGAATCAAGCAGACAAGATATTTCTGTATTTACCATATTTGTGCTGGTCTGAAACATAAATGATCAGTACTTGCCTTTAACTATGCTTTACATGAGCAAGTTATTGCTGTATCGTAGATGCCAAATACTTCATGATGCCAAATACCGTTTAGAAGATGATGTATATAACCATTTCTCATCATATTGGCCACATGCTGACATTTGACCATTTTTCCATAGTTAGATCATAGGCATGTTTATTTCAGTATATTATATTTAATGCTCAAAAGTCTGCAGGAAATGTCAAGAGGGGACAATGTTTAAGAGTTCTGAGATCAGCAACATTGTATAGCCAAGTTTCCCTCGAATAACATTGTTTTAAATTTTCCTGTAGCACTTGTACTTTGTGAAGGATAAACATTTGTCTAATGCAGGATTTGGAAAGATAATTATGTCAAAAATGTTTAAGGACTTGGCACCATTCCTGTAAAAACCTTCAAGCATTGAGAAATGTAATTAACATGTGACACAAAGAGTTAAATAATTGCCTGTAAAATGTAGATCAGCAGTTTTGAAACTGCTAAAATGCAATTGTATCTTTGTCAGAAGGTGCCCTAGTTATATCACTGAATAATGTATGTAGTTTGCAGACATATTTTTTTAGAACTTGTCCTTGTGATCTGGGCACTGCTCTTACAAATACTTATCTAGAAATGTGATACTGAGCCTACTTTTGCAGCAAACATTTCATGCTTTTTTGTTTTTATTTATACTTTGTTGACCATGTTTGTCGCACTAGGACAATGGCCTCTTTTCAGGGGAGATCTGAGGTGGTATTCATTGTGACTAGGGGGAATTTGGCTACGGCACTGAGGAACTTTCCCTACACTTTAGATCGTGCTATGAGGCTGCTACAGTAGCAAGAAAGAGGCCTTAGGGAGGCAGTGACATGGAGGAGGAGAGAAAAGCTATAGAGAGGTTTAAGGTGGAACATGAGAATCTGGAGAAAAAAAATTATTTGATATGGGGTATCAGAATGTAAATAAAAATTCCTGTGTGGTGAATTATATAAATGAGCAGTATTTAGCTGTCTCAATGGAGAATTAAGTCCAGAAATCTGTTGGAGTGGTGCAGATAACAGAACTGATATCAGGAGGGCTTGTGGATGATGTTCTGTTAAAAATAATTGAGCAGGAGGATCCCAGTGACAGTTCTACAGTTTCATGGGGAGAGATGGCTGATACCTTTTTTGGAAGTGCTGAGGATGGTAATGTGGAGGAGGAGCCAGGTGATGTGTCAGCAGTGAATGCAGCAGCGGTAACAGAAAGTAAAAGAGAAAAGCAGCGATAATTGAGAAGAAGTCTGGTTTTGTGGCGGCAGATATGAGGGCGTAGCAGAAAGTAAAAGAGAACAGCAGCGATAATTGAGAAGAAGTCTGGTTTTGTGGCGGCAGATATGAGGGCGAGCTGAAAAGCTCTAAATCCAACCAAGAAAGGAATGATGTGGAGCCATGAAACTTGCAAGTTGTTCAACATATTCTGCCAAAAGTTCAACACACTTGGCACATTGTGTATGAAGTTTCCATAACTCTGCCAAAAAAAAAATCTGAAGTCCAGTTACTGAAACACAGCTCCGCTGCTGCAGTCACCTCTGAATCGATCAAAAATTGCTGCCCTTTTAAACTCTTTTTAAGGTTTGGAAACAGGAAATAGAAGGAGCAAGATCTGGTGAGCAGGGTGGATGGTCTATCCACTCAAACCCCAGTTTTGTTAAAACATCCATCATTTTGCCAACCTTGTGAATAGGTGCATTGTCTTATAAAAAGAGAACTCCTTTCTGCAGCTTCCCTCTCCTTATTTCTTTCAATGCCTCCTTTAATCTGCACGGCAAGTTACAGTAGTATTCTGCATTAACTGTTTGGCCCCTAGGAAGATAGTCATTACAACACCTTCCTGAACCCAAAACACTGTGATCATGACCTATCCTGCTGACTTTTGGGTCTTGAACTTCTTCAGCCTTGGTGAACCTGAGTGCTGCCATTGCATGGACTGTTTTGTCACAGGATCACAGTAGTGTAACCATGTTTAATCAACAGTAACTAGTCAGTCCAAAAAGGTGGCACCAACTCACTGGAAATGCTGCAAAATCAACTTGGAAGTATCCGCTTGATGTATTTTCTTGTCAGCATTCAAACATCTAGGTACCCGCATAGCTGACAGATTCTGAATACCCAGCTGCTCATGGATTATAAACCCAATACATTCCTGGATATCTGTAGTGTCTCAACAATTGTTTTAGCTGATATTTGCAAAACTGCCAAAAATCAGGTCTTGGACATTGTCAACAATTTCAGGAGTTGACACTGTTTGAGGCCTCTCAGACCTTGCTGCAACTTCTGTCTCAAAATCTCCACGCTGAAAGTTTGCACACCACTTCTTCACAGTTGGGTAAGAAGGGCACTTACCACTCAATGTTTGTATCATACATTCATGGATTTCCTTTGGAATTTTCTTCTGCAGGAATAGAAACTTCATGAAGGCTCAGAGTTCCACATTTGAAAATTCCACACTTTTCGTTGACATGGTTCAATCAGTGATCTGAAACAAAGTCAAAACATAGCATTACGATTCTGAAAACTGGCAGTTTACAAGAAGAAACTACCCTCTTTTCAGCTACAGAGGTAAAATAATGCTCAGAATTTAGAAAGTTGGTTGAGCTTAGAACTTTTCAGCACCCCTTCTAATGCAATAATTAAAAAATATGCAGCAGTGATAGCAGGCATAATAGGAAAGCAGTAATAACTGTAAGTAAAACTGTTTTTAAAAAGAACAGATGACCAACTATGAGAATAGGAACAAAACGTGACTGTAATAGACAAACATTATTTATGAGACAATTTGGCATCGGTTCTGCGTTTAAAGCTCAAGAATTTCAATCTTTTATACATCTAAGGACAGAGACAGTTTTGTGACTTAATATTTGGAACTGAGCATAAGATAATACTGGGGAGATGGTGAACTAGGTGAAGAAGAAACTGTAGAAGAAGAAAAAGTATGGAGGGGATAAGAGAAGAGAGAGTGCATGCAGTTAGAAGGGTCAGGTGAAGGGACTGACAGTAACATTTTTTTAATGTTCTAGTCAGTGGAAAAATATGATTTTGTGTATCAAGGATTATTTACACATAAACCCAGGAAAATATTCAGTTGGTGAAAGAGTAAAAATAAGAAAAATGAGAATTTAAAAATATTTCTCCTAAACTTAAAGAGAAGAAAAAGCAACAATTTTAGAGTATTTTCAGCAGATGTGAACAGTATTATCAACAATTTAAGAATGATAGGGATACTGGAATGATGAACTAAATGTGATGTGGATATTATGTTGTTATAGGATGTAAGATTCCTGAGAAGTGAAGAAAGACTGCAAACAGAAAAATTGTTGGGTGAAAACATAATGCATAGATAACTAGCAAGGAAAGACAGAATCTGTTTCACCAAATATTAGACTGTGAGGTGGTTGACATAAAACTTATCATTACAGGGGACTTACTTGTAATTTAAGGGGAAGACATAAAAAGAAGGGGAATGATGTAAAAAATAAAGGAAGTGATAAAATTTGGTAAATTAACTGTATGGAACAAGAGTCAATGGACTTATAGAAGGGGCCACCTGGATCTGAAACTGATTATTTTGTATTATTAGAAGCTTTGGGAGTAGTAGATGGTGATACAGTTATGATAGTTTTTTTCAGACCATTTAGCAATATGGATGGAGGTGATGGAAGAAAGGAAGTATATTAAAATAGGAAAAGGAAAAAAAAGAATAAATGAGAAATTATTGGATTAAATTGGAGACTTGGAAGTAATGCGGTTATGAGATAAGCATATAATCATGAAGGATGTCTATAAAAACTGGTCTGCAGCAACTCAGTAATGGGTGCTAACCCTAACCCTAATGCTTCCCCTTCCCCCAAACCTAACCCTGCACCTTAACGTCATCCCCTGACCTAACCCTTACTTTTGCCCTAAAATACACAAACATGCATACAAACACACAACACCCATCCTTCACAGATCCCCGACCCTAACTGACCTACACACACACACACACACACACACACACACACACACACACACACACACACACACACACACACACACACACACAGACACACACACACACACACACACACACATACCCTTCTTGCCTTTATCGACATTCCATACCATTGACATATCCACTGTCTGGTCATCTATACCATCACAATTAAATCACACCCCTGTATTTGTTAGACAAACATATGTTTGGTCAAATACAAGGGAGCCATATTTATATATTCTATATATATATGTGTGTGTGTGTGTGTGTGTGTGTATAGATATATATATATATTGTATATATATATATATATATATATATATATATATATATATATATATATATATATATATATATATATCTTTGGTTTCACTTCATAAACACAAATTGCTGAAATATAGAATTTCAGAAATTAGTGCCCATGAAGTCGAAATTTCAAAATAACTAAAGTGCATAAGCGTGAAGGACTATGTCAAATTCGCACTTATGCATGTACGTTATGTTGTGGACGTGTTTGGCTGGGATGGTGTCTGCAGTTTAAGGCAAGTGAGTGTGCGTGAGTGTTTTTCTAACTTGTACGAGTGGGTTAGGGTAGGGAGGTGGAGATATGACTCTGTGTATTGGCTGTGTGTGATTATTTTTTTCTTTACTGTTTGTGTGATCTCAGAGTTAATATATATAAGTAGAGGGGTGTGGGGGGTGCAGGGGAGCTTGACCCTGCATTTGTGTAGTGTAGGTGTGTATCTCTGTGGTGTTGTGTTGTATTCCATTGTTTTGTGGTATGGGTGTTATGGTTTGTGTGTTGTGTGCTGTATTGTGTATGTTCAATGTTTTGGCTTCGTGATTGTGAAGTGCCGGTGTTGTGATAGTTTCGGCTTTATACTGTCGAAATGCTGAAATTTGATATTTCAGCATTTGGTAATATGACGTGAAACCATATATATATATATATATATATATAGATATATATATATATATATATATATATATATATATATATATGTATATATTTGTGTGTGTGTGTTTATATTTACATTTAGGTTAGAGTCTGAGTCAGTTATTGTGCATGTTTTTATATGTTTTTGTCATATCCTTTTCCTTGCAGTTTTTATGTTATTGTTGTATTGGTTTGCAGTTGCTGTTTGCATGCTTTCTTTCTTTTGTTGCATATTTTAGTCTTTTGCTGTGTTTTTTTCTGCTTTTTACTTTTTGCCATAATTTTTGCTTATGTTTGTTATATTCTTCAATCCCTGTTTGTATTGAAGATCCTTTTGTGCTAGTCTTTTATTTTATTTCATTTTTTTTTTTTTTTGCTTTTTTCTGTTTTCATTTTATTTCTTCTGTTAGTATTATTGTTGACGCTGTTGCCTTTTCTGGGTCCTAAATGACTATTTCTTTTTTTCATTATAAAATTTTTGTTGCTATTTCTCTTTGTTTTATTTCTTTTATGCCTTTATTGTATGTTTTTGACTTCCTGTAGTTCCTGTATGTATTTTCTCTTGGTCTGGGCTTTCGTTATTTGTTGTTGTTGCTTTTCTTAAGTATTTTTGTTTGTCTTCTTCTTGCAGATCTGTGGTTGTCTGTTTGTATCTTGCATGATCTTGTGTAAAGTATTCATAATTTGGTATTGCTTCCATGACTTATGAGATATAACATTTGAAGTTTAACATTTAATTTTTTAATTCTTTAATTCTTGTATTTCTCTGTGTATTTTTTCTATTTAAATAAATTGCTTGTAGCTGAATTTAATATATATGTTTACTTTTTGTTTTTGTTGTTTTTGTTGTATGCTTTAGGGATTGCTTTTTCTATTTATTTTCTGTGATAAATACGTAAAGTTGTTTCTGTGCAGCTTGCTTCAGTTTCCCTGTGGTAGTATAGATTCCAGTCAGGTTTTATGCCTGTTTTGAGGTACTTTTTTTTGCACTACTTTTGCATTTATACATGTTTTTTATTTTAATTGCATTAGTGGTCATATCACTGAGCTATAGGCATGGCTTATGGTGTTTTTCCATTTTAATTAAATTATATTTGATTTTATGTGCTTTCATATTGCTGAATTGCTGCTCCTTGACTGACTGGTTTCTTTGTATTGGACTTATAGTTTTATTAATATTAGTTCTGGGAGTTTTATATCGTAGGGTATGAAATTTGTTAGTACTGTGTTTTTTTTCCCTTTGATTATCTCAGTGTGTGTGTGTGTGTGTGTGTGTGTGTGTGTGTGTGTGTGTGTGTGTGTGTGTGTGTGTGCGTCCACGCGTAAATATATATATATATATATATATATATATATATATATATATATATATATATATATCTATATAGTAGCTGTACCCGGCCACGCGTTGCTGTGGCTCAGTCTGGTTAAATGGAAAAGAAAGAAAAGAGAAAGCACACGTTTCTAATATGTTTAATTTCACAATGCTTGTGGGTATACAATATTTTTTGTTGTTCCATTGTCTGTGCAGATATAGAGATTGTCTGGTTTGCCGACTCTAGAACATGCAACATATAATTTTCCATGTGAGAAGCAATCCGTGTGTAGATCTAAACCGCACACTTCTAAAGATTGGCCCTGAGCTTTGTTGATGGTGATTGCAAACGCCAATCTAATTGGGATTTGCAATCTCTTAAATTGAAATGGCATATCCGTTGGAATCATAGGAATGCGAGCAATGAGGACATCTTCACCTTTGAAAGGTCCTGTCAAGATTGTTGCTTCTATGACGTTGCTCATTAATTTTTTTTCTGCAAGCCGCGTGCCGATGCAAAGCTTTGGCTGGTTGATATTTCGCAACATGATAATTGGCACGCCGATTTTCAATTGCAGTACATGCAGTGGCATCCCTGGCAGATTGAGTGAATTCAAAAATTCTGTTGGATAATTAACTGCTTCATCTGCTTCCACAACAGTGTCGACGGACTTGTATGTGACTGCCTTGCTTTGAATGTTAGACTGAATAATATTGTTAAGTTCGTAGATGTCTTTGTTCTTGGCCGCAAGAATAGCTAGTTCAGTAAGCCAATCGTGATTCTTATAATTGATTTGAATATTGGGAAATACTTTTTCAACCAATTCTTCTTTTGACGTCACTAAATTGCAGAAGTTATGAGGCAATGAAATGGGTCCTGAGGTCAGATCAACCGGCACCTTTCCGTTCCCAATTTCCAGCAATTGATGTGAGAATATCTCAGCTGATTGATCATTTTGCAGCTGGACATGCATATTTGTAGTTAATTTTAACATCTTTATGTGTCGCCACAAAGTAGAGTATTTCAGGCAAGCATTTATTTCATCCGCTGGTGTCGATCGAGGAGAACGAAGCAGATCTGAAGCTGCAGAACGCAATCGCCGTGCTCACAACCGTGCATCCTCAAGTCTGGCTGCACATCACTCTGCTGCTTCCCCGGCACGTATTTGAGCCGTTCTTTGTCTGTTTCGCTCATTCGCTGATGCCTGGTCTTCCTCAGGTTGATTTGCAATTACTTGTTGCACTGCTTCCGCTCCGCGAGTACAATGACCTAAGTTTGATCTTCTGCGAGGCATCATTTGGATGAACTAAAGCAAATCGATTGCACTGAAAAAGAAGTAAGGAAGTTATAACAAAAACATATAAAATTGCATATTTGTATACAAATATATAGAATCCATAGTAGGTATAT
This sequence comes from Protopterus annectens, assembly GCF_019279795.1. Lineage (NCBI taxonomy): Eukaryota > Metazoa > Chordata > Ceratodontiformes > Protopteridae > Protopterus > Protopterus annectens. Next base: position 1,292,797,376 of record NC_056739.1, read on the forward strand.
AAAAACACGTATATGAATGCGACGTGTGACATCTATATAATAGTAGGTATATAAAAACACGTGCATATTCAAATGCAACATTGTGTGAAAATTTCAAAGCAATCGGTGAAGAACTTTTGGAGATTTAAGATTTTGAACAAACATTTACATTTTTATTTATATATATATATATATATATATATATATATATATATATATATATATATGGGTTCCTATGAGATAAACGACACGTTGTTCCATCGATAGCCAGTAGATGGACGTCAAGTAACCGAAACGTCAAAGGAACGAAAACTGAAATCAACGAACGTCAGTTAACCGAACGTCAAAGGAACGAAAACTTAAATCAACGACAGTCATTCAACCGACACCGACGCGGAGGTAAGTGAAATGTGTAAGGGATGTGTATGTATGCAGTAGTGACGGACGTTAGGGTGCGAGTAAGTGTGCGATGTTCACGGTCTGTGGGGATGGGGTGGGTTAAGTGAGTTAGGGTTAGGGCTCGGGTCGGGTAAGTGTGTAGTAGTGATATCTTTTGGGTTAGGGGTGGGTTAAGTGAGTTAGGGTTAGGGCTCGGGTCGGGTAAGTGTGTAGTAGTGATATCTTTTGGGTTAGGGGTGGGTTAAGTGAGTTAGGGTTAGGGCGCGGGTTAGGTGAGTGTGCGAGAGTGACGGACCTTAGGGTTAGGGTTTGGGTCAGGGTTGTCGATAGGTGTGTATGTCAGGTTTAGTGTTGCTTTGGTAGGAGTTTGGTTTGCTTGTGTTGTGTGTGTGTGGTGTTTGGAGTGGGGATTCGTTTTGTTTTTTAATTATTGTTGTTGTGGTGTGGAGTGTATGAGGTGTATATCGTAGGTAGCAGCGCAAGTATGTATGTAGTTGTGTATGTGTTTCTGTGGTAGTGATTGTACTTTGTAGGTATGTGTTGTTTAGTGCTAGTATGTAGTTTAGACTTGTCGGTTGAGTGAGTTTCGTTTATGTTAGTTTTTGTTGTTTTGACGTTTCGGTTAATTGACGTCCATCTACCGGCTGTCGATGGAACAACGTGTCGTTTATCTCATACATATATATATATGTGTGTGTGTGTGTGTGTGTGTGTGTGTGTGTATTTAATGTTATTTCTTGTTCATATTTTGTGCTTTTTTTAGCTGTTTGTGATGTTGTGTGTATCTGTTATGCTTTTTTGAATGTTGAGGCACTTTATTTTTAGTGTCTTGTATTTTCCCATGCAGTCTATGAAGCTTATATTTTTAATGTCTACAGGCTATTTTTCCATTATAGTTTATGGGGAAGTAGATATGTATTTATGTGTGCATGTATTTACTTATTGACATTTAATTACCAGAAAAGTACATGTGGGTAGCAGCCCATTTTCAGTGAAGGCCTGCAGAGAAAAATCCAAGCTATGACTTGGTTTATTTTTTTCTTAGGATGATGTAATCAACACACACACACACAAATATGCACACACATCTATGTCTATATCTATATTTTTATCTATATCTATATGTGTTTGTGTATTAAATATATTTTGCAGGGTATATGTTTTATTCCTCCCAGTGCTGGGGGCCACAGTGTAAGAATGGGTGAATAAATGATTAAATAAGTATATAAATAAATAAGTTACATTAAATTTGGACTGTCTGTTCCTCTCATACTTTATCAGGAATAATCACAAATCATGCATGTTGCACATTTAAAGTTGGGCAAATGAGTGTCACATGATCAAATGTAACCAACTACATTGTTAATCACTCGATTAAATTAATACTTAAGGCAGTCGCAAAATAAACAGCCAAACACAAAAATAAATAAATAAATAAATAAATAAATAAATAAATAAATCAACACACTATCATGGCAAAAATGTCCCTTAAATTCATCTTGCAATAGTTAATTTCTAAATGTCCCAGATGCAACACCAGCAACTGTATACCTCTCAACCTCTTAGAGCAATAAATTTGGACATAGCCATAAATAATGGGGGGACAAAGGTCCCAAGTAGGGACTATTTTTAAATATTGCTCATACAAACATAGAAAATTGATAGGAAAACTGGTTCTGCACTAGAATCAGTTTTCTGAAGTCTATGCAGTCTGAAACTCAAATGAATGTCAATATTTTCTAACTTTAATTCTCAATGATTTGCCAATGGTTGGTCAGAATAACAACATTTTATAAGGAGCAGACCAAAATATAAGGCAAAAATCTGAACATTCTGTTAAAATCTGGACAGTTGAGAGGTATGAGCAACTGCTATCTACTGTACCTGAAAAAAAACTTTATGATAAACTTTCTCTGGTGTTTGAACACAGATTATTAAAATAACTTTATATTTAAATGCCATGAAATTTTCTAAAAGCAATATCTGCTGCATATAAAAAAAACACCCAAAGTAATCTAGACACATATTGCAAATAACCCATTTTCCCATTTGGAATGCTTTTATTTCTTTTTTTTTCTTGTGGCTTCATCAGATTCCTAATATATAATCTCAATAAAGAATAGATGAAAACAGCAAAAGGAGAACTTCCTTTGTGGTTTGGCTGTCTGATTGTATTTTTGGATAATATTTTGTTTCATATTAGAAATGTCCTCCTCAAGAGTATTTGTAAGGATATTTCAACAATGCCTTCATAAAACCTACTGCAGTACAAGGCCACTATATATACTAACCTCAAAAGAAGCTTTCTGCTATGGTGGTTGAATAAACACATTTGTCCTGGTCCCCTTCAATAAACACATCACACCAAATGACATTTGATGACCTTTATTAAACTTCCATAAACATAACTTTGCTAACTAATATTATTTATTAATTACAACTGTAACATAATATAGCTGATTTTAATGACAACATAAACATCCATGTAATGTTAATCAGGACAGCGTAACCTCACTCATCCTGATCCAGTATGCAGCATCCATACCTCCACTCACTTACTTTACTTATGAAGCAGTGTCCCACCATTCATTACATATACCATTTTTTGAATTACACATCCAACCAAATAATTCAGGACAATGTGACCTTACTCATCCTGACCCAGTAAGCAGCATCCATACCTTCACTCACTTACTTTACTTATGAAGCAGCATCCCATCACTCACTTCATTTTACTACTTATTGAATTAAACATCCAACCAAAAAACACCGTCCTTACCTTTGCCTGCTTTTTTTATTTATCAAACAGCCTCCAGCAGCTCACTTTCTTTTCCCAAATCATTGAAATGAACATCCAACACCAGAGGGGGAACAGAAGAGGGCACGCCTGTCCCTCTCCTTCACCCACCAGCCTGACAAGGCTGTTCCCCCTCCCCCCTACCAAAATTTTCAATAACCTAACCACCCATAAAAGGGGGTTAAGCCAAACATCATTTGGTATATGCCATTGTCTCTAAACCAAACTGGATCCCTGTCATCAACCCCCAAATCCTGTCATATAAATACCGAAAGCCATCAATTGACTAAACGATTAAAATAATCCAAAGATTCCTAACCAATACTAAAGTAATAACCGTAACTTTGTATAGCTTCTGTATATAAACTAAATTCTTACTTATTGTAACTACCAATATTAACATTGCAGTGAGTCCCAGGACATTATCTGTCAAAGGTAACACCAGAACATTAAACCCAATGCCATGCAAAACTATACAAGGGCAATTACCTACCATTATTCCTAACTGTAGACCTAGTTTCCCACCCAATGTATTTAATAATGACCAAAATGGGATTACCTTTCCAAAATCAGTTTAAGAGCGATCCATCCAACACACTATCCAGTATAAGCAAAAGAAGATAATAACCATCCTAGCATTTGCTTACCACCAAACCACCTTCTGAAAGACTAAAATACACATTAACATAAAAGACTCATAAACTGAAACCCCATGAACCTCCATTTCCCAACCCCAACCCCACAACAAAACATATATTGACATTAACCAAAGTCTGTTATCAGTCTTCACACTATCAACCTACCCCAGCCCCTCCAACCAGTGAACCACTAGAAAAGGTTTAGTAAGTTCACTTAGCCATGTCATGTGTACAGCTACAGTACTTGCAGCTAAATCCTCCTTAAACAGCTGAACTGCCTTACCTTGCTCCCACACCTGACAAATTACTAAATCTTTCCCATCAAACCCTTTCCCACAGACAACTGTAGCATACATTTAGCCAATCTAGTAATGCCCTTCCATATGCTTTACTTATAAAAGGTGCCCCAAACTCCTGCAGCAATCCTTTAACCTTAACACAACCTGACACACCTCATCAACATATGCTTCACTTATAAAAGGTGCCCCAAACTCCTGCAGCAATCCTTTAACCTTAACACAACCTGACACACCTCATCAACATATGCTTTACTTATAAAAGGTGCCCCAAACTCCTGCAGCAATCCTTTAACCTTAACACAACCTGACACACCTCATCAAACATGAACACAACCCATACCACTATCATAGTAAACAAATGAAAGTGAACCCTACTCCCCAACAACTCTCACTAAACTTACTCCAGATTAAATTAAAACTCAAAATGTTCAACATCCCCCATTGTCCCTTCATCCTGCTATCCAACAAGCCACAAACAACCCCCCAAATTATGCCCCCATACCAATACCTCCCATTATAGTTGTAAACAAATGCAAATACCCATGACCAGCCTTATCTATCTGAACGAAGGGCCATCCCAGTGAATAATCATCCCTCAAAATTTGCAAATTTCAGGAACCCAGAGAGCTCTACAACATCCTAATCCACCCTTGTTCTGAAACTTTGTCTCTTGCTTTTTTTTTTAACTCAAACCAAACTAGCAACCCCCGAAACATACCTTGTTAGTACATTCAAATTGCTGGTTAATGGAAACCTGCTCCAGCACTCCAGTATTGGTGGAATATCTTTACTCACCTGACAAACGAGTTTTGGCTATGTAAGCCTTCATCAGACACTGATGAAGGCTTACATAGCTGAAACCGGTTTGTCAGGTGAATAAAGAGATTCCACCAATATTGGACTTCTGGCCTGCTTCGTTGTTTGATATTCTACTGAAAATTTGGCCATGCACCCATGGACTTCACTTGCGCGGGTTGTTGGTTTTTGGAAATAATGGAAACCTGCTCCTCACACACCCACAGCCACCTCATAATATTCTGTCACACCCTTAATCTAGTCCTACAGTCCCACCCACTGTTGCCAAATCCAATGCTTAGCAGTGCTAACCCCTTTCTGTATAACAGTTAATCATTTTCTTTGCAACTTCTCCTGCTGTCCATCGATGCCAACCAAATTGAAACTAAACAGTTAAGATCCTTCCTTTCAAAGTCCTTCCTTCCTTCCTGCTGGCCTGCAATCCCAAAGCCATTCCCCTCAAATTACCCCCCATCTCCAAATTTGCTGTCAACTCTGTATTTAATTGCAAATGCCCTGGAACAACACTTTCTGCATGCTCAAATGCACAACCATTAACTACTAAACACAAATGTACCACAATGTCCAATCAGCATGCACCAACCTATTAAACATTATCCAATGATGCTCAATAAAGAGAATGCCATAAAACCACCAAGCAACCCAGCTGAACTGCCTGACATACAAAATTCTGGAACCTGAAGAGCTGCAAAACATTCATTAATCCATCCCTGTCCCTAGATTTCACCAACAGTTCTGTCAAAGCAGCACAGTCCACAGAACAATCCCTCGGCACCAGCCTTGCCCAAGGAATGTAAAACCCCACTACCATGCCCCAAAAGCCTGCCCCAAACTCATGTTGCAGTAACTCCACCCCCTTATGGGCAACCCCATCTTCCCTTAAACAAAAACCCTAAACCTGCTTCACCCTGCCTGTGACTTATCTTCTAGTCATCAGTCCCTACACTATGCACCAATTCCAACTTGCCTAAATGAGTATTTACTAAAGTAGGATTACCTGCAACTGCATTACGGACCACTCCACCATCCATAAATCTACTGCAGCAGCATCCGTTCCCTTTCAAAAGCACTTCCTTCAGGCCACCAACTTATGCCCACTCTGCACTTCCCTATCTGCAAAACAAAAGACAACTGTAAATGCTGAGCATACACACAAACAGATATTTCTTAAGAATATGCACTGCCAGGGGTCCATTGTGCTCATCAATTGCATGGCCTCTACCCTAAAGAACCTGGCATCACTATATCCCTCAACAAAACCTTTCACCATCAACAATAAAATGTAATGTGGCAAATAGTTTTATGACCCAAACTGCAGTAACTGCGGATATCAAAATACCTGGGTTACCTCATGACTTCCAACCAAAACTCCAAACTGCACTATATGGGCCAAGTGAACTTAATGCAGAAACAGACTTGGAAGAATTTCTGTAAATAAGCAGTACAAAGGCAACCCTGTGCAATGACTGACGCAATATAACATTTTAAACAAAAGTACCTATTCCTGTCTCAGGACATGTCACCTTGGCAGTTTCTCCTGTGCTGCTTTACTCTGCAACTGGCTCCAACATCAACATATACCCAGCAATGAAAATGAAGATGAAAGATATAAACTACCATCCCTTCATGCAGCTTTGATAGTATATATCTGCTTATAATAACCCAAAATACTTTTAGTAAAAGAGAATCTTTCCCGATTGTCTTCCCCACCATAATCTGAAAATGGAACCAGAAAATATTGTAAAACAAAAGACAATGGAAAAGATAGGCAACGCTTAACTGATGTTAGAAACTGTGAGTATTGCATGAGAGCTGAAACATAACTAAGTGCTATCATATGCAAAATGGCTGTCATGATACATAACAATTAACTGTTGAGACAGCAAGAAATTGATAACAGATACCTCACCACACATACATACAACTATGGCAGGCCTGGGCAATAATGAACTGTAAGCTTGTCAATATACCAAAGTAAACATACCCATAATTTTTTGTTGCCTTACTCTTTTTTTCTTTTATTTGCAATACTGAAGAAAGTATTGTCATTGTTTATACTACTCGGCAGTGTATCGACATGTCGCAAGGTGTTGATTATCGTGTATTTTCTGATGAGTCTGGAGTCTGAAACTCAAATGTTTTCTGTTATTCTCTAACTTCAGTCTGTAATGATTTGCCCCTAAGTTGAGAGAAGTCCACAGTTTTATGAGAAACGGATCAAAAATATGAGGCAAAAATCTGGACATTCTGCAAACATCTGTGCAGTTGAAAGGTATGCGTTGCATTCGAATAACATCCCCCCTTCATGACTCAGAATGCAGTCTGCACAGTAACTTTCCTCAGATTTGATACAGGAGATACACAACACTGGGAAAAAACATCCAACTATTTTTATGTTATTAAATTTAAAAACCCTTTTATTCAAATGCAGGTTCTATAACTCTGTTGACTATTTCTGCCTGTTTGTCTGAAGATGGAGAGATATGCCTGCCATTAAAGCCACACCACTCATGAGCAACACGCAAAACTCGCACCTTTCAAATCTCCCCTGGCAAATCACAGCAGCAACAAAACTCCGCTCCCTCAACATACAACCACCAAGGAACAGAAACAGCCACCAAAGTCCTCAATCTCAATTAAATGGCTTACTTGCTGCCCTTGGCTCATCGTCACCAATTCACATAAATCAAGCGGGTACATCTCCACCACCATGAAGTCTATGCCTGTTACTTCACATCCGAACTCTCCCATGAATCCTCTCACCAAGAAACAACAGCCTCCATGCCACCATGCATCCACATTATACTAAAAAACTAGCAAAACAACCAGACCTGTGCCAGCATGCACAGCCACAAGACATGAAGTCCAAAACCCCAAATGAATGCCGCTGGCAACTTCGGCACTGGACCACAAAGGCACCCATTTTCTTCTTCTTTTTTTTGAATAACTGATCAAACACTCTTCAAAGCCAAGACACAAGGCCACAACCTCATGCTACAGAGCAAAATAACAAAGCAAAACCACAGAAATGATAAAACCAGCCCAACTGCATGCTCGAACAGAGCACCAGAATCCCTGTGGCAAGCCCTTGAATTATACTGCAGTTACTCTCGCTCTCAGAGAGATCTCTCATAGTGTTGGATCCATTTACCTTGCTATAACCAAAGAAAGAGGCTAACAACTTTCAATATCAAGCAAAAATAATCAGTTATGCCTCACAGACTAACTAGGTATTATGCAGACCGTGCTACCCGTATAGATCCTGTGCAGCTGGTGACCATTACAAGAGAGCACCTCATGGCTCACAAATGCCATTCCACCCTCAAGAATCATGCCAGCACAAGCAAAGCTCCTTCACCCACTACTATGCAGATGACAAGGGTGCCCAATGGTGAAAGATACCTCCTGCTCACATACAGCAGCAGTTGTAAAACATGTCACTTAAACCTTTCCCTTACCCTCTCTAACTTAACTTATGGCTCACTGAGAAAACTGTTTTAAATCTATAGTCACACCACTAGCCGACAAACAAGGACATGAAACCCGACCCCCCAGCAAGTCTTAAAACAGGAGAAGGGGCTAATGAAACAATAGCAAGCTTGTACAGAAATGTGGGAAATGTAACTGTGTGCTGTGAGATTAACTTCAAAAACTACCGTAAAGCCACCCAAAGTACACAAGAAGGCCCACTAACAAACTAAAGTTCAACCCCCAGCCCACAACTACATTTGTCCCAAAGCATACATATATCGCTATCTTACTATGTATATATATATATATATATATATATATATATATATATATATATATATATATATATATAATATATACATAGCACCGTTCACCAAATAATCTGTAGATGTATATATATATATATATATATATATATATATATATATATATATATATATATATATATATATATATATATATATATATATATATATATATATATGGGTCTACCTGATAACACAGACATGCTAAAACACCGACAACGAAATAACCGACACGACAAAACTGAAATTTCAAAAACACGAAACTTCACATGCCTGACAAACCACAATCCCGACAATCAACAAAACAAATACCTTTCCTGGAAAACACACACAAAACACAAGCACACCAAAAACCTTACAAACCTACACTACACCTTACATACACAACTATCTATGCACTAACCTTAACCCAAACCCTAACCCTAAGGTCCGTCACTATTGCACACTTACCTTACCCACACCCTAACCTTAACTCTCTTAATCTGTCCCTAACCCTTAATTCTGTCACTATCGCACACTTACCTTGCCCGCACCCTAACCCTAACTAACTTAATCTGCCCCTAACCCTCAAGTCCGTCACTATTGCACACTTACCTTACCCGCACCCTAACCCTAACTAACTTAACCCACCCCTAAACCTAAAGTCTGTCACTATCAGACACTTACCTGACCCACACCCTACCCTAACATTTGTCACTATCACACACTTACCTTACTCATACCCTGACCCTACCACACACTTGCCTTAACATGTTGGTGTTCTCAGTGTCGGGATTCTCAACTTTCGGTCTTCTTCATTGTTGATCGTCCGGTGTTGGTGTTCTCGTTGTTGGCGTTGTGCACTTTCAGCGTTTTCAGGTAGACATCTATATATATATATATATATATATATATATATATATATACATACATACAAAACACCAAAATTATTCCGAGGTCTACCTGTCCCCACAACAACCTACTGGCTGTCATAGGCGTAATCCTTGCAATAGCAAGTTCATGCCAAAATGTTATCTCTACCCAGTTACACTCTCTTCCCTTCCCTTCCCTCACTTCCTCCTAATCATTCTTCATTCCCATTTAACCCTTTCATCCCCCTTAGCTTCTTAACTCCCACCAATATATTTATCTATCCCCCCTCTGAAGATGTCCCTGGACAAATTGGTTTGTTATCACACCTCATTTGTGACAATAATACTATTATTGTTAAATCAGTTATTGCAAGGAAATTATCTAACTTCTTGCATTTTGAAGGATGGATTTGCAATAATTATTTGAGATTCTTCCCTCATCTATACGTAAAATAAGTGTGCTGAGAAATGTTGTATTACACCTATCTTCTGGACAATAACATATCCAAGTTTCACTTTACTATTATTTTAAATGCCTTTCTTAAATGATACAATGAGATGCAAAATTCATAGAGTCCACAGGCATATGGGTAACTTCTGGTTTCCTCCACCGGTTTGCTGTTCTTATGTAATGGTTGCAATATGCCACTTTATGTTTTTGTTGTATATTTTCTATTTAATAATTCTCTTGGATAACTTTGGCCACATAATGTACTATATTCCCTTAGCATGACATTTTCTCTAAACTCTGTTTTGGCATTTTTCTTAAAAACATGAATAAGTTGCCCTTTTGGAAAATTTTCTTTAATTTTATATAGATGATAAGTCTTAAAGTATAACAAACTATTAACCAGAATGGTCTTTATGTATATCTCACTGGCAAAATTATACCTATGTTTATTTCTTTATATAAACATACATCTAAGATTAATTTCATGAGGCCAGTATTAACATTTATGTCTATGGTCACCTTTCACAAAGAACTACCTTATGGTATAATCCAACATAACATTGTCCCATCACATTCCTATAGCAGTCCATCTACCTGCAAAGAATAATCATCACCAGAAAACATATTATTTTTAACAAAAGCAAAATCAACACAATTAGCACTTTAATAAAATTGTCCAGATATGTAGAAAATGTAATTAACAACCAATGCATTCTCCCCAGACAGTCCAGGTGATGAATATTACTACAAATGAAACTAATGTCAACTTTTATTAAAATATCTTCCTGCTATATAGATATCTCACATAACTGAGAGAGAGCCTCTGTTTTAATAACTAATCACTTTAGACGATACCTTAAAGAGTTGTAGTGGACTTTGGAAATAAAGCCTGTACCAGAGAATATTGTTGGGATGTGTGTCCAGTCTGTATACACATTTAGAATGCTGTAAAATAAAATTCATCCAAATGAAGTAAGCTGGAAGCACTTGCATGGCATTTTAGAAATATAAATTATTATTATCCAAATCATTCAGTAGGTCTACATATTTTAAAAGTTTTGTCTAAACAGTGAGCATCTACTTTTTTGTATGTATCATGGTTTTTAAGTAGAAAAACATTTGCATACTGATTTTTTGTTCAAAATGACCATTGCCCCTACCTTTTTGTTTAACATTTTTAAACATGTTTTCCCTTTTCTTTAATATTTCTATATTATCTTTCCTACTTATTTACATTTTAAAACTTCTTACCCTGTTATTTACATGTTTCCAAATTCAATTTCAAACATCATTTGAAACAACTGTACTGCTGGATGGAATAGAAAATTGAAATGCAATCGATTAGGAACAACTTTTGTTTCCCCTTCTCCTGTTGGCAAGCATAACAGTTAAACTTAATTGTTCTGAAAAAGCTATATAATTCTAATAATAAGGAAGATATATGTCCTCGGAGTTGCAATATTTAACCCTTCAAGTTCTATGGTGATAAATTCTGAACCCAAATATCAACATTACCACTTTACAATACTTGTCAGCCTCTTTTTAATATTTTGTTTTTCCATCACTTACTTTTTTGATCTCTGTGCCAATTGGAATAAAAATCTGTTATTACCATGTGACTAATGCATCACCACATGATTTCAGCATAAGACCTTTTCTATACTTTATTATTCTGAATATATTTTGGTATGCAAGTGAATTCTATATTACTAGCACCCAGTTTCCAAGGTTCAGATATCTCTCAGTAATTTGAATTAATTGCACAAACCTATAGTTACTTAACTAATAATTCATTATAAACAGCATCAGAGTTGCTAATTGTTTTTATTTGTATTAAAAGTTATAAAGCATAAGTTGCTACTAGTTTTCTCTACTTCTTTCTGCAGTCACTATTCATATTACAAAGTTCTGTTTTATAACAATCTAGTAAAGGCCACTTTTTTATTTTCTTTTGGACATTGTGAGGTGCTGTAGCTTTTCTTTCAAATTCAAATATATGCAGTAGGATTTCTTTTTCATTTCTTTCAAAAATTGCTCATTTTAACATTTACAATCTATTATCTTCATCAGTCACATTTTCAAAATATTTTTAATGTATTCTTAATAATTTCCAAGTTCTTCATGTTTTAATATATCCTCTCCAAGCTTAGCAATATCAGTTTTATATCTGGCAAATATATTTTCTTAGCATTTCAAAATTAATTTAATGTAAAGAAAGTTCAAGTTCATTAAAAGGCTGAGGTGCTACAAATGTTTTAAAAAAATCTACATTTTTCTGTATAATTTGATAGCTTAAGTACTCACAAACCTCTAAGAACATATTTGTCTTTAAAGTAAACTATAAACAAAACATTTTAGCAAACTTCCTCTCCAAGAAATATAACATTAAGATTTAATTGAAGTCATTTTGAGCCACATCCAGGTTTTCCTGCGGTAAAATGTAGTCTTCTAACAGTACTTTTGAAAACAGCTTTTTATTTTTAAACCCCCCAGTCTACAGGAAATGAGATTCAAAGTGCTTGCTTCCATAACTGATGTTCCTTGAGGTTTAGAACACAGTAGGAAAAAAAAAAAAAACAAGAAATACACCCAGAATCAGTAATAATGCACTGACATTAATAAATATGATAACAACAATAAAACAATACAAAAATGAAATGCAAAAGTATAAAGTACTAGTTTTATATCATTTTGCACTGTCTTTCTTCTATGTACATGATCAGTTAGACAAGCCACAGAAATAAATTAATCATGCAGTCAAATGATTTTACTTTTCTGGATGTCAGTTTTTTTCAGCAGGAAAGCTATCAACAGAATGGTATGAGATCGACACCATACATGATTGTGACTATGCCTTTTCCCTGGTATTGTACAACCTCAGAGATGGAAAATATAAGAAGCAGAAAAGGTGAGGGTGTGGGAGGGGCTATTCTTTTTACTTTTGATGTTCCCATGTTATGACCCCAAGTAGTACACTGGCTTGTCAATCTTTTGAGATAAATGAGATGGTATCCATTATCTGTAAGTCAATGTGATGTTAGTATACACACACACACACACACACACACACACACACACACACACACACACACACACACACATACACACACACACACACACACACACACACACACATGCTCAACTAACTATATCTTCCAGCAGTGGGGAAATGGCATATTCTCACTCCCAGCTGCAAAATGATCCTGCATCAGTGCAATACTCTGTAAAACACATTCTCACACCTTAAAAGTGCACAGACTAAATAAACACACACACACACACACACACACACACATATATATATATATATATATATATATATATATATATATATATATATATATTATTACCAGTCACTCATTCCCAAAACTGGCAGGAGTAGCATGACAACAAAGAATGTATGAGCTATCGATACTCACCAAATGACAACAAAACCTCACACACCCATTAATACATTTAACACACACCAGCCCATACACATAATCTAATTACATACACCAAACATATACATACACGTTTTCACAAGCATACATGCCAATGATTCTGTACTCAAACATAGGAGCATTCATATGAGATAAGCATTCGCACAAGCCACATGCACTCATGTCACTCGCTCTATCTCTCTCTCTTTCTCTGTTCTTGTCTATCTGTCTATATATACAAATATGCCTCCTTATTGAAATGTTGGCACTCAGAATGGTGAGTTCCAAAAAGATGAAAAAAAAGAGTGAAAACATGGGAGAAGAGCAAATTTCAAAAATCACTCTTTTCTTTTTTGCAGGGGGACCATCCCTCAACAGTCCCCAAACATATGTATACCAACTCCCAGATCACCATACCTTGGAGAAAAGGGAATATTCTGGGAAATGGCATCGAGGACTTAGTATTTAAGTGTGATCTTTCAGCCAGTCAGTCTCTATATTTTAGGACTCAGTCTAGCGGGTTGAAGGAATTTTAAATGGTTACCCATACAACACACACACATGCACACACACACACACACACACACACACACACATACACACACGCACACACGCACACACACACACACACATACACACACACGCACACACACACACGTGTGCATGCATGCACATGCAAACACACACATATATGAATGCAGGTAGAGTTATGAAAACCTTTATAGTCAATTTTATTTAAAGTGTACATCTGTTTAGTTGATGCAATTTGGTCAACTAAACAGAAGATCAACAGGTCTACAAGGCTGCACAGTCCTCGGGGTTGGGAGTATACCCTTTCCCTGGTATTGTGTGATCTCAGAGTTTCCGTATATAATTAGCAGTGGGTGTTGGGGCACAACTTCTGCATGGGGTGCAGGGGAGAGCTTACCTCTCTGTGAAACAGTATACTTTTTTGATTTTCCTTCATTTGCATGCACCAAGGTTATTTCTCAGAGCATGGCTGGTGATGTGATGTTTGCAAACTTGAATTTTTTTGTCAGTTTGGTAAAGCTGACATTTGGGTATGAAAATCAAATTTAGTATATACACATATGCATATATAGGAAACCTTTCAGAAGTTGACCATACTTTTAAACAATTCAGTCCATATGCCATAGCTGAGGCAGGTTTCAGCACAGGTGCACAGAATCTCTTAAAGCTGTTAGTTCTTTGTGATTGTTTCTTTTGGTAAACCTTTTAAGCTAAAAATCTTATAATGTTTAGAGTCTCTGTCTGCCAAAACTTCCTTTGGTGAAATAGAAGTCTTTTATCAGAATCCCTTTGTTTGAATATAGGTGATCTCTGTGTTCTCCACTCCCAGGACATACTCTGGCAAGTACAGTCTCTTGCTGGAATCCTGACTCAGAGCCAATTACCTCAGCCTTGGCCAGTGTCTCTTTAAGAATGAACTCCAAGCACAAGTGGTATAGACTATTCTGGATGCTGAAATGACTTGTACCATCTTAAAAATAACTGATTCCAGCCTGTAACTTTGGTATGATGGGTTTAAGGGATCAAACCCAATTATTCTTCTGTATTACAATTCACTGGCTCATCTCATAATTCTTGTTTCTTCTTCTTCTGGTTGCTTAATCTGTTGTTCATCCATCCATGGGGCACTATGTTATATTTTCTGATTACATTTACCCTTCAAATGTTGTATTTGGGTCATTATATTTACACTTTAGACGTTTCAGGAAATTTCACCGAATGATATCAGTGTTCTTTTTTTGTGCCTTTGTATCAGGTAATATATCTTAGTGTTACTTGTTATTTTATCTACTTAGGAAACTTTAGTAAAAACAGTCTAGGTTTGTTTGGAGTTGCTTTGTAATAAGCATCAATACTGCATTTGTGGTTCTAGGCTGCTGAATTTCTTAGATCATTGCAGCCTGTGGTGACTGCTTCTGTGCTGCATTGCTGTTTAGTTTAGGTTTGTTTTGCTTGGATCTGGATTCTCATATTTTCAGATTGCAGCAGCTCCTAGCTTCATTAATTGATGATATGGATGATTTCTCTTTGTTTTGCAATTAAATGCATACTATGAAAGGTGGTCCTGCTGTTGGAAGGACAGTCTGAAGTGACACATATGCTCAAGATATCAATATTTATTCTGATTTTACCATGCTTACTGTTACTATGAAGAAACAACACTTGCTGTCTTGGGATATGAAACATTTTTGATATGGTTCATAGAGGGCTTCAAATAGATATTGCATGTGGGGGGGCAGGTAAGTGAAAGCGACTCTGTTTTATCAGTTGTGGGGGACAAAGTCTGCAGTAATGCTTCTAATATGTTTACCAAAACTTTGGAGGAGGTTTTATGAGAGAAAGCCTTTGACACTATTTCCCACTCGGGCATAATAAATAGATAAACTCTCCCAGCTAGGCATCAATCCATATGTTACCAGATGGGTAGCTAACTGGCTCACTGATGGAAACCACTTAGTCAAAGTATAGGAAGCCACCTCTAGTAGTAGACCTGTAACAAACAGTATACCCCAAGGAATGGTCTCGGGGCCTCTACTTTTTGGGATATACTTTTATGTGGTGCAAGCCAAAACCAGTGGTCTGTGGCTGACAAGTCTGGAGATGACTGCAAGCTGGGTAGTCTTAAATTCCCCTAGTGATGTGAACATCCTCCAAGAGGGCCTTACCCAAACTAATGACTGGTGCCAGAAGCATGGCCTCAAACTGAATGCCAAGAAATGCATTATTATCCCCTTTGGGGAAAATGTCATCCCCACTTATTATCACATTAATAACAATGTACTAATCATGCAATCAGTCATGAGGGACTTGGGCATCCAGGTTGACAGCAACCTGACTTTTGACCACCACGTTGCCTCTGTTGTACAAAAGATTTTCTACATGGCCCACCTCAAAAATAAGGGTATTTCATCCAGGAACAAGGAGGTCATAACATCCCTGTACTCCTCCCTTATGAGGCTCATTATCAGGTACAATGCCCCCTTCGGCATGTACTTTGCCATGCACATGTAGCAGTTGGAGAGAGCACAGAGGTTCCTGACCAGTAAAATCCAGGGTCTGAAACATCTATCCGATACAGATAGACTAAAAGCCCAGTTCCTCTACTCAGTCTCATACAGACTGCTCAGAGGTGACCTGTGTCTGGCATACAAGGCCATTTCAGACGCAGCCTTGATGGAGTTGCTGCATATCTGTAAGACAAACTCCACTCGTGCAACACGCACGCAAGGTCTTAACCTGGTCTGTGGCATTAATAGAACTTGTTGGCAGGATAGATTTGTTTCCCAAAGACTCCTCATCTGTAGAATAGACTCCCTCTCCATGTCAAGCAGAGTACCTCTCTACCCCTCTTTAAGAGGAACCTGGACGACTGGAAGGGAAACAGAAAATACACACCTGGGATCCCATTTGTGTCCCTGCTGGAAAGGGGAATCAGGTGCTGACTTTGTGGGAACATGGGCAAAATTCTTGGCTAGGCTTATAAGGGCCTCTGGGCCAATAGCTTAGTATCATCCTATAAACCTATGAACCTAAATATTGCTACTTATAAAAAGCAAATGACTGAGCAGTGTATTATGTTGAATAATTTTTCATCTAACCCCAGTTTCAGAATTTTTTTCAAAAATATACTGGCTCTCTCAAATTATTGGATAATGAGTGTAAGAATTCAAAACAGTAATGATTATCATAACAACAGAGTTTATTCATGGTGCAGATCTGACACAACTAATAAGACTGTTAGGTCTGACCCGGATAAACAGGGTTAGAATGGCACATCTAATAACCAGCATTCTGGGGCAAAATCTAAATGTGGTCATATTCTAATCTATTTTGAATTCATATGAGATCTTCAGCTTTCTTTGCTTTAATATATATATATATATATATATATATATATATATATATATATATATATATGTACACATGCATATATATAGGGATCTAAGTCAGAAGATCGATAGACCGAAAACTTGAATTGCATTAGTTCAAAACTCAAACATTGAACCAGCTTCTTCAGTGTATGCCAGTAAAATAGAAAACAGGTTTGTTTGCAAGGATGAAAGCTCCCTGCCACCCCCAATCTCTGTATATTATATGTATCAACTCTGAGACCAAATCATAGGTTCATAGGTTCATAGGTGTGTACTAGGCTAATGGCCCTGGAGCCTTAACAATCCTAGCCCATAGAAGTGCCCTGACAACCATACTGCGGGAAGGGCAAACACCCATTCCCAAGCAATACTGGTATTCAGGGAAAAAGATAGTTCAGTGTTTTAAGTTTCAAACTAATGCAGTTAAAGGTTTCAGTCTATTGATATATATATATATATATATATATATATATATATATATATATATATATATATACATATACATATATATATATATATATATATATATATATATATATATATATATATGACAGTACCCTGGATTTACTATTCCTCTGTGCAGGACTAGCTTAGTCCTGCATGAAGGTGGCCATTTAGGAGCAGGAAGGCAGCGCACCATGGATAATAATGAGGTGCGCTGCCTGAGCTCCTGAGCTTACATGGAGCATGTAAGAGTGCAGGGGGCGTGTCTGAGAGCAGAGCTCTCAGAATAAACATGCCCCCGCAATGAAGAACAGCAGAAAGGGGTATGAAATGAGCAAGACTGCTTACAGGTGACCGCATATCCCCACCAACAGTCCCGCTTGTGTACAACAGCAACAGTATATATAAATAAAATGAAGAAACCCTTTTATTTTTTTTTAAATCTGATTAAAGCTAACCATAGGTGCATAGGTGCGCCTATTGCTTAGCTATGGTTAATGCAGCTTAAATGGCTAAAGAGGATAACAAGGAAGATATATGCAAATGAAGCAGCATAGCAATAGTGTAGTGGGCAGAGCATTCACCTTACGAGCAGGCATTCCTGGTTCGAGTTCCACTGCAGCACGCTCCCATTTTCCATGGCAAAGCATGTTATGATCAATATTTATGTTGTAAAACCCACTAAATAACATATTATTATGAACTGGAGTACTGCAGTAAATGCACAGGTGAGGTGTCAGTGTCATAATGAATAAGGCACTAGTAAGCAGGTTTAAGCACAAATAAGCAGTAGTAAGCATATTTAAGCATTAATAAGTGGGCTTAATCCCATTTGCGTAGTGGTAAGCAATGCCTACACTGGCTAAGCAATTATATAGCTAACTCTCTGTAAGCAGATGTAATGGCAGGTCAGCAGTGCTCACCGTCGCACAAACCCACTTACAACTGTTCTAAAGTGCCTTAATCAATCTGTATCCAATGGCTCTTGTTCTGCCCATCAACAAAATAAACAACCATGCAGGTCTTGAACCCATGACCCCCTATACACCATAGTCACAGTAGTTAACCACCAAGCCATCACAGAAGTACAGAAGAATGAGGTATCAGCAAACAAGTCCTCACCACAGTATAACCAAAATGAACCTGTGAAAGGAATCAGTATACAGTCATATGTTCCATAACCCACTTTTTTTGTTGTTTTGTCTTTCGACTTTTCCCGGTTAGAGGTCGCCACAGCGGAATTCCGGTCCGCTAATGATTGGCAGTAGATTTTTACATGCCGAGTTGCCAGCCCTGATGCACAACCTTCCACAAAGGTACGCCCATTCATGCATGTCTCTACACAGAAGACGCTCTTGCTGAGAATCAACCTGGACAACGTCTTACTGTGAGGCGACAATGCTACAGCAGCACCACCACCGCTGTATGTTCCATAACCCACTTACATAACATAAATATGTGAACTGGAGTACAGCAGTAAGCCCAGAAGTAAGGTGAAATTGTAATAGATTGTTGAAGTCACCAATAAAACACAAGGACCCCATAGAGTATATGTGCACATTAATCGTGGATATCGGGCAGGTATATAAGATGCAATGAATAAGAAATCAATGCCCAAAAAAAAATATAATGCAAAGACTAATGTAAGCAATGCTAAGCATTGCACGGGCCAGCTTAAGAGGTGTAAGAAATGTGAAGACCAGCTAACTCATTGTGCCCAGTGGTATACCCCTTTAAACAATGCCAACCCTAGGTAAGCAGGTTTGCCCAGAGCTTAGCCTTTTCAAAACAGGCCAATCATGGAAAAGTGCAGGAAATCGGCTCTAATTAAACCCAAGAGGTGGGAAGACATCTCATAACTGGTTATAGCTTCCCCTTGCAGACACTATGGCAGTAAGGGGAGAAGGTGTGCGCTTCTGGGTGCAGCGCTGGTGCATCCAGGAGTCAAAGGTCATGGCAGGACTCCTAGTTAAAGACTATGCTCAGAGACTGCTGCAGGGCTAGTACCAGGGCTCCCAATATAAGGAGGAAGCCTGGGACCATTCTCCCCCATGACCTCACCAGTGCCACTGGCATACCCTGTCAGGCACCAATATGCCCACCTGAAGCGGCGTAAGGGGGACCTCTTGGAGGAGTGGCTCCAAGAGGCTAGAGCATCAGGGGATGATCCAGACGTAAGTATCACCCCAATATGTGTGTAATAATTGCCATCTCAGGTATATCATGGATAGGTATGGCTAAACATTCTTCTTATGTCCTCCACAGCTGCAATAGAGCAGGCTGCAAACCAGGAGGCCCACATCAGCCACCTGGTGAGGTTGCAACATGAGGCAGGTCAGTAATACTCATGCATTTACTGTCATAGGAAATAAAATTAAAAGTAGTAGTAAATTAATTGCTAGTATAAAACTTGTATTGTTCAAGGCAAGTACTGCATACACTAGAGAATATGGCAGTAAGAGTCTCATATTGTTTGTAAGTCAATAAAAGTGTAATAGCCTGACAAAACAGGTTTAACTGCTGGACTGCATGTGTATATCCTGGTATCATATGGTAATGTAGATATGCACTCATGTAATAGTACTGTAGTATTAAGCACTGTTACCCACACTGTGCACCATACACTGAATGTGTAGGAATGCCTGTATATGACAGGTGTAATCCCCAGAGGCCATGTAGTACAACTGAGAGACACATAAACAGTAAACAGGGAAAATGCAGACAACAAAAACTGAATAGCACATGCAAATGAGATGTGAACTATTGTTTTTTTAGCACACACAGCCACGGTTCGAATCCTGCCAGTAGTAGTAGTTTGCATACAGAATCATACCCCACAACTGTCCAGAATGTCTAGTAAAGTGACCCATATCGGTTGTTTATTAACCTGTCCCCCTGGGAAATCAGAGGGATGATCCCAGACATATAGGCAGCAAACAGGAAATACAACTGATTGACACACAGCTATAAGAGCAAAGCTGGCACACTTGCAACTCCCCAATACCTTATGTGACTAAAAAGCCATGTATTTCCCATTTACACCCCAACTTGTCAAACTGTGGTCAGAGTGTGTACAGTAACAGAATGAGATGTATATGCATAACAGTAATGTGGACTCTGGTACTGTGTGTGGGAATATTCGGGTAGTGCTAATAAACATTCCTCCCACAGGTCTGTCAGTTACCAACACTGTGCCCAAAAATACAAGAATAATATGCAGTTGCTCTGAATAATGAGGTATTACACATCACTGTCATCCACACTGTCCAACAACATATAACTGTCTAGGAAATCTGTATATGAGTGTTGTAATACAAGGTCAGAATGCAAAAGCACAAGGGATTAATAAGACAGAAATCAGATAGGAGATATACAGCAACAGCTATATAGCAGACACAACTGTGATGGACAGTGTTTAAGTTGTAGCAGACACAGCCATGGTCTGACTCATGGGAGTGGAATTAGGCTGTATACAGATACATACCACACAACTGTACAGAGGAGGCCAGAATATCCAGTATATGTGCTCATATCTGCTGCCTGTCCCCCTGTCCCCCTGGTAAGTCTGTGGGATGATCCCAGATGTTTAGCCAGCAAACAGGCAATACAAGTGATTGTCAAACATCATGAGAACACACCTGTCAATGTAGCAACCCCAGAAACTGTTAGGAGAGTAATATTTCAAGCATGTCCTATCTACACTTCCATGTTGTCAAGCTGTGACCAGAGTGTGTACAGTAACAGAGTGAGATGTATGTGAATAATACTAATGTGTAATCTGGAACTTTGTGTGGCAACAGTTAGGTAGTGCTAACAAACATTGCTCCCACAGGTAGTTTGGATACGAACACTGTGCTGAGTAATACAGACCATTATAACCTGTACTGGTACTGTTCACTTTGGTATTGTAGGGAATTGTGAGTGTTGCAGTTTCTCTGAATAATAAAGTATCACTGGTCACTGTCACCCACACTGTGCTACATAACAGAACTGTGTAAGAAAGCATGTATATGTGTGTGGCAGGTCACTAAAGGTGGAAGAGGACAATATTCTAGATATGTCCAGGCACACCTGCATGTGGTCAACACATGGCCAGAGTCTGTGCAGAAAGAGTTGGATAGCATAGTGCAAAACATCAACCTGGAATCCGGGAGTATGTGTACAAACAATTAGTTAGTGTTAACAAATATTCCCTCCACAGGTATACCAGGTAAGAGGTGTATACTGCAGGTAAAATTGGTTCATGTGTAATGATGACGACAGCCATATCACTGTCCAAACTAAGGCTATAGGGTAGTGTAGTAAGAATTGTAAGGTACAGATAACAGCACTGACTAGGAAAGTAATGTGGACTACAGGAATATACTAGTTGTATTGACATCTTTCTCTCCCCTCACCATATCTCCAACAATAATAAACATACACACCCCAACTGGTATGTAATGACTCTGATAACGTCCAGTTGTTTGTTAAATATTTGCATGATTCCCATGCATGTGCGATATTGAATTATTCCAACATTGGTGGCATGGTGCCATCAATGTACCTGCATGCTGCATTTATCACCACTGTGGTCCCATATATGCATGTGTTCTGTTTGCTATGCACCTGTTCCGTATCTGGTGTCTGGGTTAATGGGAATATCCATGCAATGCTGTTATACCTCTCCCTGGAATGTGTTGACTATTACTAACCCACATATGATGATGAAACATAAACACTATAGCACATTTGGAAAGGCCGGTCCCAGCGGACCCACCTGTTCCACTTCAGCTGGCCATGGCACCGGGCACCAACATGTCTGGGGCCCAACCCCGGACCACCCTGTCCATTGGTCCTGCACCACCTTCAGGTGGAACTGCCTCAGGGGATGGGGCTCACCCCCCCAGGAATGGGCATGTACAGGCACCTGTCACCCATTGCCAGGTCGGGGTCATGGTGCATAGAGAGATCAACCAGCAGTTTAGTGATTTTCTATGCCAGCTCGAGGGTTGCATGTCATGATTAGAGAGTCAGTCTGGCTCTTCGACTCAGTCCTCAGCACAACCACCTTCAGGGCTGTGAAGGTGCAGTGGTGACTGCAATGGGTGGGGACCTCAGTCTTACTGTTACCACTAGGGGGCTTGTGGGCTTCTGATATCCCAACACCCCTCCCCATCAAGGTGTTTACCCCCCACATGTGTCATATACCACCCCTGTAAGAGTCTAGTTTGTATTGTCTCTCAACCTACCCAGCCTACCTCTCCAAATATACCTACTACCCCTCCCCAACATCCTACTCTCACCTGAAAAAAAAGGGCAATCTGTTCCCACAAAAAAATCTCACCCCATACATAGCTGTCCATTTTGCACACATGTCCACTGGACACGTGTAATCCAGACTAATTGGCATCACAACTTATTATTGTTGTCCTCACCCCTTTCCCAGTGGTTTGAGTGTACAAATCTACCTCCAAATTCAGTGTATATGCACAGCTGTTGCTGTAAAAGAAATGGGCAGCTATATATCTTCTCTACACCCTTCCTGCACATCCCTGGCTATATTTCCTACTGTCCTTCCCTCTTTGTGCCCCTTTTTTAGCACTTTCCTATCAACCCCTTTTTCTTTTCTTTTAAATAAATTAGAGCAGAGGTAAGCAGGAGTAAGCACTTTTAAGCAACAGTAAGCATGTTTTAGCCTGTTTGCACAGGGGTAAGCAATGCCTACACATGTTAAGCAATTCAGAAGCTAACAGAGTATAAGAAACTGTAACCGGAAGTTAGCAGTGCTTACCTCTGCGCAAAGCCACACAAACCTGCTTACAACTGCTTTAAAGTGCCTTAATCACTCTGTATCCAATGGCCCATGTTCTGCCCAACAACAAAATAAACAGCCTCAGCAAGGCTCGGACTCAGGACTCTACACACCATAGATAAAGTGATGTACCACTAAGCCATGTCAGATATACATAACTCTGATGTTTTCAAAAACATATCATCCAGCCCAGTCATGCAACAGTACAGAGAATGTATTCCAACATTTAGATGTGTGTGTGTGTGTGTGTGTGTGTGTGTGTGTGTGTGTGTGTGTATGTGTGTGTGTGTGTGTGTGTGTAAATATATTAATATCTAAACAGGTACAACATCTCTATATATGTATATACATATATATATATATATATATATATATATATATATATATATATATATATATAAACATATATACATGCAAATGCCTACACCGACACATATGTATGTCTACACCTATATGTCTACATATACACAGCAAGTTAAATATATTTAAGCAGATATATATCTATGTAGGTATATGCGGACATAGTTTATATATATATATATATATATATATATATATATATATATATGTAAGCAGATATATATCTATATAGGTATATATGGCCATATAATCGTAGATAACAATGGTAGATTAACTAAAACATATATGTCTACATGCAGCATTAATGGGGTTGAGAGGCCCCAAACAGTATACGTCTTGTACGAATAGATATACCTTCCCCACAGCCAAACACGTCTGCCCTGCAATATACTACCAAGTGTTGCAGATCCCATTACCAGGACCTGACACGACACTGGTGGGATACTCAGGTGAATCTCTAATGTAGCATGCCGGAATGCCATGGGTGCGTAATAGGGTTATCTGCAATCAGGTCCTACATATACCCCACCTAATGTCAGGCTGTGTCCATATGTGGCACCTGTCTGTGTTGTAGCAAGGCAGAACAGTGCAGCTGTGTAGGAAGGTGTTGTGAGAAAGTGGAGCTGATGTCTGAATGTACCCCACATATAGGTATACATATGTGTACATATGTCAAATATTATATATGTGACATATGTACACATATGTATACATATGTGTACATATGTCGCATATATAATATATAAAGAAATATATGTATATCAGTATGTATGTCCAGAAATATACATATATCCACGTGTAGACATATATATGTGAACACATATATACATCACATATATCTACACATATATAGATATATACCTATATGCAAATGTCTACATATATACAAACACACACACAAACATATATGCATGTAAAGACATGTCCCCTATATTACTACTACAGTGATGCATGCTATGTGCAAGGCACCACCACACATAGCAATACACACAGATATCTATAGCTGGCAGTGTGTGCAACATGGACGGGTATGTCACATGTTATTTCCTTGTTGGGATCACATTGCCCCCATTTGTGAAGTATGCAAAGGGAATATGGGAAAGCATGGCAGGTACACATGTGGAGGTGGTCAGGATTGGTAGACATAGAGGACAGTCTACAGGGGTGGTATGTGACACGTGGTGGGTAAACTCCATGGATGGTGTGTGTGGTCTGTGATGTGGATGCCCCATGGGCCCCAATATGGGCACAATGGGAAAAAGCCTCCCACCCACTGCTACTCACAACAGCAGTCCATGCCCTGAAGGGGCCTGGTCTGGATGCTGAGCAGGAGGAGCATGTTGGCCCTGTGAAAGTATACTGGGTGCCTCAGACTGATGTAGCACATCCCTCATGTGTCTGTGGAGCCTGGTATGGAACAAACCCTAGACCTGAGGTCAGGGGACATGAACATGTCTGTGTGTGCCCTGGGGGGGGGCAACATCCCCTGGGTGGTTCCACCTGATGGTATTGCTGGAACAGTACATGAAGAGGCCCCAGGTTGGGACACACATGTGATGTGGCCAGGTATCATGGGAAGATGGGTTTAAAGAGGTGGATCTGCTGGCCAATATAACATATACATGTTATTGTGTTCTAGTAATAGTCTACACAATCCCGGTACATGTCCAACAGCATGCAAAGCTATCCCCAATAACACAGACTGTCAGATGTGCAGCAATCTCAGAGCAGCCATACCACTGGCATATACGTAACCATAGTGGCCTTGACAATGGCATGCAGGTGAATAGTCTGTAACAGGTCAGCAATAATAGTGTCCACACAGGGGACATGGCTACAATCACAAAGCAGAAGGTGTGGTACAATACAATATTTGTCCAACCGGTAGTTAAGCTGTAACCATACCTAATGAGTTGTGTGTACAGTTTGTTGAGGCTGATATGGCGGGGGGATGACAGAGATGTGTATTACAAACTGAGGTAACCTTGCTGTATGAGTTTCTTAGACCTGTTTCCATCTTTATGTCTTTCAGCCAAGATGGCACATGCACGGTTGCCCACCTATTCTCATGTGGAGAATGACATGTTGATAGCACACATGATCCAGCACTATCCAGTGCTGTTTTGCAGGCATGCAAAAATAAACATAAATGTAACCAAACCCCCAGGTTTAAATGATACTATCAGTCTCAATAGTGTTTTAAAAATCAACAGAGACAAGTTATAATACAGTAGCATGGACATGCATAAAAGTCACACTGGTTAACATTACCCCCACTGTCAAAAGAATTGTATGGACATACTAAACAATTATTTTCCACAGTGTTCACAATTCAGGATAGACTTTGGTCAACCTCATTAAAATTGAAGTTCTGCATTTCTTTAGCAGGAAGACAGCAGTTCTATTCAACAGCTGTCAGTGCATTATAAGGGTTTAATAAATTCTATCTTCTTTTTTAACAAACACATATTTTTATGAATTTTTGCAAAAGCTTGCAACGGTTTTAAACATATATATATTTTTTACACGCTTTATTTTTAGGATGGATTTTATTCTTAGGCTGAACATTATATTTTTATTTCTTTAACAAAATTTGTACTATTTCCATTTAAGGTCAGTAAATTACCTAGCAACTTCACAATTAATCAATTAAGTTATTAAGATCACATGATCAACTTTCAAGAGTATAAAAGACTTGGAACTATTTGTGTTAATGAACTTGATAAAGCCTGGTACAACCAGGCGAAAGTGCTTGTTTTGAGCTTGTCTTTTTGTCCAAATAAAGGATTTATCGTACTAACTGGGTTGCTTATTGAAGATTGCATCTGCTTTTTCTGTTGTTCCAGTTGGGATTTACTTCTGCTACTTGTGACATTACAGTTGAAAGCTGAGCAACGCTGGTATTTGCTTGTGGAGTTTTCCTGTTACTGTTTTGCAGGCATGCACATGAGCAGCAGGAGTGGACCATCCTGTGGAATGACCTAGTCCACTGGGTCAATGATGTTGGATTGCACATCTGCAGTTATGAGCAGGTCCGGCATCATTGTACTAACCTGCTTCACAATGCCCGTTAGCGTACTGCTGCAATCCAGGGGGATCACCTTACCACAGAGGGGTGCATGCCATCCATCCCCCCCTGACATGCATGGAGGAACTCCTGGCCAGCCTCATGGCACCTGCCCATCTGGACAGCCAACAACCACTGGACTCCTTCATGGATGTGGGTGTCACACACACACCAGCAAAGGAGAATGCAGGTAAGGACACAGAGCACATCACCAGACCACTGTTGTGTAAACATCCACATTGGTACAGGTAGATCATGCATATCTGACATGTCATAGATATATTGTGTTTCTGCATTGTAGTGATAAACAGATGTCCATATGTGGTAGTATCATGAGAATGTACCATTGATGTATGGTAATACTGCACCTACCCTGTAACACTGCCACAGGTGTGGCCAGTGACATTGCATATTTCACCCTCTTATGTAGGTTCCTCAAGTATACCAACAAGGCAGCAGCCTGTAGCTGGTGAGTATGTTTTATGTAGATGCTTTCCAACACTCCGGGCATGTAATGGTGATGGTATATTCCATGCGCACATCTAACACACCTACCCTGAATGCATGCTGTACACGTGCATGCATTGTTGCTGTGAAATGCACGGTCTCACAGGGGTGACCATGATGGGGTACTGGAAGGGTATGTCAGTCACCTGCATGATAACTAACATTCTGCCATTGCGGAATGTGTCCACAGGGAGTAACATACTGGTGGTAGACATGGCCTACAGTACTGACATGTTCGGAACAACACCCATATACAGTGCAACACCAGTGTATATACCTGTAGGACAATGGCAACTGCTGCAGAGATACACTATGGAATAAGGCATTACAGTAGTCAACATTATCAGCTAGGTTAAGGCTGCAACATGTGGTGTTCAGTGCATGGGATACTGCAAAGTGACACATGTGTAGGGCTTACTTGTCATGCATCTGCATAAAAGGTAAATGAGGGGGAGATCTCAGCATGACACACCAGTGCACTGCAGCATGGATCCTAAGGATGGTAGGAATGGCTCTATCTCCACAGAGTCAGGTTCAGGACCTGTGGCAGCAGTCACCCTACCCACACAGCAATAGTGACAGCAGTGTGTGAACACCATGGGATGTGCACATGAGTAGACCTTGCAATCATGCAGAATAGGGGGACATATGTAGGGCAGACTGTACATACACTGGCAAATGCAGATGGCCCACACTGGTATACCCCTGCCAGGAACAGTGACTGCTGTAGTACACACAAGAGGTGCAATAAACCGGCATGATAAGGGTGTACACACATATGCATTGTGATCAGCAGCCGGACACCTAACACAATCTGTAGACACTGCATGTGAACGTACAGGACATATGTCACATATTGGGCTTGTGTACTGCTAAGATATGTGGTGATGTGGTCCCATGGCAGATCAAGGATGTGTGTGTAAAATCAATACAGGTGTGTACACCCCCCATAGCCATAGTATGCTCTGATGGTTGTCAGTGTAAGAGTATTGCAGTGGTCATACATGGCCTGTTGATGTTGACAGCTGTAAATCAGGCATCAGGCATTCACCAATGACAACTGTCCACATATCATCCCCGGTATGTGTTGCTGAAAAACATAGGAGTTGTGAGAAGTAAAGCTGACATAACTGACACAGTACTACACATTCCACAATGGGTTGTACACCTGTGAGGTGTGGTGCACAGTACATGGCAGGGTGCAGAACAGGTGCACAGCAATACTGTATACATGGGTGCAGTGGTATCCAGGAGAAGGGGCATCACCTAGTGACACAACACATGCATTGCACACATGTATACTGTTGCTAGCATGGATTGACTATATCTGAACCGCATGCTGTTCTGTACCATATGTTCTGCATGTTGGCAGATGGGTAATACAAGGACTTTATGTACTATCATTGTGCAACCTCACTTGTATGTGTGTGTGTGTGTGTGTGTGTGTGTGTGTGTGTGTGTGTGTGTGTGTGTGCATCCTGGTGGTTAGTTAGTTTGCCTGCAGGGTCACTCTGGTGAAGTGGAGGGAGGTAGATGCATGTAGGATGCTTGTGTGTATGTGTGTGTTTGTGTGTGTGGCCATGTATGCACATGTGTGATTGTGGGGTGTTCATAAGGCTGTACCTCCCTTTGGGACCATGCAGTACATGGACATGAAATGCCACATTACACACCAGGAATGCCTGTCATGTGTGTAATCACAGGACAGCAAATAGTATAATATGGTCTGTAGCATGGAACAGGCATCCAGAGGGAAGGTAGACACCAGGTGCACACTTAATATTGCAGTCAGCAGAAAGGTCACCTACAACCCACGTATGCAGCTCTACAGATTCATTGGGGAAGTGCTAGTCAACACCAGGGAGTGTATCCAAATATTACAGTTGTCACATGATAGGCTGAAAGAGCAGCATATCTGGCATGTACTGAGCATTACATTCACATGACACACCAGTGTGAGATATTATGGATACAACATAGTAGCCCACACATAAAGGGGCCATGCACATAATTTCCGGGCATACAGAGGGTGCATACCGAATGACAGCAGTGAGGCCATGTTAATCCACTACACAAATGTCAGGTACGTAAAGTAGTAACAAGCCTTGTGTTGTGGCCGCTTGTGTGGGCATTTAGAGGACTGTGATGTTAATGAGTGGTATCAATGTGTGTGTGTTAACAAGTGTGATTCAGGATGGGGTAACACATGGACATATATGTGGGACTGTCTGAAAAGTCATGGACAGGTAGGTATTACGGAGGTGTGAGTGTGTGTGTGTGTGTGTGTGTGTGTGTGTGTGTGTGTGTGTGTGTGTGTGTGTTTGTGTGTACTGTTAGGCAATGCTGTACAGGTTTTAAAGTGCATTTATTGTTTTCCCCCCACAGGTGGTGAGGTGGGTAAGGGTCCCTCCTGCATGCAATCTGATGTTGGTGTCCATACAAACACCAAAGATGATGATAATAATGTTGAGGCACAGGTGGGGTTGTCAGAGGCTGACACTGTGCCAACATTTGACATCCCCCTTTTAGCCACCCCACCCCCGCACATAGTTTCAGTGCCTATACGCACCCCATCACCATCACTAGTGGCCATAGTGGAGGGACAGCTGGCATTCAGTGGCAGTGCACAGGAGGAAAGTGTGGTAACCATGCCTACTGTGTCTGATTGCAGCAGGCATAACCAGATGTCTGGCAGGCCACCACATAGGCAAATGTCCCAGTGTGCTCATGGTAGGGCCGCTGGACATCATGCCCCTAGCAGAGGCGACATAGCTGGTACCAGCAGAAGTATGTTTCAGGCTGTCATGGCGGCACAGGCATGTACAGAACATTACCACAGACAGGGCCTGAGGCTGCAGAGGACTGCTCTTACATCTTCAAATGACAATGCCCGTGAACTGGCTGGTGCCATCCGTGGATTAACTGAGTTCATAGATAGATGGTCTGGTGAGATGATGGCCCTCATCGACTGTGGTCTGTCCATGCTTGAACATGTTGTGGGAGTGTGGCGATGGCCGTGTTGATGTAGGCCAGCAATGCCAACAGCTGATAGTTAATGTGGACAGGCCAGGACACCAAGGGGCTCCCATAGTGGCAGTAGTAGCCCTGACAGTGTGGGGGGTGTGCTGTCCACACCACAGCAGGCCACATGCACATGGTCCTGGCCAGTCTCAGGAGGGACTTGGTACCAGTGGACAAATGTCATCAACAGGTGAGAGTAGCACATTGAGACCTGTACCTGGATGTGCCCGCAGAACCCCTGGCCGGCACAGTCCATGTGTCCGTGGCCAGAGGCAGTGAACTGCACACCCTGCCAGGTATGGTCTGCAGCTGTCCATAAACACCTGTGTAGGGCAGCCACATGGCAGAACTGTGTGCATGCATACCCACACACTATGCAAACACACGTATGGCAACCTCATACCTACACACACCACATCACCTCACCCAGCTCCCCACAGTACACCCCTCACCCACACACATGGTGTCAAATGTATGGCCCACCCTTGGCCCCTGGCAAACCAACACCACACCCTGTGCATATGATGATACCTGTGCTCTATCCCTGTCATCCATCCCATCAATGCAGGGACAGGCTGATATGGTTCTGATGCACATGGTGACTGCACAACAGTGTACCACAGTACTGCAGTGTAACATGTTGTAGAGAGTGGAGTGTGAGGCATATTTGGTAGGTAGTGTAGCCGTCCAGCAATGATGCATTATAGCTGTTAGTGACACTGGTTTATTGCAGTCCCTATAATGTTATCCATTTGTGTTATAGGTGTACATGTGTCAGCATGATGATGGTCTGCAGAGATATTCCACAACGGGGTATGTCACTGTGCTGACACCATGGCTGTGTCATATCTGGGGTACAGTCAAACACATTTCACAGGTTACTAAACTGGTTATTGCCTGTGCCACATGGACAGGTGTCCTGCTGAGGCATGCATAACCTGCAACTTGATGTAGACCCATCCACATACATGCACACTGTTACTTGGCAACACTGGGAATAGACCCCTACCTAGCTATGTTGTGATACTGATGTGTGTGGCTTACATTGCAAACACCACACAACGTTTAGGGTAAGGTGTGTCCCAAGTTACATGGTACATGCAGAACATCCGCCGACATGTACAGTATGCTAATGGGGGATGTAATGGGTGTATTTGGATGATATGTAGTGTGACATACCATCATAAACACATTTACAGACACATAACAGCCAGACACACATCTGAGATACCAGGGCCTATCAGTGCTAACTAACATGACCATGTCTCCAATGTGTTACAGGTAGGCTGCACACATCACATGCATAACTAGCTTGGACTGTGGTAACAGTTACCTGTATGATTGATGGTGACAGTCGTATCCATAATGTGGTACATGGGACATATACCTGGTGTACCTTCATATAATAACAGTGTACACAGCACCCACATCCTCCACTGGATATTGTACTACCTGAAACGCATGATGACACTCTGCCTTACCCACCATCACACATTAGCTGTGACTGTGATACATCCCATAGTATACCCCAATGTTGGTACTACAGGGATATGCATCTCATGCACATGCCACACGTGTAGTAGGGAGTCAGTCAAGCATAGCTTACCTGTACATATCCCAGCTGGATACCTGACATCTACACATCTGTACAGGGACTGACAGTCATCAGCTTGGTAGGTAGCTATGCAGTAGCATGACTGCATTGACAGACCAGTAAGGGATATATACTGTTACACAGCTCAAACACCAGGGATACAGCAGAGAGGCCTTGGTGTCCAGCCATGCTCGCAGGTGTGCCTGTTGTCAGTACTACATTAAGCACTCTGCTCTTGCCTGGGTTAGCACTGTCAACAGTAGTACTGCCATGATACACTACATGCCAGTATGACAGCACGTACCCTGGGCTACTACACCTGTATGTAACACATTCACATGGATAACAGTGCTGTACAGGCCTCATATATGTCATTGTCCCACACATGACACTCACACCCCTTGCTACTGTAATGACAGCACATAGGTGCATGTATTGCACATGACATTACATACACTTATTACAGGTTATCAGACTGGGTTGTGTGTCCTGGTTACCAGGGCTAAGTGTGTCCTGGTTACCAGGGCTAAGCTATGCTTAGCAAGTATCAAGATTGCTGCAATATAACAGCTAAGCTGAATTGTGCACTGGTAAGCGCTGCCTACACTGTGTAAGTGCCCATACATTTACCCTTAGCTTAGCACCACTTAGCTTCGCACAAACCCACGCAAACCCACTTAAAGCTGCTCAAAACTGCCTTAACCACTCTGTATCTGACAGCCCTTGTCCTGCCCAGCAACAAAATGAGCAGCCCTTTTAGGTCTTGAACCCAGGGCCCTTTACACTGAAGTCATAACCACTATGAAGACTGCTGTTGTTTTACCAATGTAGCTGTCAATACACATATTGAGTAGTATTAAACATTTGCTTGTAGTTCCTAAATTGTGTAGTCCTTGTTATTAATATGACTGCTGCATCACATGTGTTGTTTTATCATAATGGGCACATAGCAGATACATACGGTAAGATACATGTGGGAGGGTATACACAACCATGACATTTACTCATGACAGGAATATGGTTGTATACATATAATAGGTCTATATATGTCTACATGTACACTCTTACATATGTCTGTATACACATCTGTATAGTGCTACATATATATAGCCATGTGTACATCGTATGTACATATGTATATATATATATATATATATATATATATATATATATATATATATATATGTAGATATATACATATATGTATATATACATATGTGTATATATATATATATATATATATATATATATATATATATATAGATATACATATATGTATATATAAATCTATGTGTATATAGCTATATATGCATGCACATTCTATGTGTACAGATATGCCTAGTTCTGTTGGTATATATGTAGATATCTATAACTGTATGTGCATACATATTTATTCTTATATACCTACTACTGTCAATATATATGTAGATATCCATACGTATATGTGCATACGTATCACTATATGTATATGTGTAGACATATATTGCTCTGTATATGTATATATCTGGGTGTGTGCATATGTATATCTATGTACATATACATACCCATCTATATATATTGATATGTATATGTGTAATTAACTATATAGATATCTGGATAATTATATGTGCATATATTTTCACCATATGTCCTGAACATGGAGTGTAGCCCTACCTCAGCCCCTATAGTCCCAACGTCATAGTGCAGGGGGATGTCAGGTATGTATATCAGGTATATTAGTAGACTATTGCTACTGTAATAGGGATTGTCTTCACAAACATGGTATGTGTGGGAGGTCACATCTGCTTTTCACATGTGCACCATTGGCTACTGACAGACATCCTAAGGACATCATAGTACAGTACCACTACTAGCATGTAATGCTCCTGTGGACTACAGCAGAGGTATTGGCCAATATATGTGGACATTCTGACACACTCTGTACAGTCCAGAGGTATACACAGAACCCCTTAGTGCAAAACATGTGGACCAGGCCTGACAATATGGATGTTAACAGCCATGTAGATGGGTATAACATATAATGACTGGTATACATTTGCCCTCATAGGTTATGCATTCACACACCCCTGTCTGTCCTGACACATAATAACTGCTGGTACAGAGGTGCCATGGCCACATACTACCCACTAGATATTGACATACATCTGTACAGCATCCCACTGCTCTTTCTGACATACATGACTGTTAAGGGAGGCCCAGCAGCAGTACATCTGGCAAGTATCTGGACATATCATCTCACTGGGTAAATACACTAAGCTGCTAGACATGTAACAAAGCACTGTGCAGGCTACAGGCAGACTGGCTCAACTCTGGCCTACATCTCCTATGGGGGAATGCACATGTACCTGCATATATAGCAGGCTCTACAGGCATGTCACAGCACAAGGTAAGAGACACCTGTGTAAAATTACATAACCAAAACCAATGTGAACACAGCCACATATGGTAAGCTAGCATAATATTACAGTATATGGACTATCTGTTCAACACCATCCTCATATGTGCCACTCACACACTAACCCTACATATACTAGGCCACTACACAGTGTGGTCTGATGCCTGTCTGTGGTATGGGACATGTGTGTGTATGGTCCTACAAACATGTAAGCCAATACGGTAACATACAGTGGAGCAGCATGTATCATCAGATAGGACGGGACCAAGAACAATTACTTCTACCACAGTTTGTACACAGGCCAAAGTACATATTAACAATACATGCACTGTCGACATTCACCATAAGTACACAGATCTCAGTACTGTACAAACAATCAAAGAATGTTCAGGTTATGTAATCACATATAACCCCTACTGTATATAACATGTTTAGCAGTCTGATATCTCACTGGCTTGTTATCAGATATGATGACACTAATTATGGTGTACAGCACATATGCACCTCTTAATGCATGACATATGTACAAAGGTTGATAGAGTTGTGGATGGAAGCACAAACACAGGGCCAGTATTGACATGTTGCTGTGATAACCTCATACATTTACTGTTGTAACAGGGTTTGTTGCAACATATGTCCTATGAGGGATATGAAGTCAGTAACTGTTACAGCTTTCACCATCTACAGACTGCAATCCTCATACTACCTTCTGCATTTCACAGATAGATGCTCTGTGGGTAAAACATGAAACCAAAGGCACCACACACTGCCCATTCTGCAGATGACCCTACAGATGGTGATTCCTGATAAAAATAGAACTGATATAGCAGGTATTAAAACATGTAGGACAGCCATATCCATACACACCCAGTTAAACCAACATTACTCCAAATGCAGTATAGCAGCACTTACAGTCTGTAGTCAGGTCAGGCACATCCCCCTCCTGTGTGTTGCCCTGTTCCCACAGTGTATGTTGTTAGAGGTAAATTCCCAATCCATCTGAGATGCTGCTTGCCAAACAACAGATCGAGTTCCTGCTCATAGTGAATTAAAAGGCCCAACACCAACATGATGTTCCTAGATATTGGAGTGTGCTTCCATGCAATTGGCTATGGGAATGTTACCACAGCTGTTCCACATGCAATCAGCTAGGGGAGGGCTGCAATTCGTGCAGAGGCCATCAGCTGATCATGAGAATCACTTAAAATACACATGCTGCTGCCTAAGCAAAGCAGGTGTAGGTCTCCACATCCACCAGAGAGGGAGTGAGAGAGGCAGACAGAGGCAAAGACAAGTCAGGGAGGGGTGGGAGAGTAAAACTTAAGCATGTTTGTGTCACACACCTACCAGCACAGGGTATCAAACCCCTCATGACTATGTAGTGCTATCACATTTATATGCAGTTAATGGATGTGCCACATAGCTTACATGTTGTGGAGCCCTCAGAACGTATATGTGATGGTGAGTGACATCTGCAACAAGGATATGGTAGCTATACGGTTGGTGTAGTACATGTGCCTGTCCACATGAACAGGTGTCAGTGTCAACACAGCCACATTCTCACAGGGATGGACGCACATTGACACACTTGGCAGGGCCAGGAATACAGCTCATCACTAGTGAGATTGCCACAAGACATTACTGTGCAGGTATCACGTGCACCACAGGGGTCATACAGAGGTTATATGGGCAAAGGTTATGAGAAGGTGTATGACATCAGACAGCATGCTTCAGTATGCCAATAGGGGTTGTAGTCAGTGTGAATGTGAACATACACACACACACACACACACACACACACACACACACACACACACACACACACACACACACACACACACAGTGCCAGTACTGACATGAATGGGTGCATTGATTCATGGGTGTGTAGTGGTCACCTGTGCCAGATGGTTATACAAGGGTAGATGATGGGTACATTGGCATCAAGCTACATAACAATGGTATGCATTGTGGCTCAGGGCTTTAGTTTCTGGATTTACTCACACAGGTGGGTATTGCATTCACCATCCAGTCACCTTGTTGACTATTGGATGTGGCCAATGCTGTGCATTGCTTGCCATGTATGTGCTCCTTAGTCCATGACATGGATGGTGTCATGGACTAAGGATGCTAACAGCATTCTCTGGTGTCAGTGGCATCTGTCCATACGGCGCATGTTTTCAGGCATGGTATGTCCTTTGTGGGTCACATTTTATGGCACCACAGGTGTTGCAGGTGTCCAGTGGGGAACATGGGGAAGGTGCACTGTCTGCATGTACATGCCTATTGGACAGATGGACAGAGTGCCATGCCCTCTGTAGGCCACTGCAATCACTCCATAGTTGCTATCAGTGGGCAATATGCAGTGTACTACCAACATAGTGGCTGTTGCCTAGGCAAGTGTGTGTGTGTGTGTGTGTTTGTGTGTGTGTGTGTGTGTGTATGAGACATGGGTTGAGAGTGTTCACTGGCTAATACTAGGGTTGGTAACTTTGTTTGCCTGGCCTTGATGTCACATGTATGGGTATGCACTTGCACCCCAGCCTCTCGGCTATTTCTCATCTGTTATCCCTGTACGGTGGAGATTGTGATATATACTAGGGCCACCATATAAGAAATTTGCAAAATCCCTCTCCACAGTGGGTCCAGTTGTTACACACTCACAACCACCTCCAAACAGGATATGAGTTACAAACACACACACACACACACACACACACACACACACACACACACACACACACACACACACACACACACACACACACACACACACACCTGTCATGTCTGGGATTAGAACTCCTACCTAACTAGCTTATTACACTACAGCAGTACACAGTTATAGTACACACC
Organism: Protopterus annectens; assembly: GCF_019279795.1. Lineage (NCBI taxonomy): Eukaryota > Metazoa > Chordata > Ceratodontiformes > Protopteridae > Protopterus > Protopterus annectens. Next base: position 1,292,834,738 of record NC_056739.1, read on the forward strand.
ACAGAGATTACTAGAGTACTTCTTCCCCAAAGGTATATATCACATTGGATGACATCAGCAGGATTGCCAAAGTAGGACATTCAAATTATAGAGAGTGTGGCTAGGCTAAAATGCATTGCTCCTTACACAGACATTGAAACATACACAAAACATCCCCAACCAACATGTATGGGTATAGAACCCCTAACAGAGGTCTATATCACACTACAGCATGAAATGGTTATAGGATGCACCATGGGGATTATTGGAGAACTCCTTTCCCAAAGGTGTATTTCACATTGGATGACATCAGCAGGATTGCCAAAGTAGGGCATTCAAATTGTAGTGAGTGTGGCTAGGCTAAAATGCACTTCTCCCTACACAGACTTTGAAACACACACAAAACATCCACAACCAACATGTATGGGTATAGAAACCCTAACAGAGGTCTATATCACACTACAGCATGAAGCTGTTATAGGATGTGCCACAGGGATTACTGGAGAACTCCTTCCCCAAAGGTGTATTTCACAGTGAATGACATCAGCAGGATTGCCAAAGTAGGGCATTTTCTATATAGGGAGTGCGACTAGCCTAAAATGCATTGCTACCTACACAGACATTGAAACACACTCATAACATCCAGAACTGGTATGGGTGGGAATAGAACCCTACCAGAGTTCGATATCACATGACAGCAGTATGCAGTTATGGCACGCGCTATGGAGATTACTGAGCTACATCCTTCTCAAAGGTGTAGTTCTAGGTGGATGACATCGGCAGCCTTACCAAAGTAGAGCATTTGAATTGTACGTAGTGTGACTACCCTAAAAAGCATTGCTCTCTACACAGAGTCAGACAGACCCACACACACACACTTGCCATGTCTGGGATTAGAAATCCTACCTAACTAATTTATCATACTATGGCAGTACACAGTTATAGGGCATGCTACGGAGATTACTGGGCTGTTACCTTCCCAGAGGTATATTTCTAGGTGGATGACATCAGCAGCCTTGCCAAAGTAGAGCATTAAAATTGTATGGAATGTGACTACCCTAAAAAGCATTGCTCTCTACACAGACAGATTCAGACAGACACACACACAAACACACACACACACACACTTGCCAAGTCTGGGACTAGAACTCCTACCTAACTAATTTATCACACTGCAGCAGTATGCAGTTATGGCACATGCTATGGAGATTACTGGGCTACAACCTTCCCAGAGATGTATTTCTAGGTGGATGACATCAGCAGCCTTACCAAAGTAGAGCATTTCAATTGTAGGGAATGTGACTACCTTAAAAAGCATTGCTCTCTACACAGACAGAGACAGAGACAGACAGACACACATACAACCCCCCACACACACAGTTGCCAAGTCTGGGATTAGAACTCCTAACTATTTTATCGCACTACAGCAGTTATGGTACCCACTATGGAGATTACTGGGCTACAACCTTTGCATAGATGCATAGATGTATTTCTAGGTGAATGACATCAGCAGCCTTACCAAAGTAGAGCATTTCAATTGTAGGGAGTGTGACTACCCTAAAAAGCATTGCTCTTTACACAGACAAACACACACACAAACACAGTTGCCATGTCTGGGATTGGAACTCCTATCTAACTAGTTTATTACACTATAGCAGTACACAGTTACGGGATGCACCACAGAGATTACTGGGCTACAACTCTCCCCAAGGTGTATTTCACAGTGGATGACATCAGCATGCTTGTCATAGTAGGGCTATGGGGAGGACAATGTGTGTGCATGGGCCATAACCCATTCATCTAGAGGTTGACACACCACATGCGGGCACACACAGGGTCATATTTCACAGGTATGTGTATACAACTGCTAGATGACTAGTTCCTTGTACAGTCATGTTGCACAGCTAGCATGTGCACCACATAGTCTGTAATGCTGACAGATACTGGTGGCTAGTATCTGCAGTGAGTGACATCTGACCCTCATGTGGTTGGTGCCCTTTGGCTGTGTGCTGGATGGGACAGGCCTGGATGGCTCCTTGTCACAGTCACCCTCTTCCACACATCTATGTATGTCTACCTTTTGCTTATTATAGTGTGTTGTCCTTACATATATGTCTGTATTCCTATCCACTGTGTGTGCAAGGCGTAAGTGGTGCATACTGAGGAGTGCCTGCACTAACATCTGTGATTGCTAGATATGTCTGGTCCACTGGTGTTTGCAGACATGGCCTTCATGTGTTTAAGTGTGTAAGCATGCCCAGTATCACCTTTCAGTATGTTGTTGACTGACATTGCCTCCTTCATTTCTCTAAGTGTGTGAGCATGCCCAGTATGCCCATCTATATTTAATGTGTGGATCAAGTCCAGGTGGTTTGTACTGCAGTGCTGACCTTTGTGTTGTACGCTTACAGGTAGCATGCTGTTTCTGCAGGTTATCCGTCAGTCATTTGGCATTGACTGTTACTACATTTCTGCATAGGATGGAAAGGCACACCTGACTATTTCTACATTTCTACACAGGATTGGGGGGGCACACTTGACTGTTATTACATTACTATGTAGGACGGGGGGGGTCACACCTGACTATTTCTACACAGGATTGGAGGGGCAGACCTGACTGTTATTACATTACTATGTAGGATGGGGGGGCACACCTTTCTATTTCTACATTTCTACACAGGATTGGGGGAACACCTGACTGTTATTATATTATTACATAGGATGGGGGGGCACACCTGACACTTGTACACATTTGTTATGACTGTACTGGTATGTCAGGTACTCCATTTCATTCTGTATTCTTACCTATCATGCTGACTAGAGGCATACCAATGTACTACAGATCTTAGCTTTGGTTGCCCTACATATTAGTGTCTGACTTCCTACCCTTCAGAACTAACATCCCACTGCCTGACCTGCTGTAGTTTGTCTGTGTAGGCTGGGGGGGGTGGTTACCCATAGCCATCCTTCAGGGGCTATAGCACAGGCTCTGTTTGGGTTTGTCTACACCTGTCCTGCTGGTTGAGACTGTTGTTGGGTATGTCAACTGCCCCGACTGGCATGTGTGAGTCATATGGACACACATGTCACCCAGCACATTTCCTGCAGTGGGCTTTGTCACCCTGTGTAGTACTGGCTACTATGGTGACTCCAGTATGTGTTACAGATGTCATGGTGCCACTATGGGTGTCTACTTTCTGCTGCCATAACATTCAGCCATCCAATTCCCTTGCATGCTCACATCCATACCATAGATACAGGTAACGACACATTCTACTCCATTTGGCAATTGGTAGGGTGATTGATTTACCTAGCGGGTGTGCTAGAATTGTGGATGGTGCTGGAGGGCTGCCTATGTCAGATGCACATAGTACACTCCCTATACATTGTTGAGCACAGGTAGTGTCATGTTTGGCATCCCTTTTACTGTATGTGCGAGTCAGAGAGAGGTGTCATTCCCTGGGTATTTACTGTGTCAGTGTATGTGCTGTGCGTTGTCTCTTTGCCATGCCCTCAGCATACTGGGCATGCCTCCATCTGCCTACTGGGGCAGGATCAGGTTGTTCCTCCTCAGAGTCACTCTGTACCTGTGCAGGGCTTGGCATTGGTGGGGGGGCTGTGTGGCCCTGCCCTGTGCTGTTCCTGCTGCATCTGTTTCCAGAGGATCCTATTGTGTAGCATGGCACATACCATAACAATTTGGGTACATGTAGCTGGTGAGTACTGCAAGGCTCCACAGGATATGTCCAGACACCGGAACTGTGACTTGAGCATCCCAAACACATGCTCTAAGTCTGGTCTGTGTGTGTGCCTCATTATGGCATTCTTGTTCAGGTATGTGTGTGCATTTCTGATGGGTGTCATCAGCCACGACTCCAGTGTGTAACCAGCATCCTCCACTAGGTGACCGTAGGGGATATCCCTATTGGCAAATCTCTGGTACAGCTGCATCAGATGCCAGATGTGGGAATCATGATAGCTTCCAGGGCAGCCAGCACACACATTCATTATAATGCCCTGGGCATCACAGACAACCTGGAAGTTGATGGAGGGGATGCCCCTGTGGTTAATGTAGGCCCTACCCTGATCACCGGGTGGTGCTTTGATGCATATGTGCATGCAGTCTATAGCACCCACTACCTTAGAGTATTCTGCTATTTGGTGGAAGAGAGACGCATATTGCTGGTCAACACCTCATGGGTTTTGAGGAAATATACATGCTCACTGGCATGTGCTGACATGGCATCCAGGAAATGGTGGAATACTCTGGATGCTGATGCCTGTGAGATCCCCATAATAACCCCAGTTGAGCTTTAAGAGGTACCAGTGGCTAGTATTCCTAGGCCTACACATACCTTGGTATATACTGGGATGGGTTCCCCTCGGTCAGTTTGGTGTGTCAGGCGTGGCTGGCACAGCTCAACAATTTGCTGTAGGAGGTCCCTGTCCACCCTATAGTGCTCCACTATCTCCAGCTCATGTAGCCCCTGGTAGGTTACCATGGGACTGTACACTCTTCTCTGTCTCCTCACTGTGGGTTGATCGGCAGCATTCACATCCTCACCACCTTCAGCCTCTTGCACATGTTCTATGTTGCCTGCTGCAGCCCCTCTCATTTTGTAGGTTTGCTTGTTAAATGTTCCCCGCTTGTATACACCGGTGGTGTAGAGTGAGGGAAAAAAACAGAGGGGAAGATGTTTGCATAGCTTATAGTAGTGTTCTGGGCTGGGCTGGTCTGCTGCCTGTGTAATTGGCTGATTCTGATACATTTCCCCTGCCAGCTATGCTAGTTCACCTTGATTACCTTCCTACTGCTGTTTTCCCTTCCCATTGCCTTCCTGTTTAAGCCCGGGGGCATGCTGCTCAAACAGAGCGCTCAAATGTGCACAGTGCTACTATTTCCTGGTTTAACTTTTGTCTTCTTCCTTTAAAACCCAGTGCGCAGAGCGCACAGTCGCTTAGGCAATGTAAAGAGTGCTAGGCAGATTCAGACCCCCCCCCCCCCAGCTTAGCTGTGCTAAGCTAGGAGCAAACCCGAGCCACAGGGCTCCAATCCACTTACAGTATGCCTGACACACCCCCCTATGATGTCAGCTAACTGTTAGGCTTGCACCAAGCTATTCCTACTCTTACACTGTTGGGACCTGACTAGCATGGTGGGGAAAACTGGGATTCACTATCATTCCCCTCATTTGCATAGGATTGCCTGCTAATGTATAGTTGCATGTCTCATAGTGAGCCTCCCCCCTTAGCAACTATTACTCACTGGCCATGTTGTCTTCTGCCTGCCACTGACTTGCATGGCAGAATACTGATTTTAGTTAGAATGCTTAATTTAAGTTTACTTTGTTATTTTCCCCCGATCCCATTTGCATGTCACTGCCCTACACTTAAACAGCCGAGATCGGCTAAAAATATAAAAGTTGATTTTTTAAAATTTTTTTGCCTGTTTGCAATGCCAGTGGCCTTATACTTGGCCATTGGCATGCTTCCTCAATGATATGCAGCCTTTATTTGGAGCTGTCACAGCTACGTTTTGGAGTTTGCAGAAATGTACTCGGTTACTAACCGAGTACATTTCTGCAGATTGCACTAGTCCTGCATGGCTGGTTGCAAGCTTCCTGGATTGCAAAATCACCTCATTTGCATGGATTTCTCCTGCAAATGGGGTGAATTGCGTACAGGGGCTTAGTCCATGCAGGACTAGTGCAGGAGCACTCGTGCAAGCCCCTGCAGGCTGCTCCTGGATCGCACGGCAGACATATTGCCTGCTAGAGCTCCTGCACCGATCTTGCATGCCATGCAAGGCATGGAAAATCCGGGCTAGTATGTGTGTATACTCTATCTATCTTTCTATAAGTGTTTGAATATATGCACTACATACAGGGGCAGGTCCTTGTACTGGCTGCTGGGCTACAGCCCCCCCCCCCCAGTAAAAAGACGAAAAAAGAAATGTGTTAACTCAGAAAGTCAACTATTATTTTTAAATTAAAAATAATAGTTAACTTTCTTTAGTGTTCTAAGGTCCTCAGAACTCTGCACATTTGAAGTGCTCGTAGTAGATCCAAAACAAAAAAAAAAAAGAAAAGTAAAGAAGAAAATCAGCTTATTACAATTACTGGGTTGTTTTGAAAACAGCTTGGCATTAGTTTTCCTGATTATCGATCGGAGCAGTGACAGAAGCATCACTCAAGGAGCAACTAACCAGGAAGCAGTGAGGAGTCAGGTGACTGAGGTAGCCTGAACCAAGAAGAAGGATGTAGATATGTGCAAGAGGAAGCACAGGCACTGGCAAAGTTTTTTTTAATTTATTTTAAAGTATTTTTTCAGACACTCTGCATGCTACTTGCCAGCATGTGGAAAGAAGGTAAGTGCATAAAGCGTGTGTGTGTGGGGTGGCGGTTGAAGCGTCTGTGAGTGCATGTATGTATGATTGCTTGTGCATACATGGAGAAATTATTCATTTTGGTGTCATGTAAGTGCCTGTACATATACAGACAAGCTAATGAAGGTATTGCTGTGGGAAATAATTCATTTTGGTGACATTTAAGTGCTTCTGTATACATGGACAAACTACTGAAGGGGTCATTGGGAGAAATAATTTATTTTGGTGTCATTTAAGTGCTTGTGTATAAATGGACAATCTATTGCAGGGATTGCCGGGGAAATTATGTCATTTGCTGTATGTGCATACATGGTAAAACTGCTGAAGGGATTGATGGGGAAATGGTGTCATTTAAGTGCTTGTGCGTACATATTTAAATTACTGACGGGATCACTGTGGACATGGTGTTTTATACTGGCATTACTGCTTGTGCATACATCATTAAACTACTGAAGCAGTCAGTGGGGGTATTATATCATTTAAATGATTTGCATACATTGTCAACCTGCTGAAGGGATCAATGGGGAAATGCTGTCATTTACGGCTTCTGCATACATGTTTAAACTACTGAAGGGATTGATGTGGAAATAATTGATGGTGACATCTAAGCGGTGGGGGTTAAAATAAATTACTTTGCCCAATCATTGCTATTTTTTATTTTATTACATTCTGTTATCTGAGGTATATTCAGTTAATAAAGCTGACTTTAATTGTTGGATACAGGGTTTGTCTTTGAACAAAAGTGACTGGCACTGTTGTCATTTGTTTAAAATAAGCATTTATTATTCTGGTTTTGCAGAAGTAGCGTGCATAACTGTTTTCATTTTCTATCACATTTAAGCATAAACATTGCACTTAATAAGTAGCTGTCTGTGGTGGTCTGAGTAGGATGTGTGTGATGGCAACTGATTATTGGCACAGAGTTGCACTGAGCAGTGTTACCATATAACAGAACCTAGTTCTCCTGCTGAGGTTTTGGCTGTTCATTCCTTCTATGTGATATGACATACTTTCTGCCATTTGTTCTTTTACTTTTCATTTCAGTCTAACACTAGAGTGGTACACAGAAGATAACTATCTCTTTTTGAAGGTGTGGGTTGGAAGGCAGTCCCTGTTCCAAGAAACTCTGAATATATTTCCTTACTCATAATAATTTTTTGTTCAACCCATCATCAAATCAAAAGTTAGTAAAAAAAAAATCTAGTATGCACCTCAAATAATCTACAACTCTGTGGCTTCTGGGCTCTTAGTAGAACCTCATATTATTTCAGTTGCTTCCTCCAGGCTTGCATACTTACATCATTTTAGAGTTTTGGCCAGTTACAGAGTGTTAAAAGTATGGGGAGTAAAAAGTTAGACAATGTTTGCAAAAGCAAGAAGGTATAATCTGTCTGGATTAGGGAAAAACAGAAGAGGGCACTGGTGGAGACTAGTGGGTAGCAAGAGGACCATGGAATGTTGATTGCAGCTAGACATCTAAGGTGTATACAGTCAGCAAAGTGACTATATGAGTGGGTTTGTACTGAAGCAGTATGTGGATGAAAGGGAATGACCACATCTGTTTGATCATAAGTAACACTTAGTGACCTGCTGTAATACAGCCACACCCCACTGTATTTGGCTCTACCCACTCAGTTGCTTCCTGCAGTCCCCCTGCCTTTCTTTGAAGTCAGCAGACACCACTAACTATATACTAATGGTGTCTCCTTTGTTTATGCAGTTACTTCCATAGGTAATCAAGATGCCATCTTTCTTTTCTCCTTATAATTCTTTAAAGGGACATAATCAGCCTGTCCCTAGCATGGCTCTCCAAATGTTCCCTGTCTCCCCTTCTTCCAGCTACTGATTTGCTTTCAAGCCAGGCTTCTTCTATTACCCAACAAGTTAGCCAATAACAAGGTATACTACTAACAAAAAAACACCCTAGGAGACAATGGTTTTCAGTTATTTTTGAGTAGTTTAGTCAGTGAAACACAAACAGTCTACGTGTAGTTCAAAGTTCAGAACACTGTCTTCCGTCCTTCTTTATGACTACATAGGAGGGCTGGTTATATGGAACTATTTTCCATGACCTGAGCACAACGGTGATAACAAACATTTAAAAGAAACATGCATGAAGTTTTAAATGCCAGTACTTTACAGCACAGCAAATTATGACATAATAATAGATTTCCATATGCAGAGAATACAAATCCATCTGAAGGGAAATTAGTATTCTATGACATGGTAATCTAGAAGTCTGTGTAGTGGTGTAGTTCAGTGAGGTTCTTCAAGAAACACCCTTATTTCTAGTGGTTATGGTAACTGCCTATCTCATTTTAGTTTGCTAGACATTGAAAGAGAGCACATGCACTGGCAGACATTTGGATGTCATATAATGTTTCAAGCATTATCCTCAGACTGAGATGCTCTGTTTTAGAATTCAGCAGTAAAAATGCAGTGGGATAAGCTCTCCTTTCAGTTGTGCAAAAGTGATGAGAAAATTTCCATAGCTTGTGTATATTGTTTAACTTGAATAAACTTGAGAACATGAACAGGTCTATAGTGCATTGCTATACAGCTAAAAATCTAAGTAAATTATTGTCTTTAAACAAGTACAGTTTATGGAATACCAAGAGAACTGCCAAACAATGCAATTTTAACTAAATAAACTATTTTTGTGAAGAAGTTTGACTTACTTTTTCATTTTAACACAAGTATTTTCCCTTCACCCATGGGATAGCTGTTGGATGGCTCCCCTACGTGGACCCCAGCTGACTCATTCATTCTTCTGACAGAAGTACGATATGTGCCCATTCCTTCCTTAGACAGGTGAAAGCCCTATGGCTTAAGAGACTTATTGGTGCATTCATTCCCCTGAGTGTAACAGTCAGGTGTGAGGGAATGGGTTGATATGCCAGTCATGAGGGCTTCCCTTTCAGCTCCTCCCCACAGTGGCAGCTGTCTCTCATATCCACTGCTGTTCTAGGGACGTGCTTCCACATACATGCACATGCCTCCCTGACTCATGCAGCAGATAGCCAAACCAGCCCAATAGCTGCTCCTGCAATTCTGCACGTGGGTATAGTAGGCTTTACCACCACTCTCTTTTAGGATGGGTGAGCCAACATTAGCCATTCACCTCCACTTTCCTCACCCAGAACCTGTCAGTGCCCCAAGCACTAACCAAACTCAGGTTGTCTGGGATGTAGTCAGTACTTCCTCCCTCTAGGCCATAGGGCCAGAACAGTCTATGGAAATTTTTATACAGCCAGATGAGAAAGTCAATTATACAATGACCCCCCCCCCATTAATATTTAAAAACGTGCACGCTGATTGGTCAGTGTGCATGTTGTAAATCCGAGTTATAGTAATGGAAAAAGGTCCGGTCGCCCAAACTTTTTCCATTACTATAACTCTTACAGCAACACTGTCTCTCTATGTTAAACGAGTTTAACATAGCGAGACAGCTTTAAAAAAAGCAACGGAGATTCTCCGTTGCTTTTTTTAAAGCTGTCTCTCTATGTTAAACCCATTTAACATAGTGAGTCAGTTTATAAAAGCAACTGAGATCTTGCTTTCTCCGTTGCTTTTTTCAAAACTGCCTCGCTATGTTAAATGGGTTTAACATAGCGAGACAGCTTTAAAATAAGCAACGGAGATTCTCTGTTCCTTTTTTTTAAAGCTGTCTCACTATGTTAAACCCATTTAACATAGCAAAACAGTTTGTAAAAAGCAGCAGAGATCTTGCTTTCTCCGTTGCTTTTGCCCACAGCTCTGATGAACTGCATAGGCATACACATGCACAGTACATCAGAACTGCCACAGAATACCAGACAGCTGCGGAAGGGCAGCAAAGAGGCATTATATGATGCCATTATTTAAGAAAAGTAATTATTTTTTTTCTTAAATAATGTCATTGTATAATAGCAATAACCCACTTCTGGGTGTGGGTAATGCTGGATTTACCCACGGTTGGCTTTGTTTACCGGGCTCAGCCTCGTGACCAAACCATGCCAACCGTGGGTAAATCCAGCATTACCCACACCCAGGTGTGGGTTATTGCTATATTAAACCACTTCCCGAAAATATTTTTTAGTTAAAATTTACAAAATGTTTTATTGCATCTTTATTTGTATTGTGGCAGAAGAAACATGATTTGTAATAATGGATTTTACCTTTATTTCATACATTTAAGAATCATAATTTCCAGCACGACTATGTCAAATAGTGTTTTGTACAAAGCAAACAAAAGTAAGGGTACTTTATGTCTGTAGTGTAAAGCTTGTAAAAATCAGGAAGTTTCCAAGGTGGAATTACTTAAGGCATCAGTGTCTCATCAGAAGAGTTCTGCCTTGCCAGTGTTTTTGATTAAATATACATAAGATGCATACTCAGGGGAAACAGTTATCTTTAACTTTCACAAGACATCTAAGTCTTGGAGCATGTTAAGGGAATATAAACGCTGTGTTACAAAAGAAAACTCGGATCTGCAAAAAAAAAATCAGAATGAGTAAGCTTTTAAGAAAAGGTCATGAATTATGGTTTTGCTTTGTCAAGTGATAGGTCTTGGCCTTAGAAATATCTTATTTTCTTTGAAACACTATGTGACTTTCATACGTACTACCTTATATCTTTATCCTCCCTCATGTTACAGGCTTGTGGTATTTTTTCTCTGCAATGTACATGCAGTCACTTTATTATGGAAATGCAGAGAGCGAACACCTAAATTCTGTCAAATTTTGATGTTAAGTCCTTGGAGATTGCTTTATACCATCTAATCACCCCCACACTCTCACCTTAGATTAGCTCATCATGCCTGTTTTCAGGCTTTTGCCCCAAGTAAAGGATTATTCTTCTCATTATCTAAGACATGGACGTGCCAGAGGTAACTCGAGACCAGCAGTGCTACAAAATCAAGCTGATAGGTATTTTCTTTTACCGATTCCAGTCAGGTCCATTCATTTTGTTTTGTTCCTTCTGTCACCTCTGTGTCCACCTTGTATTGTGGGCCATTTGATTCTGCATTTCCCTGTAATCTATAAATGCTCTCAGTTTCAAAATGACAAAAAAACTCAAGGAAAAACAATAGAATAAAAATCCACCAAGATATACAAACTCTGCAATACACTTTATTATTAAGAGCTTTTCGTCCAACCGAATCGTTGGACTGCCTCAGATAAAATGTAATTAAAATTCATGGATTTAAATACAGCTCTAAAAATGTCAGGTGACCTACTCATTACGTATTGAAAGAAAAATAACTTGTTTAAATACAAATCCATTGTGAATATATTAAGTTAATTGTATTCTTTAAAACATTTATGTTATTTAAAAATGTTTTATAGCCAGCCAACAAGAATATTTTCCACAAAAAACGTATTCTTTTTAAACTAAATATTTATGTACATGTGAAAACATTTATGTAAACATATAAATGTAAAAATATATTTATGAAGTATAACTTTGTGAATCTAAACATATACAAGACTAGATATTCTATATTTTAAGCATCTGAACTATCTTGATTCTGGTCAGATAAATATATATACATATACTTTACCCCCTGACCACTTATCATGCATACCGTTATACAAAATAACAATGCACAATGCTGAGGAAGGTATATATGTATGTATACAAAAAATAGAAAATTAGTATACTTACATACACATATACTTATATGTAAATATACAATTCACCTCTCTAAACTTTTTAATTTTAGTAAGCACATAATAGAACATTTCTCATTAAGGCCTGGATAGGTATAGGCATTGAGCCTTATTTGCCAAATTAATTCTAATTTCTCTAATAATAGAGAATGAGAGCCACCCCCTAGGGTCAATATTAATCTGATCTATGACCTTAAACTTAAATTTATGATCTGGGAAAACAGATATATACCTTCCTAAAGCATTTTCTTCTTTATGTTTGTTTATGCTGTACAAGTGTTCATACACTCTACCTCTTAATCTACGATCTGTTTTCCAAATATAGAATGATGGACAAACTTGGCATTTTGCCATACAAACCACTCCCTTAGAGTTGCAATTAAATTTACATTTACTAACTATTTTTTGACCGTTGATGCTTGTGCTGATTCCTTGCTCCATTATGTTACAGTAGGGACAATTGCCACACTGAGTCATACCTATCTTGGAAGTAGATATCTTTTTCTGCTTCTCTAACAGGTTCTTGAAATTTAGCCCTCTTCTCAAAACAAGATTAGGAGTGTCACCCATTTTAGATGCCAAAAACATGTCTTCTTGAAATATACTCCAATTTTTGATGATAATGTTTTTAATGTTTTTAATATCAAGAGAAAAGGTCAAAATACATGCTAAATTACAGTTTACCCTTTTGTTTTGTTCTTCCGTTGGTAACATAATCAAATTGTTATTAATGTTATTGTCAACATTTGTTTGTCTATTCTGTTTTAATATAGGGTTATATTGTCCAATACTTCTTTTAAGTTTGACTTCCTCTATTAGGTCATCTAACAGTTTGATAGGATATGCTCTTTTTAGAAACATCCTTTTTAGATTGACACATCCATCAAAGAAGTCCTGTTTAGTAGTGGTCATTCTTGCAGTTCGTACTAATTGACCCTTCACTACTGAATGCTTCTGATGAAAAGGGTGTGCACTTGTATAGTGCAGGAAGGTGTTGGAATAAGTAGATTTTCTAAAAATCTTTGCTTCCAAGTTGTTATGTTCCCTGTTTTTATTTAATTCAACATCTAAATAAGATATGGAATGTTCTTCAAAAGCATATGTAAAATACAGAAAGTCTGATGTAGTATTTAACCATTGGACTAGACTATTTGCTATGTTATTATTTCCATCTATTAACATGAAGATATCATCCAGGTATCTTGTATAACATTTAATAATATTTTGAAATTCCTGGTTCCCTAGAATATAAGTGTGTTCCCAGTGTAACATCACTAGATTTGCATAGCTGGAACCACATGGGGAACCCATTGCTACTCCCTTAGTTTGAGCATAGTACTTGTTGTTAAAAAATATATAGTTATTAGTTAGTATAATGTCCAATAATTCTGCTACTAATGAAATGTCTTGCTCTGGGACACCCTTCGCATTCTCATACTAGCCCACTCAATACCCTGTTCATGTGGGATACTTTGGGTGCACAGGGTAGTACTGTTAATGAATTTAAAGTATCTAGTTGTTTTAATCCACCACTACATAATTTATTATCTATTTTTGAAAAAATGTGTGAGTTGGATTTTAGAAAACTGAGCAAATCGGAAGCTGATTATAAGTTTAATTTAAGTAATGAGGAAAAAGACTTATTTAATTTGTTATGTTCTGCAAAAGTCCATGTAATGAAACCGGACAAAGGAGGCGGACTAGTTTTTATGGATATTCATCATTATGATATGAAAATCCAAACTATTTTGGAGTCTGATGCATATTCAGAAGCTTCCTTAAATTAATTTAATATAGCAAATCAGCGTATTAGAATTTATCTGAATGATTTATTTATAGAGGGTAGAACAGACATGCACATATACAATTACCAACAAATACTTTCACCAAGGACCCCT